>NC_090933.1:395561562-395864592 GCF_040938575.1 Ambystoma mexicanum
CTCATTGTGCACGCATGACACGTTGTTATATATCCAAAACCCAGAGGACAATTTGGAAGTGATTATCAAGGCAAGGAACTATTTGCGAGGCTATCGGGGATCACAATTAGTATAGATAAATCGTCACTGTTCCCGCTAGCAGGGCTATCCAGGATGAAGCATGACGAGCTGTCAATCCTGGCACTACAGTGGAGCATAACCACGTTTAGATACCTTGGGGTCAACATATATCATGACCTGGCGTCAGAACACGCTACAACACAACGAACGCTCTAGAAGGCATCAGGTACTCTATAAAGTCCTGTCATGATGCCCGCTCCCGGGGAGCCGGTTCAACCCCGGCGTCCCCGAAAGCGGACATCCAGTCCCCAAGGAAGGACCCAGCAACCCCATATAGGGGCCCTTTGGACAGTGTCCTGGCGCCTATGGCGCCAGGCTCATAAAAGACATCAGCCCTGGCGCCATAGGCGCCAGGCTCATTATGGGAATGCTTGGGTGCACTTACCTGATGCAGACCATGCTGCAGGATCCCGGCCTCCTTGAGCCCTGAAAGGAACTACTTTACCTGTGGGACTAATTTACCATCCGGGCGTGGTCGGGGAAGGATACATACCTGATTGGAGGAAGGATACATACCTGGAACTTCTTCCAAGGCTATTTAAACCCCACCCGAACAGCCACACGTGCTTCGCGTTGTTCTGCATCTAGCAGCTGGACGCTCACCGTGTCTGCTCCTGCATCCTGACTTCTGCCACGCCTGCCAGCATCCTGGATCACCTGCAAAGGAAGAGAAGAAGAGAACAGAAGAAGGAAAAGTCCTTACCTGCTAAATTTCCGCATCCCGGAGACATCTCGCCGACAATCCTGAAAAGGAAGACTTTAATTTAAAAGCTCATCGCGTCGATCCCTGCAGCGCCGCATTCCACTCACCTTTACAGGGCGTCTCCATGTTCAGCAGCGATCATCCGGATTCGCAGTCACGCCCCAGCGCCTAGGGAGAAAAAGACCAGAACAAAAGGTGAGAGAGAGAAGGGGAATAAGGAAAGCTAAATCTCCATGTTAAGACTTACCTGTTGATTCATTCCCTCTTCATTTCGGGTCCGCGCCGCATCCTGGCATTTCCGGACCCCGGCCCCTAAGGGGAAAAAAAGACATCAGCGTTAATGAGCGAATGAAAAGACATTACCAAAAAACGCTCATTAAAGACTTACCTGATTTCTACAAGGATTTCACCTCTCATCTCGGGTCGGTGCCTGTTCCCCGGCATTCCGTACCCCGGCCCCTATGCACTAGCATTAGTACATTAATGCATGGACACAAGGGGAACCTCTTAACAAAAAACTTACCTGGAAGCCAAGCAAGTTTGGTTCTCACCAATCCGAAAATCCAGTGAAGTAACTGGATACCAACGCGCCCCTGCATCAGAAGCAGGATGGAGAGCTCGTCCTTCCAGACCCTAAGGTGAGACGCTACGAGAAATCACAGAAGGGTTTCAAGGAGGGTTAGAGGGGAAAGTGGGAGGCCGATTGCATTACCCTGCAGACAGTTAATCCCCTATTTTCGCCTACAGAAGGATACTTCTGCGAGCCAGACAAGCAAGATTTGGGGGCCCGGTCCAGTCCGTCTTCCGAACCCTGCGCATCACCTTAGAAGAGGTCACAGCAGCGCGAACCAGGCCAGCGCCTCCGTGGGAGTCAGGTGAGCGTAACTACGCGAAGCCTCCCTACTAATTCCCACCCAGGCGCTATGGAAAGTTCTGAGACTGATCAGTTGGCCCAATTACTGGGGGAATAACGGGCCGAAGTACATGCCGCTCGTCAAGAGACTAATGCCCTCAGGAGGGAATTAATAATATCAAAGGAAAGAACTGATGACCTGGCCAGACAGCTTTTGCAAGGTCAAGCTGGGCAAACTCCTCTACCCGGTTCCGGAGGGAACCCTGCTCCTGTGGTTTCCAGTAACCCTGTGCAGATTAATCTACCTGGAAACATGCCGCTGGCCCCACCCAAACGCTTTGCTGGGGACCCCAAACGATTTGCCGTATTCATGAATCAGTGTCGTTTGCACTTCCTATGCAGACCTGGGGCCTTCCCTAATGATCAGACCAAGGTAGCCTTTGTATTGTCATATCTCAGCGGCTGCGCTGCCGATTGGTCAGTTCCACTGGTTACTCAAGATGACCCGATTCTCCGTGATTTTCAAAGGTTTCAAGCAAGCATGGAAAGGTTATTTGCTCGACACTCTCAGGGGCAGGCTCTGGATGACGAACTTCTATCCCTGCGACAGGGCAATCAAGACCTCCTATCCTATATTGCAACCTTTAATAGACTAATTGTGGAAACGGGATGGCCAGAGGATAAAAGAGTCACGTTGTTTTATCGAGGCCTTCGCGGAGAACTTAAAGATGTCTTGGCCCAAGTTGTAAATCCGCCCCAAGAATGCACAGAGTATATAGACTTAGTGGTCCAATTGGATCACAGACTTCAAAACAGAAAAGCAGATCGGTCCAGGTTTGAGACCCGGGTGTTGGTCAAGACCCATGCTAATCCCAAGGGAGTTGATGTCTCTGAGCCTATGCAAATTGGAGGGGTTAAAGGACCCTTAACTCAAAAGGAGCGTGAATGGAGGCGGCAGTTAAAATTATGTCTTTATTGTGGGAATTCTGGACACTTTCTACGAGATTGCCCGGCTAAACCGCCCCGAAAGGCGGTAGGAGCCGCTGATAAAAACCATGAAGACTCTGTTTTCGGGAAACGACTCCGCCCGACAAGTGTAGGGGTCCGCTTGCCGAGCTTGAAAACTAACTCTCAGACCTCGCATTTCATTGTGCCAATGGTTCTCGTAGATCCAGAACAGCCTAAGCGGTTGCATGCAATAAAGGCATACATCGATAGTGGGGCTATTGGAAACTATGTGGATCGTGAATTGGTCTCTAGGATTAACCTCCCTCTCCGTCCTAAAACCAGCAAAGATGTCATCACCACAGTCGATGGACCTGAAATTGCCTCTGGACCGGTAACACATTCCACTACTGAGGTGACTCTTATTGGTCCCGACGGCCATCGGGAGGGTGTTGTGTTTGATGTAATCAAGGCTCCACAGTTTCAGGTTATTCTTGGAATCCCTTGGTTAGAGACACATAATCCTCGAATTGATTGGCGAGCTAAGAGAATAACCTTCCCGGATTGTACACAAACCTGCTACCCAGAAAACCTGAAGATAAATCTAGCATCTGTAACCTCTGCCTCCATGCAACTACCTCTGGAATACCAAGACTTTCAGGACGTCTTCCAAAAGGAACAAGCCAACACGTTACCTTCTCACAGATCGTACGATTGCCAAATCGATCTGGTGCCCGGTGCACAACCCCCTTTTAGCAGGATTTATGCCCTTACCGAACCTGAGAATCTGCATTTGAGACAATATTTGGATCAATACCTAGCTAATGGTTTTATTCGCCCGTCAAAGTCCCCGGCATCCTCGGCTTTGTTCTTCGTGCCCAAAAAAGAAGGCGACCTTAGAACTTGTATCGATTACCGCGCATTGAACCAGATAACGGTTAAAAACCGTTATCCTCTGCCTCTGATCCCTGAACTCCTTGACCAGGTGAAGGACGCTTGCATATACACCAAGTTAGATCTCCGGGGGGCTTATCATCTGGTACGAGTTAAAGAAGGCGACGAATGGAAAACTGCCTTCCGTACTAAATACGGATTATTCGAGTACCAGGTGATGCCTTTCGGATTGTGTAACGCGCCGGCTGCCTTCCAATACTTCATGAATGATGTCCTTCGGGAACTCATCGATGTTTGTGTTGTCGTATATATCGATGACATTCTGGTGTACTCCTCTTCGGAATCTGATCACAGAAAACACGTCAGGGCAGTACTTGAAAAACTGCACCAACACAAACTATTTGCTAAATTGGAGAAATGTGTTTTCCATACCACAGAAGTCGAGTTTCTAGGTTTCATCCTGACACCCAAAGGAGTCCGAATGGACTCAAGAAAAGTGGATGCCATCCTCAAATGGCCATCACCTAGCTCTGTAAAAGGGGTTCAAAGCATGCTCGGCTTTGCCAATTTCTATCGCAGGTTTATCCCGGAATTTTCAAGCGTGGTACAACCCATTACTGCACTTTTGAGGAAAAATAAACGTTTTGAATGGTCTGAAGAAGCCGAGCAGGCCTTTCAGGATTTAAAAGCTAAGTTTACCTCTGCACCTGTATTGAAACACCCGCGTCCAGATCTCCCTTATGTCGTCGAGACTGACGCATCCAGCCTAGCCATGGGAGCTGTCCTGTCCCAAAGAGATCCTGAAACCAACCAACTGCATCCCGTAACATTTTGGTCCAGAAAATTCTCGGCACCCGAGGTTAATTATGCAATCACAGACAAAGAACTGTTAGCCATTAAGTCCGCTTTTAAAGCCTGGCGGCATTATCTGCTTGGCGCTCGACATACCATCACAGTGATCACTGATCACCGGAATTTACAGTATTTGAAAACCGCCAAGGCTCAGTCATCACGGCAGCTCTGATGGGCTTTGTTTTTCGCTGAATTTGATTTCGTGATTACCTATCGACCTGGCTGCAAGAATGGCAAAGCAGACGCCTTATCCCGAATTGGAATGGGAGAATTTGATACAAACTCAGAACCAGTACCAATAATTCCCGAACAGAGGATTCTAGGCATGACTTCGTTACAGACGCTTGAAGACATTCAAGCCAGAGTGAAACAACTCCTGGACCCTACAACCTTACAGGAATGGATACAAAAGGGATCAGACTTTACCATAGATAATGGTTTACCTTATTTCCAAGGACGCTTATTCCTGCCACATAAGGAATTACACGAACTAGTTATTTCCGGTTATCATGATACATTAATAGAGGGACACCCCGGTATTGCCAAGACAGAGGAAAAGGTGAAACGACAATTTTGGTGGCCCTCTTGGTGAAAAGATGTTAAATCTTTTGTGATGTCCTGTGGTGTTTGCGCCCAAAATAAAAGTCAAAAGAAAAGACCAGCCGGTCTCCTTCAACCTCTAGACATACCACCAGCACCCTGGCACACCCTATCAATGGATTTTATTACGGACCTGCCTCCTTGTTCGGGGTACAATCCTATTCTGGTAATTGTGGATTTGTTTTCCAAAATGGCCCACTTTATTCCTTTGAAAGGTTTACCTTCAGCTTCTGTCCTAGCCAAAGAATTCCTCGAAAATATTGTTCGGCTACATGGATTTCCATCTATACTAATCTCTGACCGGGGAAGCCAATTCATTTCCCACTTCTGGCGCAAATGTTGTCAAATGGTGCAGATCGACGTAAGATTATCGACCAGTCACCACCCTCAGACCAATGGTCAGACCGAGAGGACAAATCAGACTCTTGAACAGTACTTACGGTGTATGTTACAGCAATCTGAAAGCAACTGGAAAGACATTCTTTGGATAGCCGAATACGCATATAATAATTCGGTACACTCTGGAACTGGCCACAGTCCTTTTTATACTTTGTTTGGGCATCACCCTCGAACCTCAAACCTTGACTCTCCTCAGAACCTCGGAATGCCTGCAGTAGAACATCTGCATTCTACAATTACCCAAGCCTTCAAAGAGGCAACTACGCATTTACAACAAGCCAAGAGAAAATACAAGGAGAATGCTGATTTACATCGGAGTGAAGCACCTCCGTATCAGATTGGGGATCAAGTGTGGTTAGCTACCAGACATTTACCACTCAAAGGGCCTCGAACTTTTAACCCAAAATATCTGGGACCTTATTCTATTACGGCAATAATTAACCCAGTGGCTGTTAAACTTGATTTACCAGCTAATATGCAAATTCACCCTGTTTTTCATGTGTCACTTCTGAAACCAGTGGTACCCGGAACCCGACTACTCAAACCTCCAGAAGCTATTCTAATAGATGGGGAGCCCGAATTCGAAGTGAAGAACATTTTAGACTCAAAAATGTTTAGGTCAAAACTGTTCTACCTAATTGATTGGAAGGGATACGGACCTCAGGAAAGGTCGTGGGAACCCAGCGACCATGTGCATGCACCTCGATTAGTCAAGAAATTCCACTGACTCTTCCCAGACAAACCAAAACCCCCAGAGGGAACAACCTTGGGAGGGGCCTTGGGGGGGAGTGCTGTCATGATGCCCGCTCCCGGGGAGCCGGTTCAAGCCCGGCGTCCCCGAAAGCGGACATCCAGTCCCCAAGGAAGGACCCAGCAACCCCATATAGGGGCCCTTTGGACAGTGTCCTGGTGCCTATGGCGCCAGGCTCATAAAAGACATCAGTCCTGGCGCCTATGGCGCCAGGCTCATTATGGGAATGCTTGGGTGCACTTACCTGATGCAGACCATGCTGCAGGATCCTGGCCTCCTTGAGGCCTGAAAGGAACTACTTTACCTGTGGGACTAATTTACCATCCGGGCGTGGTCAGGGATAGATACATACCTGATTGGAGGAAGGATACATACCTGGAACTTCTTCCAAGGCTATTTAAACCCCACCCGAACAGCCACACGTGCTTCGCGTTGTTCTGCATCTAGCAGCTGGACGCTCACCGTGTCTGCTCCTGCATCCTGACTTCTGCCACGCCTGCCAGCATCCTGGATCACCTGCAAAGGAAGAGAAGAAGAGAAGAGAAGAAGGAAAAGTCCTTACCTGCTAAATCCGCATCCCGGAGACATCTCGCCGACAATCCTGAAAAGGAAGACTTTAATTTAAAAGCTCATCACGTCGATCGCTGCAGCGCCGCATTCCACTCACCTTTACAGGGCGCCTCCATGTTCAGCAGCGATCATCTGGATTCGCAGTCACGCCCCAGCGCGTAGGGCGAAAAAGACCAGAAGAAAAGGTGAGAGAGAGAAGGGGAATAAGGAAAGCTAAATCTCCATGTTAAGACTTACCTGTTGATTTATTCCCTCTTCATTTCGGGTCCGCGCCGCATCCTGGCATTTCCGGACCCCGGCCCCTAAGGGGAAAAAAAGACATCAGCGTTAATGAGCGAATGAAAAGACATTACCAAAAAACTCATTAAAGACTTACCTGATTTCTACAAGGATTTTACCTCTCATCTTGGGTCGGTGCCTATTCCCCGGCATTCCGTACCCCGGCCCCTATGGGGAAAAAGACACTAGCATTAGTACATTAATGCATGGACACAAGGGGAACCTCTTATCAAAAAACTTACCTGGAAGCCAAGCAAGTTTGGTTCTCACCAATCCGAAAATCCAGTGAAGTAACTGGATACCAACGCGCCCCTGCATCAGAAGCAGGATGGAGAGCTCGTCCTTCCAGACCCTAAGGTGAGACGCTACGAGAAATCACAGAAGGGTTTCAAGGAGGGTGAGAGGGGAAAGTGGGAGGCCGATTGCATTACCCCGCAGACAGTTAATCGAGCCAGACAAGCCAGATTTGGGGGCCCGGTCCAGTCCGTCTTCCGAACCCTGCGCATCACCTTAGAAGAGGTCACAGCAGCGCGAACCAGGCCAGCGCCTCCGTGGGAGTCAGGTGAGCGTAACAGTCCTGGCGCAAGCTAACCCTCTCAATTATGGGCAAAGCAGCTCTGCTAAAAATGTTAGCCCTTCCCAGGCTTTATTTTGTAAATGTTGCATACTATATACCCAAATCCTTTTTTAGGACCCTAGACTCTATATGCAATGGGTTTCTGTGGCAGAACGGCAGGAGTAGGATAGCGCTTTCCACTCTACGTAGGACCTATGAGGAGGGTGGGATCAGGGTCCCCCACTTCGAGTTGTATTACCTTGCTGCGCAGTTGCAATTTGTCATAAACTGGTTGGCTGACGACCCTACACCTGACACTCAAATGCTCCAACCTAGTGAACCATGTTTCTATCTGAAGGAACTGTCATGAAATAGCAGACCCGAGGCCGGCAAAGATCACACCTGGTATCCTTAGGGGTACAGCTCTTGGAGAGAGCGCTTGCATTGATTGCGTTAAAGGGTCCCTTTTCAGTACAGATCCCCTTGGCCTCGATAGTATCAACTGCTACACAGGCACGCTTGGGGATACGCTCCTATTGGGAACCTAGTGGTGTTGCCACGGTGGGAGACCTTCTCCAAGATGCCTCCTTCATACCCTTCCAGGAACTAGCTGAACATACAGGCTTACATAGGGGCCAATATTTACTATACTGCACTGTCAAGAGGAGATCATACGCAAATGGGCCACATGCAATGAAATAATAGAAAAACATGCAATAGTAGACATCATGTACGACATCTCAGAGGGCAGACACGCCATATCCAGGATATGTGACCTTCTCCTGAGTGGAGGTCCCACCATGGATTTGGCAGTAAGACGCAGATGGGAGGAAGACCTTGGGGCCCCTCTCCATGACACACAATGGAAGGACATACTGGTTTAGCATAGAAGGGTGTCCCGGAACGCTAGGCTGCAATTGATACAACTGTTTATAACACACAGAGCATACATGACTCCTTTGAGAGTCTCCAAGTTCCCTGCTGAGACAGAACAACATTGCCCTAGATGCAACCCCATAGATGCTGGTATGCTACACATGTTTTGTGTTTGCCCCATGGCCAGGAAATATTGGGAGGGGGTTGCAGACACAATGACCAAAGGAGGGCTGAAAATGGATATACATTCTCCAGGTGCTTGCCGGCTTGGCCGTTTCACACGTCCTAAGCAAACTAAGTATGCGCAAAAGATGAAATACCTGGTGTATGTATTGGCGAAACGCAGAATCACCATGGCATGGAAATCTCCCACGGGCCCTAACATAGAAAGCTGGTGGTGGGATCTAAAAAAATGGATGATAGCTGAAGCAGCTGCTTGGAAAAGGGTGTCTAGGTGCAACTGATACAACCGTGGGATGACCCGGTACACTCTATGTTTGCATCCGCAGATACAGGACCTGACCAGAGGGACAAAATCCAAAAGACACCTTAGTCAACTCACGTGAAATGTGGTCACACAATGTAGACAAGGAACTCGTACGTTAGGCAACAGGAGGGAGTTGTGGGTGGGATGGGAGGGACAGTTGACAAATGTTCCAACTCAATCACAGTATGAATATTGCTCAAAATGTGTTGTAGCATACTATCTGTTGTTTATTGTCTGTTAAACAAAAACAACAAAAATCTGTTTAAAAAAAAAAGAAAATCCACTTACGACAAGAAAGTGAGCTTAAGGGCCTCATTACACGTTGTGCGGTAAAAATCGACATTTACCAGCATGGCGCTATTAACGTGTCTGCCTTGGCAAGAGGCCGCTAATAGCGTACCATTACGAGTACGCGGACACGAGCATAGCGCCATGCCGGTAATGACCCTACCACCATGCCGCGAAAGACCCCAAAAAAACCCTTAGCGGCACCGATGAAAGCGCTGATAGCACTTCCGACCTCCCGCAACATGCAAACAGCAGTCACCGCTAATAGCGGCCATCGCAATTAGCGGTCACCGCAATTAGCGGTCACCGTTAAATAGCGGAACCGGAAATAGCATCATCGCACAGGAACGGGAAAGAGCACGACGGCCATCTTTAAAAACACAATCCATTGCCATCCTCTGCCCCCTGGACCTGTTTCGAGAACTGTGCCATTACAAAGCCACAAGGAATCCCTCGCTATGCCTAAGGCCATAAAAAAAACAACCGACCGCCAGCGCAAGGAGAAGTTCACCAACGAGGAGCTAACAATGCTCACTGAGACCCTTGCAGCGAATGCCGACGTGGTATTTTCCAACGACATGCGGCGGGAGACCCTGATCCGGAAGAAGGCTATCTGGGCAGAGGTTGCCCTGAAAGTGAGTGCGGTGGGCACCACCACCCGCACTGTCCGGGAGTGCAGAAAGCGGTGGTACGATCTCTGCCTCCGGGTCCGCAGTATACTGTCTGCGAACCGCAACATGGCCATGGCCACAGGAGGTGGAGCCGAATCGCCAATAAAACTAAAGGAGTGAGAGGAGACCTGCGCCAACACGATTGGTGTTGAATCAATCGAGGGAGTCGGGAGCATGGAGCATGGTGTGGCCACTACATCAGATGGAGGTGAGTGTACACATGAAACTATGCACTGTGAATGTTGAGGTCCCCCCCAAATGTGAACCCAGATTCACCTCATGGATGCGCCAACATCCATACATGCATACAACCCTGTCCATGTCAGTGTCAAACCCAAACACACACACATGCACGCATCACCACAGACAAGTGCCACACAGAACCATGCATGGATGACCCACTCAACAGACCCATCACCTGCATCCCTACCAATGAAGTCCCAATGCACACAACAGCATGATGAACGTATTCTGCATGAAGTACATTGAACCATCACCAATGCTATCCCCCTCTTTGTCCCCCACAGGCACAAATACAGACAGTGAAGAACCTGGCACTGCAACACAGGCACCCCCGGCCAAGAAAAAACCCAGGCCACAGGATACAGGGGACACCCCCACTACATCAAGGGGCAAAGGGAGAAGTGTTCCCATGCAGAGTGCCAAACATCGTCGGAGCGCCACTGCTACCATACCGCAGTCCACACCAGCAACAACTGCCACACCTTCAGATGTAAACCCCCCACCAGAGATTCCAGCCACGGCGGGCCCACCCTCCGCTGCCACAAGTTCCACAGGTGAGGCGGCAGCCACAGCACCGCTCTCAGATGTGGAGGACCCGATAGAGTTCTCCATGGAAATGCACACCCCAACCCCCCCAGGAACCCCAGAGGCAACTCCACAGCAAACACCAGGGTCCAGTGTCCATGGCCAGTCTGGAGAGGACAACACGGGAGGGTACAGTAACCCACCAGCGGCTTCACCAGATGCCCTGGATGCAGAGGAAGGTGCAGCAGCCACACCACGAGTACGCCACAGTGCCCTTGACCTGGCCAGCATCAGGCAGCGCCAGGAGGACATTACTGTGCTGGTTGGGCAGCAAGTGGAAGAGGCTGCCCGTCTCAGGGGGGAGATAACAGAGAATGCCAGGCACTCGAGGGAGGCGACTGAGGCCTGTACCAACAGGCTGTGCGTGGAGATTGGCCAACTCAGGCAGGTCCTCACGCGTATAGCGGACGCGATGGACCGGCAGTTCCCACCACCACCACAGGGACAGACAGCCACCTCATCGTCTGCTAGTTCGAGGCAGACAAGCCCCCTCCGCCGCTCCACGCACACCACGAGGCGCACGTCAACCCAGCCTCCTAATACTGGCGGTGGCAATGGGGAATAGGGACTGCAGGGTCAACCTTCCACGTGTGCAGCAGGACAACAACATTGTGCAAGACACATAAGGGGTTGTTGTCGGGGGGAGGGGGTAAAGAGTGTTTTGGGACTCTTGTGGGGGGAGGGGGGAAGGGTGTTTCGGGACTGTTGTGGGGGGAGGGGGGAAGGGTGTTTCGGGACTGTTGTGGGGGGAGGGGGAAGGGTGTTTCGGGACTGTTGTGGGGGGAGGGGGGAAGGGTGTATCGGGACTGTTGTGGGGGAGAGGGGAAGGGTGGTGGGATAGTTGGGGACATGCACTTTTACATCTTAATATTCCTTAATACACTGGTGATTACTCAAAACACAGGCTTGGACTTCTTCATTGTGTATGTGTACTTTATTGGTGACAGGGTCAATTGTGCGCTTCAACACAGACACCAGTGCATTACTACTCATATCCATCCTACAGAGTGAAACCATGTTACTCAGAATATTTGGTTGATTAGATGCTGTCTCACATCACGTCCCTCCTGGCCATCGCCTCTTGCATGACCTGCATCCCCGTCACCTCCATCCTCATCACCATCATCATCCTCATCAGGTGCTTGTATTTCAACGTCAGGGGGTAGTGGCACATTCCGTCTGATACATATATTGTGCAGCATGACACATGCCATGGTGATCTTGGCCACCTTCTCATGGCCGTAAAGGAGAGCGCCACCAGACCTGCTAATGCACCTAAACCGTGTCTTCAAAAGGCCAACTGTCTGCTCTATCACGAGGCGGGTACGGTTATGCGCACGATTGTAGTCCTCTTTGTGCCGGTTCTGTGGGTTCCGTACATGGGTAAGGAGCCACCTCTTCAGGGGATGGCCGGCATCGCCTGTATGGGGGGAAGAATGGGGATCTGTTACTGGTCACCTCTGGAGTGGCCTGTACATATCAGACAAATCGACTTTGCATTGTGATTGATATCCACGACTAGCAGCATGCATGCAGACAATCTGTGTGACTGCAATGTGCAAAGGTGAGCTTGACCCTGCAAGTGGACATGCCCAAATCATGTCTCCGATACCAATTGACATGTCCTGGGTGAGGCCAGATCTTAGGTGTCCCTGGGCCCGGGCAAATTTGAAACCACACTGCTAGTGTGGTGGCATTCCGACATCGATGTTGCAATGCTGTGTAGAATCACTTCACCGGTGCTATAGGTGTGTGGTTGAATGCTATGGCTAGGGGTGATCCCTTTGCATGCATTCAAGGGCACATTTCTGTATTGATGTTGTGCTGCGGTAATTCTGTATTACCATCTTGCCGCCATGTTGCTGATTTGTGTATTATGTGGTGTGGCATGGTGTGCAATGTGGGTGTGGATGGATGTGTAGCATTCGTTGACCTGGATTATTCTCTATGTTGTGAAGCTTATCATTGCATGTGGGTTATTGTCAGGTACATTGCGGCCTTCACTGATGGACATTGGGGTACATCTGTATGTCCATTTCTCCTACGGATGACAGTCAACACCCATTTGGAGTACGTATCTCTCCCCCCTAAACAAACCCAGTTGGAGTATGTATCTCTCACCCCCCCCCCCCCCAAATCACACTGCCATGTGCTTGGCTACTCACCGAGTAGCCACAAACGTTGTCCAGCTTGTCGCTCCATGTAGCGTGGTATGGTTAAGTTCCGCAGGACCATGGAATCATGGGTTGATCCGGGAAATCGGGCACAACAATGTGTGATTATCTTGTTAGCGTCACATACCATTTGGACATTGATGGAGTGGAATTGCTTCCTATTTCGGTAGACTACTTCATTGTGATGTGGGACCACCAATTCCACATGGGTGTAGTCGATGGCCCCGATGCAACTTGGGATGCCTGCCAGTGAATAGAAGTCAACTTTGGTGTTTGCAATCTCATGGGCAGTCCGGAGCAGGTATATGTGTTCATGTGCATGGTTCAGGAGGGCATCCAGTACCTGGTTCAGTGTGCGTGAGACTACTGGTTGTGAGATGCCATGCATCTACCCCACTGTATGCTGGTAGGTGCCTGTGGCCAGGAAGTGGAGCACGGTCACCACCTTCAGTAGAGGGGGGATGGCAGTTCTGATGTCTATGAGGCTCACTATGTCGTCATGTATCATGTCCACGATGCTAGCGATGGTATCCAGGTCCAGACAGTACAGGGTGTGTATCTGCTCAGGGGTTAGGTTAAATGGACTAGCTCTGATCCTGGGGATTGATGGCTGCCTCTGTGGTATGACTAGGTGCCCTGGTGGTGCTTGCTGCGCCTGTCTTGCCCTTCTCCTCCTCCTCCTGCGTCTCCTCTGTGCTGCCTGTTGTTGTTTGGTGCTGCACTGCAATCATGTCCTCCAGCCCATGTAATGCTGCTAGTATTGGAACCATCTTGGTGTGGGAAGGGGTGTGGTGTGCTCCTTTTGTGCTGCACAGTCTCCATTGCCTCCACCTGTGCTGATTGTGTCCACCTGTGACAGGTGGGAACACTGCTCTGTTCTTTTAACGGGTGGTTCGTGATGCCGGTATTAGCGCCATGCCGGTAAGGGGTTTTTAGGGCTTTACCATGACGCTATTAGCAAGTCCGCATGGCTTGTGATGGTGGGCTATTAGCGGCATGGCGCTATTTACGGGATGAAGGGTCGCGCGCACGCGAACTGACCGCTATTAGTGGCACTGTAGTTAGCGGTGCCACTAATAGCGGTAATCCGGGTCGTAATTGGCATGGGGATTTAACGTTACCAGTATTCCCTTACCGGTAACGTTAATCCCTTACCGCACAATGTGTAATGAGGCCCTAAGATCGTTTTCCATAGGACAAAATGTACTAGTCCTCTAACCCCCTCGGAAAATAAGCTAGTCTCTAAGTGGCACGGGCCATATGAAATATTAGAACAAACGGGGACCTGTACTTATAAGGTAGTCCAACCGAACAGGAAACAGAACGTCCATTTATATCATCTAAATCTCTTAAAAGAGTGGAAGGAGAACTGGTCAGCCACCAATGCCACAGTACTATCCTGTTTGATTCCAGAAGAAATAGACAACTTTGTATTGATTCCTCCAGAGCTAACTAATCAACAAGAAGAAGATCTAAAAGATGTAGTCCCATTGTTTCCCGATGTATTCTCAGAAAAACCAGGAAGAGTAAAAGGCGCCTATCACTATATTAAAACACCTAAGGGAAAAGTGGTTAATCTAAATCCGTATAGACTTCTGGAAGCTGTAAACAGATAGAGGTTGAGGAAGTGAATAAAATGCTAAGAGCAAGTATTATCGAGCCTTCCTCCAGGCCATGGTCCTCCCCTATCGTATTGGTCTCCAAACCAGACCACTCCTCAAGGTTTTGCATAGATTTCCATCAAGTTAATGCCATTTCCGACTTCGATGCCTATCCCATGCCACGCATCAATGACCTAATTGATCAACTAGGAAACGCCAATTTTCCATCCACCCTAGACTTAACAAAAGGGTACTGCCAGGTTCCAGTATATGGGCCTGATAAGGAAAAGACAGCTTTCTCAATGCCCCTAGGACTATTTCAGTTCAAAGACCTCCCTTTTGGATTACATTGGTGCTCCAGCCACTTTCCAACGACTCATGGACAAAATATCACAACCCTTCTCCGATTACTGTGGAGCTTATATTTACGATATCGTCATTTATAGTAAAACCTGGGAGGACCACCTTTTCCATCTTTTTACTATTATGAGAGCCCACAGAGAGGCCGGTCTAACTGCTAATCCATCCAAATGTAGACTGGCCCAGTCAGCCGTGAAATACCTCGGCTTCTTTATAGGGAATGGTAATGTACAACCTCAACATGAGAAAGTGAAAGCTGTCTTAGATACCCCTACACCTAAAACTAAAAGAGATCTTAGAGCCTTTCTAGGGTTATTCGGTTATTACCGTAGGTACATCCCAAACTTTTCAGACAGAACAGCCAGGCTAACAGACAAACCTAAGAACACCGAACCCCAGAAACTTCATTGGACTGACGAGGAGGATATAAGTTATAACAACTTAAAACAAACCCTGTGCCAGAACCCAATCCTAAAGGTAGTTGATTTCTCAAAGAAATTTGTACTGCAAACGGACGCCTCCTTTGCAGGGTTAGCAGCAGTCCTATCACAAGTCTACAATGGATTAGAACATCCCATCTTGTTTACTAGTCTCAAACCTTTCCCACATGAAAAGAATACTCTGTGCTGGAATTAGAGCCCCTAGTCATCAAGTGGGCCATTATCCACCTTAGATACTACCTTTTTGGAAGAAAGTTCACACTCGTCACAGACCATTCTCCACTAGTGTGAATAAATCAAGGAAAAGAATCCAACCCTTGTGTCTTGCGATGGTTCTTAGACCTGCAGGCCTATTCTTATCCTCAGCATGTGCCTCCCTCTGAAATAGCCTTCCTGCTGCCTTCCATCTTTAGTCTGAGCTTCTTAAGTTCTGGAAACTCGTCAAGACCTTCCTCTTTTCCTCTTTCTTCGCTCTCCCTCTACCCTCCTAAACTAGCTCTCCTTCTCTCCTCAATCTCTCCCTTCTTCTTTCTTACAGCTTGCTGACTGGCCGTCTGGTGTACCTCAGAGTCTCACCGGTCCCAGGCTCCCCCGCCAGTCCTCTCTCGCACTTACCTCAAGGCCCTACACCCACCCACCTTCACTGCACTTAGAAATAACCCAAGAGAGTGGCTCTCTCTGCACTTACCCAGTCTCCACAAACTTGGTACACTTGGAGCTCCCCCTCCCTGTGACCGTTTATGCACTTGAACGATCCAAATGCAACGTGCCAGAAGATCGTCTGTCTGTTCTCCCTTGTCTTGTCTTCTCCCCTTAATTGCACTGGTAAAACTGCAGAATCGCTGTCAGGCCTATTTGCTACGTCTCAACTGTTAAATGTATTTTACGCACTTACTCTGCCTGTGCAGACTATTATCCTCCCAGAATTTCAAGGGATCTGAGCGAAACAATACAATACAATACAATACAATACTGTTTCACTGTGGAACACTGAAAAGGTAAAGGCCAAGGGAATGTAGATTTCATTTCCCAGTTCCCCTGTGAAACAGATGCAGCTACATTGCATGGAGGAAGGTTATGTGAGAAACCTCAAGGTGTCTCACCCGCTTGTCCCCGGGGATCTGTCATCCAGGTGGCCAGGACACGCAGCCATTGCTATTGGATCCAGTTCCTGGGGGTGGACCAGTGCGGGAGGATCACCTGGATGGGGGATGTTTGGGGAGTGGGAGTAGGACACCGAAGGGTGAAATGCGGCATCCCCTTCCTTATAACACCTTTTCCCCATCTATCAGGTAGGATACATAGAAACTCAGCCCCCTCCCCTTTTTCCAACACACAAACTTTCTCACGGACAGTTCATTGTGAGCGACAACGGATTAACACCAGAGCCGTGTACCTGAAATGTCCCAACTACAGGGTCAAGCAGAGTCAGGCAATAACTGAGAATTACACATACCTGACTTCCATCATTCTTGCCCACATGGATAAAAGGCGGAGCATGAAAGCAAACTCTGAGAAAGGCAACACGCACAAGGAAGCAGCAATTCTGAGGTGGCAGTTTAAACCGAGGAGCAAGGCGGCGAGATCAGAGAGGACAACAAGGAGGGAATTACACTTGCCCTCTATAAAACAGAACCATGACTTTCAAGAAGCCTCAAGGAAACGAAACATAAGACTGGAAATTGCAGCTGACGAATGGTGTAGCGTGTTTCAAAGGTACATGGGGCCCTCCCACATTGATAGCCAAGGTGGGGAGAAGTGATTGGCACTGTGGTACTGTCCTTGACTCCAACAGCAAAGTAATGGCAACGAGTTCAGCAAAGCGAGTGAGTTGGAGAAACTGATAGCAGAATGGACTGTGTTGTACTCAAGGTTGCAAGCGGCAACATTTTATGAAGAAAGAGAACTTGTATACAATTGAAATTTGTGAAACCAAGATAGGCACCAGATACAGAGTGGTCCGGTGCCACATGGGTGCTCAATGGAAGGTCTCTGTTTGGTGCCCCCCCTGAACGGGGAATAAGTATTGATCTGTGTAAACAAACTGGTCCTGCAGCGGTTTACATTAAATCCTGTGCACATTCGAAAGTCTTTGATTGTCTAGTAACTGAAATTGGTCTCTGCCGGCTGAGGAGGACTAATTGAATAAAAGGGGTCTGAGCCCGGAAGAGGGGGATCCTGGGTGATCAGTCACACCCAAAAAGATTGTTGAGGTAAATGTGAACCCGACTGAGGGATGCCTAAAAATTGAAGTTAGCCTGAACCCGACTGAGGGAGGCTAATGGTGAAAGACACCCGAGAAGATTATTGTGGCAAATTTAATTTAATTTAATTGTATTTAGTACTTAAACCTTTACAATTTGAAACATCATATTAGTCATAACTATACATCTATCAGGTAAACATCAAAGCAAACGAACATTCTAAATGTATTAAAACATCTTATAATACATTCACATGACGCAGAACCAATTTCATAAATCAAAAACAACACTCCTTTCCTCTTGACACAAAAATCCAAAACATACATTAGGTTGTAATCAGCAATCAGGACATTTAGCAACCGGGATCTTTAAGACCAAAGGTGAATCTTAGATGGATCCCTCAGGAGACATTCCTGATGTATATAAAATATTTAGAATCTTTAATATTATAAATACTAAAAATACCAGCCGTCTTAGGCTTGTACATTAAAATCAATTAAGATAAGTGGCAATTGTCAATTAAGGGAATCTAAACATCAAAATATTACATAACACAGAATAGTCAGCCGTACTTTAATCCTTAGGTAATACATGCTTGATAATACTCCACAATCTGTACAGAGCTAGCTGTACACTTTCGTTCTCTGTATTAAGACAATGGGCCTCATTACAACCCTGGCACGGGTGCTGCCGGAGTTGCATTTTTTTCCGGCTCCCAGACATGGACAATTACTGGGTCATTCCTGGGTGCCGGAAAACATCCTTCCCCATTCCCACTTCAGCCCCATAGGGCTCAATGGGAATGGGGAAGCCGGACGCACAGGCACCGTTATTAACAGTGCCTGTGCATCCGAAATGCTGTGCTCGCAGGTGCCTTTCATTCCGCCTGGTCTGACCTGGCGGAGTGAAAGGCACCTGCGAGCATAACTCAGAGTTTGCCGGCAAGCTTACCGGTACCGTTGTATCCAGACCGGCAAACTCGTAATGAGGCCCAATGAGTCCAAAGAGTGTCCAGTTTTATAGATTCGTAACTATGCACGAATCCCCCTAGCGTGGTCATAATAGCCGGACCTAAATATGAACACTCTGTAAACAGATGTTTTGCTGTCTCCAAAAAGACCAGGCTATTACAGATGAGGCAGGTCCGTTTCTGACGTGGGATGTTGTACCTTGCCCTGCAGGTTGCCAGTAGAGGAAGTTGGTTAATCATCCGTTTCAATAGAAACCAACTTACATTGGGGCTTGGACACTCTATGAAGTATCTTTGTGCCCTAAGGTACGCATGTGTTACATAAGTTCTTATGGTTGAAAGGTGAGAATAGTTATTGGTCCAGTCCCACTGTTTTAGTTTTCTTTTAAATATATGTTTCAGAGGGGTAAAACTGGTGCCACATTTAAAATCTGGGGTTCAAGCCATATTTACACAAAGCTTGACAATCAAGTTATTAAAATCTTTACCTTTAGTTGCCCTTCCCAAGCCTTTAGGTGTCCTCACCAGGGCAAGTAATTGGCATTTTGGGCTAGAGTTAGTTTTTAAATATAACATCCCGTCTCTGGCCGTAGCCTGGCTTTTAGAGATACCAGGCCAAGCTCCAACCTAATATACCTAATTGGTGTTGATGATAGCAGTTTAAGGATCCTTTTCAAGAAACGGCCCTCAATACTATCAAGCCACCGGAAGTCCACCATAGCCAGGGAATCAAGGCCATAGGGGACCATCGAACATAGACAGACATTGGGTATAAAGGGTAAGTACCCCTTCAAGAGAATAGCCCGCCATATAGTTTGCAAACGTGCCTATCAGGTGGGTCAGGCATTTAGCTCTTGTACTTTTAGATTCCTTTACATAATTATAGGATCTGGAAGGGCTCATTTCTAAGCCAAGGTCTGGGTACGTTCCCACCTTTTCTAACACACCAAGACTGGTATTAAACACAGGACATTTTATTGTCTTAGGGGCAACAACCATGACCTTGGTTTTTTCCATACTTATGTGTAGATCGTTGACCATAGTATACTCTACCAGCTTCTCAAACATTGCCCTTGCTCCACTAAATGTATGACTAAATAGTACAAGATCGTCCGCATACAGCATACACGAGACAGTCCGCCCCCCTCCCCCCCCACCTTAGGGCAACAACCTGCAACCTGATTAAAGAGTAGTGGGAGGTCAGCCGTGTAAATACTGTACAACAGAGGTGCTAGGGTGCATCCCTGCTTAACTCCCATACTTGTCCGTACTAGTGATGTTAAACCACACCAGTCATCCAGCCTTATCTGCACCATTGTTTCATAGTGTAGACCCTTAAGGATAGATACTCAGTAACCAAGCAGGGCACACCCATTATTCAATTTTACCCCAAAGCTTCTCATGGCACACACTGTCAAAGGCTGCCTGGAAATCCACAAAAATAGATTACAATGCAGCCCCCCGGGAGATGATGCTGCACCATAAACGGAATCCATTAGTCTTATATTGTGAGAGGTGCCACACCCCGGCCAAAACCCTGTATGTGCGAAGCTTAATATATTAGCTTTGTCCACCCAACGTTGCAAGTCACCTAGAATGAAAGAATCAAATAATTTCCCAGTAGAAACCAAAAGGGAAAGCAACCTATAATTAGCAGGCACACCACGGTCCCCTTATTTGTAAACTGGCACTAACATTGCATGTTGCCACGAGGTCGGGATCACCTGGGAGTAACATACTTTGTCAAACAATATCTTCAACATGACTGCCCACTTCTTGGGATTTTGCTTAAGGACAGCATTAGCCAGGCCATTAGATCCCAGGGCCCTGGTATTATTGAGTTTCTTGATTTTATTTTCAATTTCTAATTCACAAATAATTAAGGGCCAACCTCCAATCACATATTGGGGGGTGAGGTGAGATGTCCCATTTTCCCCCTTAATAAAATCAAGCCACACAAATTCCTGGATGGGATTCAAGACTCTTCCCTACTGTCACCTTTAGCTTTATTCAGAAGTGTGCAAATGTCCTTAATGTTACCCTTCCCCAACACCATGATCATGTTTTGTCAATGTATGTTTTTTATTGAATACTTCCAGCGTTTCTGTCAGCCCCTGTAATTATTCTTTATCTGTTTTACCTGTCTATGCTTCTCTTCCCTAGTCACAGTGGACACTAACAGCAGTCTAATTTCACTGCGCATAATACACTTAGCGTCCCGGATCAGCTGGTCATATTTATTGTTGGCTTTATTACTGATCATTATTTGTTTCTTAGGGATTTACCAGTTTTAGTGGCTAGGTTCTTCAACCAGGCTTCTATCTTGTTACAATTTAGGGCACAGAGCGAATAAATGTCTGCCCATTTTAAAGCATCAACTAGTGTCCCAATTATATGTAAATTCCTACTTGTCCATCTTATACTATTCCCAGCATGGTTGGACGATAACCCTGAGCACCCACAAATTTCCCCCTGTTCCTTAATTCTATCCCCCAGGTGAACAGTAAGGGTAAGTAACTTATGATTGTTGTAATCCCAGGCCATAACTCTGAGCTCACCAACAGTCAACAGACAGGCATTATTTCCCAAGAAATGGTCTAAGGTAGCCTTAGAGTTGTTCCCCTCCCAAGTGTATTGTCCTAGTATATCTCACTCCGTTCTGCCATTTAACAGGGTAAGATCCCACTGACACAGGTGGTTCACCAATCTTTTCTCCTTGTCATATTTCACGACGAGAGACCACTTTGCAGTAGGACAGGCACTGCTGATCATCCCGACATCTTGCATTCCTTTGTCTCCATACCGAGAGGTAAATGTGGCAAATGTGAACCGACTGAGGGATGGCTAAAAATTGAAGTTGGTCTGAACCCGAATGAGGGAGGCTCATGGTGAAAGAAGGATCGGAGCCCAGCTAAGGAGGATCCAGGGTGAAGAGTAAATTGCCCGACGTGAATATTCAGAAAGGAACTTTTCTTTGTTGTTTGTGGTACATCAGGTCCTCTGAGGCAAGAGACTTTGCACAAAAGAGACTTGGGCACAGAAGTCCCTGATGTTGATGAAAGAAACTGTGACCTTGTGCCAAAGAAGCCGAGGATTGTGCTCTGCTTGAGTGGCCCGCCTTGTCCTGTGCTAAAAACATGGGGAAG
The DNA here is from genome assembly GCF_040938575.1 of Ambystoma mexicanum. NCBI lineage: Eukaryota > Metazoa > Chordata > Amphibia > Caudata > Ambystomatidae > Ambystoma > Ambystoma mexicanum. The sequence goes on from NC_090933.1 coordinate 395,583,130, forward strand.
AGAGGCCCACGGCCTGAACATCTTGACTTATCATTTTGTGAACATTATCCCACACTATTTTGGAGCATAACGGTAAGGATTGGCAATAGGTCTGTACTAGGACGGTATTATTATTATTTGATGGTCGTAGCTTGCTCCCATCTTAGATTTAGTTTTAGATAGATGTTTTTCACACTGCTGATAAAGTTCAATAAAAAACCTTGAACTGTGATCACCTGTGTCTGTCTTACTTTGATACCATGCCTTCTTTACAGACTCCATGATAATGCAGATGTAAATACAAGGATCAAAAATGGTATGCATCTGATGACAAAGCAATGCTTATAGTGCTAAGGCATCAATATACTTAACCTTGGATGATGGTCAAACATACTCACCCAAACTATCCCTCCATTAACTGGAACCTAACCAGTTACATGAACCCAATCTGGTATCCAAGTGACTTTTGATGATATTGGGCCTCATTACGAGAAGCGCAGTAAAATCGGGGTCATTACCGGCATGGAGGAACTGGCGGGTCCATGCTCGTATGACACCGCTAACAGCCGGTGATTACGAGTGTGCGAGCACGCGCGAACTCCCATGCCGGTAATGGCCATACCGCCATGGCGCTAAAGGCCCTCCAACCCCCCGATAGCGCTATCACTGGACCCGCCAATACTGCCTCCGCCTAGGTGGCACCCCTTAATACTGACCCGATAATAACATCATGCTAATACCGGGCTCGTAATACCGGACCCGGATGTCATTGCGTCGGAACGGCAAATGTGCAGGCGGCCATCTTTAAAAACACAATCCATTGCAATCCTCCCAAACCACCAGTTGTGTTCAGGAGAGAGCAGTGCCAATCCCTTCAACATGTCAAAGGCTACCAGGAAATCAACCCCCCACCTGCGAAAAAAGCGTTTTTCAGACAAAGAACTGACCATGCTGGCGGACACCCTAGCATACCTCTCAACCTTTTTTGATACCAAGGCGGGTGAAAACCCAGAAAGGCCATAAACATAAAAGTAGGACTGCCGTAAAAACATGAAACGGCAGTCCTACTTCTATGTCGCTGACCTTTTACGGGAGGGGGGTGGGGAGGAATGCTCCCAGGCACAATCCTCTCATTGGAGGAGAGCGCCAGGGAGGGGAAGGGGGAGGAAATGGGGGCGTGAAAATCATGACACTTGCTTTTCACGCCTCCATTCGCGCAGGAAGAGTCGCGCCGGGACCCGATTTCGGGATCTCGAAATCGGGTCCCGGCAAAAATATGAATCGTAGCTCCCACCTTTGCCAAGGCGGGTGAAACAGATGAGCTGGCGGGTGGGCGGGTGAGTTGAGAGCTATACCCTAGGTGCCCATGCTGAGGAGATCAACCAGCAAAACCTGAAAAGGGAGGTGCAGCAACCTAAAAAGGAGATCTGGGAGGAGGTAGCCCGCAAGGTCTCGGCAGTCGGCACCACCCCACGGACAGTCAAGGACTGTAAAAAAAGGTTGGATGACCTCCGCCTCAGAGTACGGAACATCCTGGCCAGCAATAGGAGGGATGCCATGGCCACAGGCAGGGGTCCCCACTCACCCACAAAACTCACACGCTGGGAGGAGACTTGCAGTAGCTTCATACAGATGGAGTCCATCGAGGGATTTGGGGAGATGGAGACGGGTGCCGCAACATCTGCAGATGGAGGTGAATGACCCTGCAGATCCCTGTAGGGGAAACCATGACATAGCACAAGTAATGTGGAAGAGTGTCTAGGCAAGGCAATGCATGTCCCAACACACACATCAACATATCATTGTCCAGATGGAGGCCCAAATCCTGCCACACCGAAATGCATGCTGAGTGCCAATCCCATTACCAACACACAGCCAAAACACATAGACCGTGCCCATGTAATACATCACACAAAGCCCAATACAACGGCATACCACCTGCCATGCAGCATCCCTGCACTCAGACGTCACGTCACATGCCAAAATGGCCCCTTCATACTACCCTGTGTGACACACCTGTAAAATATGAATGCATGGTCAATGAAATTCTCCACATCACCATATAATTAGGGTTTCCTGTTTTATGGGTTTCTTTTTTTTTTTTTTTACTTCCAGGGGTGTTTTTCCAGGGTTTTCAAAATTTTTCACAATCAGTGTTTGTCAGTGTTTTCCCAGTCACCCCTTTAAAAAAAAGCGGATAACTGTTTTTTTCCAGTGTAAACACAGATTTTATTTTATTGTTTAATTGCTTGCATAGGTAGGGTAATATTTCTCAGCGCAAGATGTTATAACCTTTTACAAGATTATTACCTTTTAAGATTGACTGGACGTGCATTGAAGTTATTTTTAAGTGAATTGAACACTTGTTTCTTGTTTAATCTGCCCTAAAGAATATAAACACCAAAAAATAAACTAGAATTGCATTACTACAGTCCCCCTTCTGCACTTTATCCACAGCCAAACCTTTGATTAAAGCCGCCTTTCGCCCTGTTACAAAAACTCTAGTTTCTTGGGGACTCACCTTCATTAACACCCTAACCTAAGGTCTAAACATGTTTGTTCATCAGAGCATTCACTTCAACGTGTGGGCGTTAACGGCCTCCTCGTTAGGAAGCGGGCCCAGGGGTGCAGGAGTATTAGTAGTTGCTGTCTGGGATCAGGCTTTTATTTTAGAAAGTGTGTTTTTTGCATGTATTGCTCCCACCTCCACGGCGAGATGCTCAGTCAGGACCATAGGCTCAAAACCTCATTGTCTCTAGTTGTTTTGCATGGTTTGCTAATATATATATATATGAGACACGTCCGTATTAAAACAAATGTGCTTTCTTTTTTCGTCTTTGCCAATTGTGAACGCTCTCATGGCCTTGGGAAAGATAGTGGGAGGGCAATTGCTCCTCACGGTTGCCAGGAAGAATGAAAGGCAGAGTAGATAATTTCTTGTTTGGAATCTGTCGCTTGCTGCGTATAGAAATATTGCATCTAATATATTCCCAAATGAATGCCACGTACTCCTCCTTGCCCCCAATGCTGAGGTTTGTTTGGAAACACTTTCTAAACATTGTTTTTAAGAAAATGTCTTTTTCCTCCTGTAAATGTGAATTCTGCTCCGCCATTTTGAAATGGGTCTACATGAAAACACAGCCACTGAGCGCTTATATGAGGAATTGCTCAGGGCATGCTTACTGGGTGCCAGCCTGACAACCAGCAATAATTCACTCTACAAACACCTGCCCGCGTCCTGGCAACCCGAAGCCCACGGCCCGGGCGATGTTCTGTCTTCTGTATGTACTCTGTATTTGTGTGAGGAAAGTCAAAGTCACAAAGCTCTTTCCTTGACACTTTCATTTGCCAGCACTATCACATCTGAAGCAGTGCAGAGCATGGCATACTGGTATGTGAAAAAGCCCTCTTCTCCTCACTAAATATTGTTACCTGGATGTGCTTTTGTTTTAATTCATTGGTTAGTAGTCAAAGGAACAGAAAAAGAAAGAAGTTTCATTTAGTGTGTCCTATTTCAACTAGGCAGTCAATTCCACCTTCTGCCAGAAGGTGGCAATGGTGGGTCATCATTTGACACTTCAGCAATGTCACTTCCAAAAGACAATGGTGAACCAGAGCTGTACAGATAGCTCATTGGTAACGCTGCGGTCGCACCCGCTGCACTTTGCAAATATTGAAATTTTATAAATCCTGGGGTTTATCGGAGCCCCCCCTCCTTCCCAGGACCATTCTGAGGAACATAATAACATAACAGGGGATAAAATCGGATTTTTCCGGTTGTTCTCGAAAACCGGACACCCTACATATAATGCATCTTGCATGTAACACCATCACTGATGCCCTGCATCTCTTCTACCCCACCCAGGCACCGATGGAGAGGATGCCAGTGAGGAAACAGCCACAAGGGCATCCGCGTCCCGGCACAAGACCACTCCCACAGCCAAGACCACCTCCGGGGCAGCCTCGCAGGCCACACCGAAGCCCAGGGCGAGTGCCCAGGCCATGGATGCACATGAGGGCCCCACATCAACGCCTCACATCGGGACCACGGAGCTTGCAATACCAGTGGAAGGCGAGGCCAGTGGCACAATGTCGGCAGCAACAAGTTTGGTGGGCGAGGCAGCAGCCACTGCCCCACTGAGTGACATAGAAACTGCAGTGGAGGAGTATGTGGACGAGGATAGACTGACCTATGTGGCATGTCCACACTCCCCAAGCCCCGTGTCCACCCCCCAAACCCACACTCAGCCCTCACCCACCAGCAGCAGTGCGGATCCTTTGCTACATGATTCGGACCTCAACACCCTCCCTGAGGACAGCACTGCCAATGCTGGCCCAGTGACATCACCCTCAACCACTGCTGCTCCCACCACCAACCTTGAGGCGCGGCTAGCAAGGGTGGAGGCTAGACAGGACTCAATGTTGGACCTTCTCCGACAATATGTTGCGGATGGGGAGGACACGAGGTGTGAAATTGCGCAGGCCATAGCGGCGAACACAAGACAGTCTGGGTGCCGTCACGCAGGTCCTCACGTCTATCCTGCTGCACATGCAGCAGCCACAACCCGCACCAGCCGTGCAAATCACCACAGCTTCAACCCCATCCACCACACCCCATCCTCCGCACCCGCTTCCTCTGCACCCGCTTCCTCTGCACCCTCCAGCCCTGTGCGTCCAACAAGACGGAGTGCGAGGCACTCAGAAATGCAGCCCCCGGAGAACAAGAAATCAAGGAAATAGTGTGGGACAATAATGGGAGTGGGTCAGATGGTGTCGGTGGTGTATGGGTGTATTAGGGGGATGTCATTGGGGGTTTTTGGGAGTTGATTGGGGGTATGGGGAGTTGATTGGGGGTATGGGGAGTTCATTGGGGTATGGGGAGTTGATTGGGGGTATGGGGAGTTCACTGGGGGTATGGGGAGTTCATTGTGGGGGTTTTGGGAGTTTTGGTGTTGTGGGGGGGTAGCACATTTCTGTAGTATATATTAATACACCCATTGTGTGAAAAATCATTCAATGCCTAGACATTGTTCATTTCGTGTGTATCCTTTTAATTCATGACAGTGCACAGTGCCCAACTCCCCACATTCCCTGTGTGCATGTCCACATGGACCCAGTGTACAATGTGTCACTGAAAAATGTCTATCGACGTCCCTGTGGGTCAGAAGTATTCGCCAATCAGTGATTGGCATACTGCACAGCCATCTTGTGCATCACGTACTGGCAGGGGTGATGCTTCTCCTCCATCTTCATCCTCATCATCCTCACTAGGTGCATGCATGTCAATGTCAGGTGGCAGTGGTACATTTCTCTGGACACACATATTGTGCAGCATGACACAGGCCATGGTGATCTTTGCCACCTTCTCAGGCCTATAAAGGAGTGCTCCACCAGACCTGCTTAGGCAGCAGAACCGCGCCTTCAACAACCCAAAGGTCTGTTCAATCACAACACGAGTACGAACCCGATTGTACTCCTCTTCATGGCTGTTCTGCGGGTTCTGCACAGGGGTAAGTAGCCACGGCTTCAAGGGATATCCTCCATCACCTGCAAGAGACTACAAATAGGTGTATGTGAGTCACTCTGAGCAGCCACCTTCAGGATTCACAACCATGGCCGCAGCTATTTGCTGTCAACATGCACATGTCCCTGTACGTATGCACAAATATTATTTATATGCATTCTATACTGCAATATGGTGTGGTAGTCTGGATGGCGTACAGATGATGCAGGGGGAATTCTTGCATGCTGATGTGTATGTACTGTGGTTGCACGACAATTTTTTGCCTCACATTATTGCTGTGTATACTACACTGTGCATGGTCACACTAGCCACATTGGCACACATGCAATCATGTTTAGTCATGCATTGCTTGACATACCCATGGTGGACAGTTTGTGCGTCTTACATGTTCTCATTGATATCCGGCATTGCTCCAATGTGTGCCAGTGATATGTAATGTTCGGGTTGGGAGGTTCAGGTCAGGAGTGTTTAGCTCTGCGTGCATTCTCCACTCACCGGCCATTCCCACCCAGGTGGAGTATGCATCCCCCCACCATTCCCACCCAGGTGGAGTATGTATCCCCCCCATTCCCACCAACGTGGAGTATGCACCCCCCACCATTCCCACCCAGGTGGAGTATGCATCCCCCCCACCATTCCCACCCAGGTGGAGTATGCATCCCCCCCATTCCCACGCAGGTGGACTATGCATCCCATCACATCACAACCCTGATTCACTGCCATGGCCGAGTCAGCCAGCTCACCAAGCAGACAGGCACATGGTCCAGCATGTCGCTCCATGTGACGGGGTAGCGTGGAGTTACGCAGCACCATGGCATCATGTGTCGATCCAGGATATTGTGCACAGCAATGTGTGATGATCTTGCTGGAGTCACATATCATCTGCACATTGATGGAGTGGTATTACTTGCAATTGCGGTACAACACCTCTATGGCATGGGGGGACTACCAATTCTACATGGGTGCAGTCGAGGGCACCAATGCAATTGGGCATGCCTGCCAGTGCATGGAAGCCTACTTTGGTGTCGGCTATCTCCTGGGCAGTCCGTGGTAGGGATATGTGGGTGCTAGCGTGCTTCAGGAGGGCATCCAGCACTTGGGTCAGCATGCGTGAAAATAGTGGTTGTGAAATGCCATGCAGCTGGCCCACTGTGTGCTGGTAGGTGCCTGTGGCCAGGAAGTGGAGCACAGACACCACCTTTAGTAGCGGGGGGATGGCAGTGCGTATTTCTATGAGGCTGACGATGTTGTTGTGTATCATGTCCACTATGTTGGTGATGGTGTCCCAGTCCAACCAGTACAGGGCGTGGATCTGCTCAGGGGTTAGATTGAATGGACTGGGTCTGATGCGAGAGATTGGTGGCTGCCTACGAGGTACTACTGGCTGCACTGGTGGTAATGCTGGCCCTGTCTCAACCTCCTTCTCCTCCTGCGTCTCCTCTGTGCTGCCTGTTGCTGTGGCTGTAGTTGTTGTTGTAGTTGCTGTTGTTGCTGTAGTTGTAGCAGTATAGGCATGTCCTCCAGCCCCATGATTGCAACAGCTAGTGGTATCATTTTGGTGTAGGAAGGGGTGTGGTATGTGGGTGTACTCCTTCTTTTATACTGGGACAGGCTCTATTGACTCCACCTGTGGTGATTGGGTGCACCTGTAGCAGTTGCCTTGATTGCAGATTGCAGTTTACGGGTGGTCCGCGATGCCTGTATGGCCATCGTGCATGCCCTAATTACCACCTTCGGGATGCTGGTAATTGCATGCCCGCGTGAGTTGTGATGTCCTCCTATTACCGGCATCCCGGTATCTAATCCGCGAAGGGGCGCGTGTACGCGCGCAAACCGGTATGAAGGGTACGGGTGGTGGCGGTATTGGCGGGTTGTCAGGTCGTAATGCCCCGGAACCGTTAACGATGCCGGTATTACCATTCCGCCTTCCTTTTTTCATTACCTCCTTTCTCGTAATGAGGCCCATTGTTTTCATTTATACTAATAATGAATGACTATTAGCACGATCAGACATTCGGTATCTACTTAAAGATAACAAGATAATAATATTGCTTCATTTCAACAGTATAGGATTTTGCATTTGTTTGACATGTGCTGAATGTCAAAGTACGGCTAATCGAACAAATACACATAATGATAATTAGCAATACCCTCATGATCATTCATTTTGTGCTTAAAAGGGTAGTTCGGTCAGAAATGTTATTGGCCCAATTCGATCAGGCATGTATTTTAGAGCATACATCGATCGTTCTTTAAAAAAATGTCAATGCATTTCATTTCAAGCTTCCCTGACTTGGTTCTGCTCTGTTCAGCTACCTGGCAAGTACGACACACTGAGAACCGGTACTTATACTGACTAAAATGAATGAACTCAGTAGTTACTTTCCTTTTCTTAAATTATGGACAAATGTCTTTACCAAACCATATTTAAACATGTGTCCTTGAGAACTTTTGAAGTTTGAGCCTTTTAATCTTGTCTTTTTACAAAGAGTTTTTGTAACATGGCTGTTTCTTCGCTTGTCTTTCCATTAAACGTTAATGGCAAACCTCTTTTCTTTACTGTATACAAACAAAAACGTTTTTTTTACCTCACTGTTGATTCTGTGCTTCTTCACTATTCAGGAACTATGGCAACAATTCAGCCCTACCTGTGCAAGCCTGAATATTCAGAAGATGAATCCTTGAAAGAGACAAAATCTCGAGACGATGTGGAATCAGATGAAAGTCATGACAATCAATTACCAGAGCCTGAACTCAGTAGCATGGAACACGTTTCCACCTAGTGTATCTGCCATCGTTGTGAGTTTATGCCTACTCTGGTGTAGAACTGCAGATGCAGAGAAAACTCTGGCTGCTTGGCCTACATTGCCGAAGCAGACACAACACCGCTATGCGCTACTGAGCTCCATGTCTTCAGGGCCGCCTGCCTTACAAGATCCGTGTTGCGAATGATGATGGTCCTTATGCATGAACTTCGAGCTAAAGTTTGCTCGCGTAATCCAAGTAACGAGTACGTTCGCTCTATATATGTTGTGTGTTTGACAACAGAGACAGCTAACATAATATGTTGTTCCCCTACATCAATGTAATTTTGATGGATCACTGACAACATAATTTTTCTGTAAATTGAATAAATTACTCATTCTAATCTAAAACCAAAGTGTTCATCTTTAGATTTATTGTCCAAACAATTGCGTTTCTTTCACTTGGAAGTATCTCCCAAACAGTTTTTGCTGGAATCTGTATTCACATTTCTAATTCATCCCTACTTGAAATCACAAGTACTGTCAGTACTTTGCATGAAAAGGTACTTTTTAAAGCATAACAATGCCTTACATTTTACAAGGTATTGCAAACAAAAAAATGTATTGGGTTAATTCAAGTAAACTATTTCTGTATCTCTTATACAGGTGGTACAGACTTGTGGTATATCGTGCCTTTACATGGTGGATTCATGAAGACTGGGATTTCGCGTTCGACGAGTAATACCTGCCTGTGTGGTTCGAAACATTCGTGATGAATTCCACATTGACCACGGACAATACTGTGGATTTATACAAACAGAACCTAGACCGCAGCAGTATAATTTGCAGTGTCATTGCCATCCACTTTACCAAACTAAATACAAAATAAAAAAATGAGTTAATCTGAATAGTTGTTAGAAGTTTGTTGTAAATCCACAACACGTTCAAAACTCTAAGAGTATCGTACAGGATTGGTGTGCTTTAGCATGTTTACTGGCATAGAGAGCTCCTCTCATCTACATCCACCCCCCCCTCCGCTATCAATGGATGTTCGCACCTGTGGGCGTGCGCTCACAAGGGGGCTGGGAGGGTGGGAACGCTCAAGGTGCCGAATATCATATACACCACAAAGGGTTCTTTCACATGGGGACCCTTATCCCCATGGCCACCCCAGACCCGGTATCTCCAGACTCGCCTTTGAAGACCCCATCCCTGCAATCAACATATGTCCGTGTCCTTTGACAGTGCTCCGGACCTATTTCGCTCGCCTCATCCACATCCATCCCCTTCCGCTATCAATGAGTTAGCACCTGTGGGCGTGCGCTCGCAAGGGGGCTGGGAAGATGGGAACGCTCAAGGTGCCGAACACCATGTACACCAAAAAGGATTCTTTCACATGGGGACCCTTATCCACATGGCCACCCCAGACCCAATGTCTGCAGACTCACCTTTGAAGACCCATCCCTGTAATCAACATATGTCTGTGTCCTTTGCCTGTTTTCCAGGCCTATTGAGCTCGCCTCATCCACATCCATCCCCCTCCGCTATCAATGACAGTTTCCCAGCTTTGGGCGTGCGCTCGCAAGGGGGCTGCACCGGCGGGATTGAGGAGGTCAATCATTGTCATAGCGGCCTGGTGGGTGTGACCAAACACATCAGACATTCACTTACATACCCACTTCTGTAATCCTTTATAAACACTGGGGGAGTTAATAAGAAAACATCTGTGACATAGACAACTGATATTGCCAGCTCTCCACTTTTTACCTTGCTTGCTGAGTTGGCTCATCTGTTCTTTTAAGTAACGGTTAGTTAGCTTTTACTATTGTTTTCTGTAGTGTGAACGTTCTCTGATAGGCCACTTTCGATCGCTTTATTCTCAATGTGCACCCTATTCTCATTTTATTTTATTCAAAATTCTACAACATTATCAACCGACCTATTTATTTTTATCACTGTAATTAGCACATAACATTACAGAGTATTGTTTACAAATGCAATCTTTCGTAGTGCATGTTTTCAAGGCATGTTTGTTTCTAGGTGCCATTTTTTATAAAGTAAAACACATTAATCGAACACATAACACACTTTAATGAGTTGTCAGTTGAAACATCTTGGCCTGAAGAAAAGAAGTCCGTAGTTTTCTACGAGGTCTCAATGACCAAATGAAAGATGCCGTTGCCGTTGTCCCATCAATACCTAACCAGTATCCTGAATTAGTGGATTTAGCACTCCAGGTCGATGCCAGACACACTGAACGAAAGACAGAAAACAAGAAAGTAACTCCCTTGTTTTCAACGGGTTCCTCATCCACTGCACCCAGCGAGCCCATGCAGATTGGGGGCATCCACAGTCCCATCTCACCCACAGAAGTAGAACGCCGTAGACAAGAAAATGCTTGTTTTTACTGTGGGATATCAGGTCACTTTGTTAAGGAATGTCCTAGATGACCCAAGTTGAAGTTCCCGGGTTTTCAGAAGGCTTGTCCCTAGAACAGGGGGGAAGGACGAGCCACTCTGCACATTCCTCAGATCCCCCACATTACCTGAGATGGCCTGGCTTTTGTACTTACAAGCACTCTTGTTTTCCACCGACAATATAAAACACCAGGTACAACTTGTTATTGACTCCGGCGCAACAGGAAATTACATAGACATATCCCTGGCTGCCTCTCTGAATTTACCAGTTCAAAATAAGAGATATCCCGAACCGGTACAGGCTCTGGATGGTTCACCTTTGGTCTCTGGTCCTATTAGACAACAAACCACCCCTTTAACCATGATTCTCCAGGACGTGCATCATGAGTCTATCTCCTTCGATTTGATCACTACCCCTCAATATGGCCTTAACCTCTGCATCCCATGGTTACAAACCCATAATCCAGTGGTAGATTGGGTTAAAGGGTCCATCATCTTTGACTGGCTGTTTTGTCAGGAACATTGTCTTGTAGCCCCTGAAATAGCTAATATACCTGCTCAAGCTCTGTGGGCCTTGGCTCGGTTGTCAATACATAAACCATCAACCATGGACATAGACCTCCCTGGACATGTGGTGGGTCTCATTACTGCTGAGTTACCGTCCCAATATCGTGACTTTGCGGAAGTCTTTGACAAGGGGTCTGCAGAGCACTTACCACCACACCGCCCCTACGATTGCCCCATTGATTTAATCCCAGGGGCTGAAATACCATGCGGGCAGATATACTCTTTATCCCCATCGGAAGACTTGATATTAAAAGTATACCTGAAACACTCTCTCCAGCTGGGTCACATAAGATCATCTCAATCCCCTGCTGCCAGTCCAATATTTCTTGTGCCTAAGAGGGAAGGGGATCTCCATCCTTGCATAGACTACCGTCGGCTCAATCAGGTTACGATCAAGAACCGTTACCCTATTCCACTCATCACGCCTTTACTGGATCGCCTAACTCATGCCACGATATTCACCAAACTTGATTTAAGAGGTGCGTATAATTTGATTCGCATTCGAAAGGGTGATGAGTGGAAAACAGCCTTTTGTACCCGGTACGCCCTCTATGAATATACTGTCATGCCATTCGGCTTATGCAACGCCCCGGCTACTTTCCAAAGGTTCATGAACAACATCTTCCATGATATCATAGACACCTTTGTTGTGGTATACTTGGATGACAACTTGGTATTCTCGCAAACGCTACAGGAACATATCATGCATGTACGAGAGGTCCTTACTCGGCTTCGTGCTCATCATCTTTTCGCTAAACCCGAGAAGTGCCTGTTTCATGCCCAGGAAGTAGACTTCCTAGGGTTCCATATAACTTCTGGGGGTCTAACGATGAATAACACCAAGGTACGTGCCGTTTTAGATTGGCACGTTCCCAAAACCATCAAGGAACTACAATCCTTTTTGGGATTCGTCAATTTCTACAGACGATTTATAGCAGGTTTTTAAGCCATAACAGCACCCTTGACCCAACTAACGAGTCGCCATGTTCCGTTTGTTTGGAAACCGTCACAACAAGAAGCCTTTGTGGCTCTCAAGACGGCATTCACCACTGCCCCAATATTGCAACACCCAAATCCTGACCTTCCCTATGTGGTAGAGGCCGTTGCATCGACGTACGCTCTAGGGGCCGTTTTGTCACAGTCATGTCCATCTATGGGTTTGTTGCATCCGGTGGCTTTTCATTCACGTAAATTCACTTCAACTGTCACATTACACTGTCACTGAAAAGGAGCTCATGGCAGTGAAGGACGCCTTTCAGGGGTGGAGGCATCATTTACTTGGGGCAAAACATCAAGTGGTAGTGTATACAGACCATCGTAATCTTCAAGATTTGGCTACGTTTAAATGTACCAACAGCCGACAGGTTCGATGGCACGTGTTTTTTTCGGCCTACTATTTTGTCATAAAGCATCGTTCGGGCGCCACACACGGAAAAGCAGACGCCCTTTCCCGTATGCCCCGAGGGGTATCCCTACCTGTCTATCCTGAAACTATACTGGGGAACAAACATGTGATCTGTTTATGTACGCCATCTCTTGACCTCCTGTCCGTGTTACGCCAATGGGTCACCACTCACCCTGAGCAATTAAGGGAGTGGGACATAAATATACACAATGGTTTAACGTTCATACATAACAAGCTCTATCTGCCCAAACCCGATACATGTGCCATAGCTCTAGATTGGTCCCATGATGCAGTAGTCGACGGGCATCCCGGTCAGGCTCGGACTGTAGCTCTACTTCGTCGCTGGTGCTGGTGGCCTTCCATGCATAAGGACACAACATCTTATGTTGCTTCTTGCTCCGTGTGTACACAGTGCAAGAACAGGAAAGGCCGACCCCTTGGTTTACTGCAACCCCTACCACTCCCAACCAGACCATGGCACACCATATCTATGGATTTTGTAACAGATATGCCCAGGGTAAAGGGGTTCGATACTATCTGGGTAGTGGTGGACTCTTTCACTAAGATGGCCCGTTTTGTCCCTTGTACTGGTATCCCCACCGCACCTGTTTTGGCAGATCTGTTTTTACGCCATGTGTTCTGTTTTTGCGGATTGCCCTCTATTGTGGTTTCCGATCGGGGGTCACAGTTTACATCTCGTTTCTGGCGGTCACTCACTAAGGTGTTAGACATTGACTCCCGCTATTCCTCATCATATCATCCTGAAACAGACAGGCAGATCAAACGGGTCAATCAGACCATGGAACAGTATCTGCGCTGTCTCTCTTTGCGACATCAACAGTCATGGCACCAAGTATTACACCTAGCTGAGTTTGCTTATAACAGTGCTCCTCATTCCTCCACAGGTTCTTCACCATTCTACTCCCTATATGGTCAACATCCCCGTGTCCTACCCTTTCCGGAAAACACACCCAACCATCTGCCCACCCTTACCTCTTGTATCAAGAACATGAAAGAAATCCACAATCAGACGTTAATGCACCTTAGAGAGGCTCAAGAAACCATGTGTCAGAAGGCAGACAAGAAACGTACTGCAGCCCCTGTATACACTGTGGGGGATAGAGTATGGCTCTCTACAAGACACTTACCAATACCAGGCTGCCGAAAACTATTACCTCGCTTTGTTGGTCCGTATCAAGTGACAAAGGTCATCAATCCGGTGACCTATGGTGTCTCCCTACCTAATGTATCACGCATCTATCCTGTCTTCCACACTTCCCTCTTGAAACTTTCCCCTCCCTCCATGAGTATCATCTTACCCCCCTCACCTGTGATGAAGGGTTCGTCTGTGGAATACGAGGTTAGCGAGATAATGGGGTCCCGTGTCTACAAGGGACGTCTTTACTACCGAGGTTCATGCTCCACTCTTGATATCTCGGTTTCACAGGGAGAATCCTCACAGCCCACGTGGACATGGGCCCTTAAGTGCTACTTGCAGAGTGACGAGGCATTTTTCACAGCAGATTTTACAACATCCAGCATTGTACACAGGGGTTTAGTTCCGCTCGTTCTGATCACACATTGAAGTCGGACTACCTTGAAGTCATTTCGCCGGCACCTACGGGTTCCTTATCGACTCCAGTGATTTATAGCCATAGGTTCCCACCCGGGTTCCTGGGTTGGTCAGTGGTATATTACTGCCACTATTTTTTGTGAAGAATTCCACCTTCTGGCGTCATTAAGGCGTGGCTACTAGCTCTCTACCTATTTAGACAGGACTGATTTTGTCTCCTACCCCTACTCATCCTTTGAAGTAGAGAGCCCCCACGAGCACCAGATAAGGTGCTATGAAACTTACTTTGATCAAATCTATGATTCAATAGGAACTAGGTATTTTCGTTGTAACTACCCTCTCCTGATGAATGTTCGTTATTGATTTTTAAGAACAGAAACATGTTGAGACTCTGGATTAAAAACAGAGACATGAAAATATGATTTACTAACCCGAATGGAGTTTGGTACATTACTATTTGTCTTATTTGTACCCTGTGTTTTCTTTTGAACTTGTTTGAGCTAGCATTTTGTGCCTGTTACGTATTCCTTGTTTTATATTGGATGTGAAGTTTTGTATTGTGGACCTGGGAATTTAATGATTTGTTTTAACCTTGATTTAGTATTAAAAATGATGCTTATTTTTTAGAAGTTTTTTGTCCGTCCCCTCCTTTTTAGAGGTTCAAACTCTAGCCTCTGTTCCACTAGCTCTGTCTCCCATTATATATTGATCTTGATCAACCTGGATATAGACAAAGTAGATACTGCCAACCAGTTTGATTCAGTGTTCTACCGGGGTCCCTCCTTTGATAATAAGGCTCTGTCATACACCACGTCACGCATTCCCCTACCTCTCTTGTGGTCCAGCGGCCTACATAGTGATTCGGCCCGGCAGCCACGGAGGACACTGCCATTGGGCCCGGCACCGGCACGCAGTACGCGCTTGCCCATACTCACCGCGCCTCTGCGGCGCTTCATGGGTTTGGGCATTTGGCAGCGTCCCTGGCATCTCTGTCCTCGTGCATCCTGGGGGCAACCATGACGCTTATTGGCAAGGTGGCATTCCGGGCCCTCACGTGACCGTTCGCGCAGCATACTACAGAGTAGAAAGCGCTCACTCGTAGGTCACGTGATGCAAGTAGGCCGATCCCGTGACCCGAAACAACAATCACGTGACCAGGAAGTTACGCATAAAAGAAGCCCGAATCCTTTACTCACTGCTTCTCAGCTGTTCTCACGGCGCCAAGCGACTCCTGCATCCTGATCCCTCCTGTTTCGACCATTGGATTTTCGAACCTTGTTTCTGACCTTGGATTGTCTTTGGATACCCTTTGGACTTGTTGATATCAGACTGCCTTTTTTGGAACTATCCTACCTTTGGACTTTGTGTAAACGGATTGCTCTTTCCTCACAATTTTTTTTATAATCTTTTTTTGATTTTCAAATAGAACTTTAATCAACATCAGGAACCTCCCCCGCTTTCCCTCCCCCCCTTCCCCATCCCCCAAAGTCCCCGAGACTCAAGACGACTAAAACATGGTTAACACACTTTAGAAATAAATACAGAAATACAGTTTTAAAATAAGTTTAGAATGCAGATATTATGGGGGCACCATTGAAGCATATAGTCACTCTACAAGTATTGGAGTATCGGACCCCAGTCCACTAGAAAGTTCTCTGTGGTGCCCTGAAGCTTGCATGTCGTCCATTCCATTGTAATGAAATGCCACACCTTTCTGAGCCATTGGAGATGTGACGTGTAAGGGGATTCAATTCAACACTACAGCTAAGTCAACGCCTAGTCTATAATACTGAATGAAAACCCTTATTGATATATCTTTAGGTCCAGTTCATGCGTTCTGGATGACTACCCCTATATAACACCCCTCTCTTGGAATCCCCCTGACCCCACTGAGCCAAGAAGTAGTTCTGTTTTGCAAGTTTAAAAGGTTTATTTGATAATTTAAACAATAGATATATATCACCCTTTATAGTAAATTAATAATTGAATATCACACTTAATCTGATATGATAAATATTAACAACGGAGAATCTGGCACTAGCACACTTCTTATAATCACTAATGAGTTGACATGAAATGGATAAGATAGCACACAGGTGAATAGGAACAAAAGAAGAAGGTGGTACAGAATGCTTTATGTAAGCTCAGGTGGATGCAATATTCAATGAATGAAATGCAGTATAGAAATACTCAATATGATTTCAACAAAACAATGTAATCACTTTTCTCTGGCAATCCCCTCCCCCCCTTGATGCAAGGCAAGGAAATGGAAGGAAACACACAGTTCTCAGAAATGCAATCAAATGTGATTCAGTTCACCCCGGCAAGCTTAGACAACAGAAGTTTAAAAACACAGATAGGAGTTTTGAAAACACAGGCCCAAATGCTTTGATATGTGCTAGCAATGGATGAGAAATATGCTGGAAATGCTTTTTAATTCCCTTTCAGATCCGGGTGAGTGGTATCTAGGTGCGATTCAAAGCTAAGATTCTAAGCTTTCAAATAAAAGTTATTGCAAGTCTCTAGCACAAACGGTTGCGGAGATATGAGCGATTGAATAAAGGTCGTTTTTCAGATTTGAAATTTTAAAGTTCAAAAAGGCAAGTGCAGCTTGCGACTAGAAAATGACAAGTGACAGCTTTACAAATGACAGGTGACAGTTAGGAGGCAGTTCTACTTAGATTAAATAGATTGAATTATATTATTTTAACTAAGAGATTGGTTCTGCACAGTTTTCTAGGTACTCACACTATATTCTTGAGTGAAATGGGCCTCGCCACGGATCTGGTCAGGGTTTTAGACTGGACTCTGGTCTGGTCTGGTCTGGCCTCTGCACTTCACAGTGATCTGGGTCAGCTCTCTCTGCTGGTCTGGGTCTCTCTGGGTACAGCACTGCTTTCTCTCTGGTCTGGTCTCTTAGTTCTGGATAGATTGAAGTCTCTAGTTTGGCTCTCTGGAGGTTTGATGGAGGTAAAGTATGGATTTTTCCGGCAGAGCTTCCAGCGGCAGATGGATTTTGAAGGTCCCTATCTGTCCTGTCTGTCTGCTTTTATGTGTTTAGAATGTGGGTGTGTTCTAGCATCACTGACCCTACCTCTCTCTCAGCTTCTAATTGGTCAAACTTCCATTTCTTATTTGATTGGGGAATGAACTGTGAGTCAGAGGGATGTCATTTTATGGCTTGCAGATAGGACACTCCTCTGTCAGATTGCACACATTCTATATTTGATAATAAAAGACATATTTCACAGTTACACAGTTGCTTGAAATTACATATACATGGTGTGGCTGAATTTAGCCATGTCTCTGTCCAAATCTGCTGTTTCTAGGAGCTTGCATTCAAAAATGGCAACTTCTAGCACTTTTTCATGTGCTGAACAACATTGGATCTTCATTAAATTTTATACAACTGTTCCTCACATATCTACCCACATACCAATGCATTTTCGT
Organism: Ambystoma mexicanum; assembly: GCF_040938575.1. Classification (NCBI taxonomy): domain Eukaryota; kingdom Metazoa; phylum Chordata; class Amphibia; order Caudata; family Ambystomatidae; genus Ambystoma; species Ambystoma mexicanum. The sequence continues at coordinate 395,600,789 of NC_090933.1, forward strand.
TTGTCTAGCTGAAACAGGGAGTCTGTAATATTAATAAACAATGGGGTTTTGCCCCAGAACATCACACAAATTCGAGTTTGGGCTTGAATTAAAGGTACATTTTTTAAAGTAAGGCTCTCAAAGTTATACATTTCTGTCATTTGATTACAAAGAGTTATCAGTGTTTTTGTAAACTATATATTTTACTTTCAATTCAGTCCTCAGAGTGTTGAGGTCCGCCTCCAAGACTTGGGTGGGTCAGTCACAGATCTCTGCTGGCTGGCAGGGCTTTGTTGACATTAAACATTCAGAATTAACATATTCCTTTCAGAGGAAAGGGGCCATTGTGTGGTCTCTGGGAAGCTCCCAGCCAGTCTGCCTTCTATCAATCAAGAGGTCATGTGAAATTCTAACTCCTGGTGTAAAGCTCTGGAGGTGAGAGGGTTTCCCAGGCTTCAGGCCTCTGGGAACAGCATGTGGCTAATTTTTAATTAAAATGCAGCCTTTGAAGTCAGCTAAGTCAAATCCCTTTGTCAGCTACTGCACTCAGTTCTCCTGTCAGAGTTTAGACCGCCAGCGCCCCCTTGAGGATTTTGTTGGTACTGCATGCAATTTTGGGATTTTCTTGGATTAATGCATTCTAAACAGGAATGGTTCTTACATGGTAGTAAATCCTTGCTTAACATTGTTTTGATGGGGCTCCTTACAGTAAGATGGTTATGTGGAACCCCACAAAAAGGGTTGAATCTTTAAAGTGGTCCAATGAGTCACGATTTCAGCAACTTTTTGACATCAGTAACAGTGGATTTTGTTAACAAAGACCTTTCATTACACTGGTGGGTGGCAAGTTAGGTAACCATTTTGGTGTGTGCACAACTGCGCAGCTCTCCTGGATTCTGGGATGAAATGATGGGCGGCGACAGCGCATCCCCATCTTTACGCACTCCAATGATTTATTTTTGTTCTGGGGTAAAATGATGGGCAGCGACAGCTTAATCCCCATATTTACCCCGTCTAATGATTCCACATGGGTCAAAACCCTCCACAAACCCCCCCGCCCGACTGCGCTTTGACTTGAGTCGAGGGGGAGTCGGTTGCAAGGGAGGTTTTGAACCCTGGCGCTGGTATGTCCACATTATCTTCTTCTTCTTCTGTAGATGGCACAGTTCAGCATCTTCTTCTCCATCCGGTACTGATCGATGGTTCTCCTCGCCGGTCCTGATGGGAATATTGGGCGGTCCACTGGGCCCATTGAATCTTCGTTCCCGGTCTCCGTATCATCCTCCTTGGCCCGTCTTCAGGTTTTCTCCTAGGACGACAAAGGAAGAGCGGCAATACCTACTCATAGACTTTTTCCACCACTGTTGAGATGGTGGGACAGCATATGCATTTCATCATGACGAAACATTACATTCTTATTTTGATAAAAAACAATATAACTAAGAGACAGTTTCATGCAAATCACAATATTTTAGAGCCTAGATGTGGTATGTTTTATGGTTGGAACTGAATTAGTCTGAGACAGTACCCGCTAGGATTCCAGAGGATTCCTCCAGTTGTTGCAGAGTGTGCCTGGGATGGCAACACTTCAACTGGTTTATGTGTACCCACTTGTCTTCCCCCGCTGCCAAAGGACCTTTGGGGATGTGGATTTTGTAGGCCACAGGGGAGATCTTGTCGATGATCTCAAAGGGTCCCTTCCATGTAGGCAAAAATTTGCGCTGCTTGGCCTGGTTCCTTTGGAAGTTGTATAGATAGACCCGGTCTCCCACCTGATATTCCTTCCTGGAAGTTTTCAGTTCATAGTGGGTCTTCATGCTATCAGCTGATCTTTCTAGATTCCGCTGAGCATAAGCAAAAGCATGTTGAAGGTGTTTCCTTAAATTCTCCACATACTCATGAGTAGTGGAGGCATTTATCAGTGTCTGCTCTTGGGTCCTGTAGAGCAAATGCTGAGGAAGCACCATCTTGTGCCCAGTCATCAACTCAAATGGTGACATTTTGGTTGCAGATGAAGTGGTAGATCTGATAGCCATTAGGACCAGAGGTAATCGGATATCCCAACTTGGCCCAGAATCTGCCACAAACTTCTTTAATATGCTCACAATTGTCCGGTTATATCTCTCTACTGCCCCAGAAGAAGCTGGTCTATAAGCAATATGCAGCTTTCTCTTGACCCCCAGTATCTCCCACATCTTTGTCATTACTTCACTGGTGAAGTGGCTACCTCTGTCTGACTCAATCCTTTGAGGTAGACCAAAACGGGAAAAGATGTGGTTAATCATCAAGGCAGCTGCTGTTTCTGCCTTGCAGTTTGGGGCTGGGAGACATTCCACCCACTTGGTAAACAAGCATGTCACAGTCAACATGTACTTATTCCCCCTAGCCGAGCGAATCACAGGGCCTACAAAGTCGATTTGTAAATCTGACCATGGCAGTGTCATCCCCCTCTTTTGGAGAGGCGCACGGTGTGTGAGGGATGTTGGCTGAAATTGTGCACACACAAGACACCCCTTCAAGTATTGGTCGAGGTCCTGCCCCATGTGTGGCCAGTATGCAACCTCTCTTAAGATTTCCAATGTTGTGTGAAACCCCCTATGACCGGCGGTGGCCGCATCATGGGCGTGACTTAACATCAGGCTTCGGAATGAGGTAGGAACCACCCACTGATCGTGGCCAGCTTTGGATTTCCTTACCAGCAAACCGTCTTGAATCCGGAACATTTTTGGACATTTCATCAACACTCTTAGGTCCTCTTTCCCAATGTAATCGGTATCCGTCAGGGGAAAGTTCTCAGGGTCCTCAAGGTGCTGGTAAAACTTACCAATAATTGGATCCCCCCTCTGAGCGGTAATCAAATCAGCATCAGGGGTCTCCTTACTCCATTGTGCAATTGAAAGGTCGTTGTGAGCATTTGTCTGGGACCTAGTGATAGCAGTGACCTGGATTTCCCCCAACAGGGACTCAATCTCAATTAGATCCCCTTGGATGGCCCCGGTCTTGGCCAACTGATCAGCTAAGTCATTTCCAGTTTTGTCTGTTCCCTCTACTTTGGAATGACCCTTGATCTTTTTCCAATAGATGGTCATCCCATTCGAGGTGACCAGATCATCAATGTTTTGGATCAACTTCCCATGTTTCAAGGGTTTGTTGTTAGCACATAACATGCCTCTGGTTTTCCAATTAACCAGGTGCTCCACGAACCCGTTCCGTACATAATCCGAATCTGTGATTATGACCAGTTCGCGGAGTTGATGCTGGACAGCAGTGAGGATGGCCTGATGCACAGCCATCAATTCTGCCACCTGACTACTTCGGGGACCAATTTTGTATCCAGCGGAGGGTTCTGGGGACTCATTCACCCATGCATTCCCTACGCCAGCCACTAGTTCTTTCTCCCCGTTGTTGTCAACATGGTAAGAGCATCCATCCACATAGACAGTGGGCATTCCCTCACACTTGTCCTCCTCAAAGACTTTGTGTGGGGAATTAAGGTATGCCTCCGTGTTGTCCTTGATTTTTAGACTTTCGTCCTCGAGACAGTTTTCTCTGGCACAATCATGCAAGTCAGCCAGACCTTGCGCGAGTGGACTCTTCTTGTTTTGGCCATATCTGACCTCCACAGGAAAGCCTTGCATTGACAGAATCCAGGACGTAATTCGGGAATTACTCACATTTCCGGCCCGGATTCTGTCACTTTGGAGATATTGCAGAGGCTGGTGTGGAGTCTCCACTTTGATGTGCTGCCCCTGGATATACGGGCGGTAATTCTTCAATGCCCACACCGTCGCCAGGAGTGCCTTCTCACAATCGTTGAATTTTTCCTCCACAGAGGATAAAGTTTTGCTTGCATAGGAGATTACTTTATTGACCTTGTCATGCTTTTGATATAATACTGCCGTCAAGCACGTATTAGAGAACCCTGTCTCCAGGAAGAACTCCTTGTTTCTGACCGGGTAAGCTAGGCAAGGCGCTTGTGAGAGGCTTCTTTTGAGTTGTTTTACTGCCTCGGCTTGTTCTGGACCCCATTCCCACTTGACCCCCCCCCTCAGGAGATGAATCAGGGGTCTGGTGATCTCTGCGTAGCCCTCAATGAACTTTCTGCTGTAATTAGTCAGTCCAAGGAGGCTCCTTAATTCCCGCAGAGTTGTGGGGTCTTTCAGTTTCTGAAGTGCTTCCACTTTCTTTTCCTGGGGACAAAGACCCTGAGGAGTAATCTCATGCCCCAAGAAGTTAACACGGGTTTTACACCACTGTGCTTTCTGAAAGGAAAGTTTTGCTCCGGCGGCCCTCAACTGTGTCAGAACATAACGGATCTCCGCTATATGTTCCTCCACAGATGAACTTTTGATGAGGACATCATCTACATAAGCCAGGTTACCCCTCGCACCCAGGTCGGGCATGGCCTTATGTAGAAAAATATTGAATTCATTGCCGGAGTTGAGGTATCCGAAGGGAGTCCGGGTCCATGTGTACTGCTGGCCCCCAAAGGTAAAAGCCAGCTTGTATTGGTCCTCCCTACTGACAGGCACAGTCCAGTATCCATTGGTCAGGTCTATTGCAGTGAATACCTGTGACCCCTGAATCTGGGCCAGACCTTGGTCAATGTAGGGCAGAGGCCATCGGGAAGTATGGACCCGTTTGTTGAGCTCCCTAAGGTTGGCGCAGAGTCTCCACTGGCCGTTTGGCTTCAATATTCCCAGCACCGGATTATTGAAGGTGCTGTGGACTGGACGGATTATTCCCCGGGACTCAAGGTTCTTAATTATTTCAGTAAGGGACTCCATTGATGCGAGAGGCAAGCGATATTGCTTCACAAACACAGGAGTCATGCCAGGGTCCATGGGGATTGTTGTTGTGTGGATGTCAGTGCGACCACAGTCATATGAGTCTACCGCAAAGAGATCTTGGAAATCCAAGAAAACTTGTTTCAACTTTTGCTTTTGTTCCAGAGTCACACAGGCATCAGCTAGGTTGACTCTCTCTTCCACCATCTGCCTGAAGCCTGGAAAGACTTCTGGTTTGGCTATCTCAGCGGCCTCCTCCAGCTGGGTGGAGAAGTCCCTGGTCAGAGTGCTGATTTGGACTGGAGGCTTCAGGTGGGAAAGGCAGCCCTCATGGACCTGGAAAATCACTTCATCCCTCCTGAAGTCACAAGTCACATCTTCCTTACCATAGGGGCAAGAAGTGTACACCAGGAAGTTCCCCCCATGCCGGGTAAAAATCCTGTCTGGTGTTGTATTGTCATCACTGTCACTGTCAAAACAGTCCTTGGGGATTGGTCCTAACAGTTCATTTACAAGATCAATGGAGAAATGTCGGTCATCAACCGCCATTCCAATAATGGTGCCTGCGGCTAGAGTAATACTCTTTAAGTCGCTGTTATCCACCTCTATTAGAATGGTGTCATGTTCTATGTTGACTAATGGAGTTGGGTTTACCCCCAACCCTTGCTGTTGGAAAGAAGCATTTAGATGTATGTAAGCATCAGGGTTTTTCAACTCTTGTCCCCTTTTAACTTTCACTTCCAGGGAGAATTGTCGGGTCCTTTCTGGGATGGTGACTTCCTCTTTAACCTGAATTTCAACTGCATAAGGTAGCAATTGAGCTGACCTAAATGCTTTTTCTGGATCATCAAAGCCCATGGGATTATCCGCTAATCGGGACCAAGCTTTGAAGTTTATTAGGTCCAAACTAATGGCAAAGCGATTGAGAATGTCACTGCCTAAGTAAAAGGCGGCAGGGACGTCTCGCACGACCCAACAATTATGGACAATGCTCTTGTTGCCAATGGAGATTTTGAGCATACACCTGCTTGGCAGGAGATGTTTGGAATTAGGTGCTTCCAGGTCCATTTCCCATTTGTCTATCAGTTTGAAGGTGGGAATGGCTGGATCTTTTGGGAGTTGGCGGAACATGGCTTCGCTGATGAAGCTCTTACCGTTGTTCACACACACTCGAGCGAGAACAGAGTCCTTCCCATCATTTAACTGAACAGGGATGAACAACTGCTCTTCAATTTGCTGAATATCAGCCAGGCTCTGAGCTGATTTCACATCTTTCTGGACTATAGGAGTGGGAGTTTCTGATTGTGGATTAGTATAGAATCTCAGAGTGTTTCCTTCCAGCGTGGAATACCACCTTAAATTGGAAGGAAGGTTGATTTTCAGAAATAGAGAGGACCCCCCATCACTAGTCTGTTGTCCTACTGCTATTACTGTCACGTCTGGAATCTGGTTGTTCTGGAAGTGAAATTCTACTTGGTCAGATTTTTGTTCAACCATGTGGCAGGTGCCGTTTAAACTAACATGGTTAACACTCTGTTTTAATTTTATTGGTCGGCTAGTCTGGGTCCAGAGGACCTTGTTGACACAATCTATTAGGGGTGACAACTTTCTCATGAGGTCATTCCCTAGTAAACAAGGGGTGCCCTCTGGGGTCACAACTATGACCGGGTGTTTCAACTTATGTCGCCCAATTTTAATGTCCAAGTCTGCAGTCCCCTCAACGGGAATTTCCTTCCCGTCAAAGTTCTGTAGTTGTCCCGGAAGAGAGGTGAGAGGAATTTGGTAATTCTCTCCCCTTCCTGCATTCAGTTCGTCAAAGGCCCTTCTGGAGAGAAGGGTAGCTTGAGATCCAGTGTCCACCAGTGCCGAGATTGTACCCTGCCCCTGTACTTGTACCGGGGCATAATATCTTCCCTCCTTCTCCTCAAGGGGGCACAGATAATGCACATTTTTGGACAACTGGTGGGCTAACTTTCTGGTTTTGGACATCGCGAGAGAAGAATTTTGGGCAGAATTCTGTGGAGAGCCTTGGGAATCTGAAAGAAAAAGTTGGCAACTGGAGATCAGAGCCATTGTGGGTTCCCCTGGTTCCGGTTCTGGGCCGCCCCCCCCTTTTTGGAGGCAGTCACCAGGATGGGTTTGAACCAGGGGATTTTCTTGCTGTTGGTTCTGGGATGAGATGGTGGGCAGCGGTAGCTCAGTCTCCACATCTCCCCAGTCTGGATTTGCATCCCTAGGGACCCATTTTTCTTTGGGAGGAGTTCCCCCCTCTCTGAAGGAGAAGATCCTTTTCCCAGGATCCTCTGAGGATCCCTCTCCCTCAAATTGGAAGATCTGTACCTCCTCCTCAAACTGAGTCTGTTTGGGTCTTTTGTTTCTCCTACCCCCCCTCTGCTCCTTAGGAGGCAGACTTTCAGGGGCAAGAGATTTTGTTTCCGGTTCCTGGGTTTCCAGGGGCTGTTTACAAGTGAGGAAGGAAGCTTCCTCCAAGGCTTTACACCCCCCTTCCCTTTGTGCCTCCTCCCTGGGAACCGGTGAGTTAACGGGGTGCTGCCCCCGTCATTGTTCTGGAGCACCAGGTCCAGAGTTGGGTGCGTTCTGCGCCGGCACGCCCATCTGAGGGTTCTGCTGAGCCCTCAGTATGTGACCCAGATCCCGCGCCATGTTTTGAACCTGGCGCTCTAACTGGGAAACCCGCTCAGGCTGATACGGGGCCCTGTTTTCTCCCCTGGGCTGATCCCGGGAAGGGTAGCTGTCCCTCCTCTGGTAATACCCCGGGTTGGGAAGATTTGGGTACCCCTCCACCCTTGGCCTCCCCTCTCCCGGATTCAGTGGTCTGGGCTCGGGGAATTGGGGAAAGAAGGATGGATGATTTTGGGGTTGGAAGTCGGGTGGATATCTGGGGAAAAAGTTCTGCCCAGGGTTTGGTAAATTTCTGCCCTCCTGTGGGAAGTTTGGAGGGAAGTTCCCTGGGTTAGGTGCTTGTCTGGATCCCCCCCCCTTGGGCTGGAGGAGTCCACACATAACCCAGGATGGGTCGATTTCCCTTGTAACGGGGACTTACATAATCAGGAGAGCGAGGGACCCCATTTGTGGGGCTGCCTCCTTGGCTCCCTGTCTGTGACTGACCCGAGGACCTTCTGGGCCTAGCATTATTAGGTGCAGGTAGGTTTTTAGGCCCCCCCATCTCCAAATCCAAAACGGGGGTGACCTTTACCTCTGCCACCTTGGCAGCAGCAGGGGTGCTGTTGGCTTTGGGGTTTTTCTGGGCATTGCTTTTATTTTCTATGGGCTTCTGCACCTCATAGATCCGGGTAGCCTGTTCAATGACCCAGTCTAAAGATCTTTTCTCATGAAAATCCCTCACGAGCTGGGTCATGATATATTTGGGCAAGGCATGGAAAAACGTATTTATAAACTCTCTACTATCTGTGCGCACCCTTCTTGTGGTCTGTGCAAAAGCACGCTTTAACTCCTGCACAAATTCTTGTGGGGCCTGATCCTCCCCACATTGCAAATTGTAGGCTGCCTTGCGAGCCTCTTGAGGATTTCTGTGAACAGAAAAATGTTTCAGGATGGCCGCCTTATAGGTGGACCATCTTAAATGATTTTGGTCCTCCAGCCCCGCAAAGAAACTGGAGTATTCCGGGGAGAAGGTCCACTTTACATATTGAATGCAGCTTTGGCTGTCCTTCAAATGGAAAGTCTCCATCATTTGTTCAAACAACTCTAAGTGCTCCCAAACAGAATACTTAGCGTTCTTATGGTAAGGCGTGATGACGCTCCTGATCGCCTTAATCTGCTTTAAGGGGTCCTTAAGCAAGGCCCTTTTTGCCTTATTGGCCTTTTTGGTTCGGGTAACCCTTGTCCATTCTTCCTCGGACTCAGAGGCACTGCTCCCAGAGGTTCCCGTCTGTTCTTCCAGGTTTTCCCGGATTCTGCGAGCCTGGGAATGGCTGGCAGAATGTGGGGACCTGGTCTCCTGTGCCCTGCGCAGTTCAGAGGAGTCTTCAGATTCCTCCTTGCGGCCAGGATTTGATGGGTACCCCCTCCACTGACCTAACTGGGCAGAGGTTTTCAGGATGCCCTTAATGGGCCTACTCTCCTGGGGTTCCCCATTGAACTGTACTGTACTTGGGTGCCCATACCCGGATGCCCACCCCTCCATTCCTGAGTGGTTCTGGCCTATGAGCCCCATACTCTTAGCTGGATAGTAATCTGCCATCCCTGTGGCCCTGTGCTCATGTGCGCCAGGGAACATGGGGGTGGCAGAGTCCAGGGACTGAGAGGTATGAGGGCCTCTGGTACTAGGGCTCCTGAGGTTATGCTCCGGAGTTTCCCTTTCCCAGCGAACCTCATCTCTATCCGCCCCTGCTCCCTGTTGCAATGCAAGAGCCTGCATTTGTGCCTTCAGTTCTTCAGTTAAGGCCTTACTGGACTCTATCAGTCTCTCCTGCATCGCTACCTGTTGTTGGAGCCTATCATTGTGTTCACAGAGGGCCTCGTTTTCCCTCTGTGCTTCCTGGTTGGTCCTGGAGAACTGGGCCAGTCTTTGCTGCAGGAGGGTTACCTCCTGAGCTGTGTCCCTATTGGCCTGCTCCTTTCTTGCTAGAGCATCCTCCACCCTCCTGGTGTGCTCTAACAAGTTCTGGTGTTCTTTTTGGAGATCACCCAGTCCCTGGTGGGCCAGGTGATTTTCTTCCATTTTTCTTTTTAAATGGCAGACTTCCTGGCCTAAGGCGTCTCTTTCCTGACTAAGAGCCTGCATTTGTGCCGCCAGGTCGTCCCTTTGCCGTTGAAGGGCACCAGCTTTTTGGCGCTCCTCATCAAACTCTGCCTGGGTATCCAGGTCTTTCAAGATCAGCTTGTTGCTCTCTACCTTCACTCTATCTAGATGACTTTGCAGGGTGGCTACCTGCTCCGTGCATGCCCTGTTAAAGTCTAATTGTTGCTCCAGCTTTTTCTGGCTCTGCAGTAAGGAGTCCAAACTGTCTTGGTGCTCCTTCTGCAGGGCCAGAAATCTGGTATCCTGTTCTGACTTTTCCTTTTGCAGCACATCCATATCCTCCTTTATTTTAGTGATGTACCGTCTGCTGTCATTTTCTGACTCCTGGCTCCTCTGCAGCCTCTGCTCAGAAGAGTCCAGATCAGATTGGGCCTTCTGTAATGCCATCTGTTGCCTATTTGCCAGATTTTGGCTTTCAGCACATCTATCCTGCATGTCTCCCACGTATAGGTACAGGTATGCTGCTATCCTGGCAATCTTATTGTGTTCCTCTTTGGCTTTAGGAGCCATATATAGTTCACTCAGGGCCACATGTAAGGGACCCTGATCTCTATATATATCTGACCCTGTTTCAGTGACCTGTTGTGTGATGGCCTGCAACCACGCATCCTGGCCCTGTTCGGGCCATTCACCTCTCACAAATAGCTTATGCAAGAGGTGCTCTCTGGCCATTTTCATGTCTACTAAGGTCGTCATTCTAGAGATTGGTCTCTGTCCTGACTTACAGAAGTTTGTATTTTATTTTTGCAGAACAGAACTTTTCTTGGAGTGTCCCTTTTGAGGAATGCTTCACAGCGTAATGCAGCGTGGTGATCCGACCGGATGTATGTATCCCGTCAGTTAGCACACTGTATTAAGCTGCACAAGTGGTAAATCTAACCCAACGTCTCGGCTCGAGCCCCCAATTTGTAAGGGGATTCAATTCAACACTACAGCTAAGTCAACGCCTAGTCTATAATACTGAATGAAAACCCTTATTGATATATCTTTAGGTCCAGTTCATGCGTTCTGGATGACTACCCCTATATAACACCCCTCTCTTGGAATCCCCCTGACCCCACTGAGCCAAGAAGTAGTTCTGTTTTGCAAGTTTAAAAGGTTTATTTGATAATTTAAACAATAGATATATATCACCCTTTATAGTAAATTAATAATTGAATATCACACTTAATCTGATATGATAAATATTAACAACGGAGAATCTGGCACTAGCACACTTCTTATAATCACTAATGAGTTGACATGAAATGGATAAGATAGCACACAGGTGAATAGGAACAAAAGAAGAAGGTGGTACAGAATGCTTTATGTAAGCTCAGGTGGATGCAATATTCAATGAATGAAATGCAGTATAGAAATACTCAATATGATTTCAACAAAACAATGTAATCACTTTTCTCTGGCAATCCCCTCCCCCCCTTGATGCAAGGCAAGGAAATGGAAGGAAACACACAGTTCTCAGAAATGCAATCAAATGTGATTCAGTTCACCCCGGCAAGCTTAGACAACAGAAGTTTAAAAACACAGATAGGAGTTTTGAAAACACAGGCCCAAATGCTTTGATATGTGCTAGCAATGGATGAGAAATATGCTGGAAATGCTTTTTAATTCCCTTTCAGAGGTTCCGGGTGAGTGGTATCTAGTTAATATTAGTCCAGGCTCACACTAGCAATGGGGCAGGGATAGTTAGCAGGTTAAACGAATTTCTGGCAAATGGAAGGCAAGCAGCAGCTGATTTTACATGTGGAGAAATTTGCAAATCGCGGTAAAATTCGCGGATGCGTGTTCCGCGATTGCGGTAAAACTATAAGGGGTAGGAATGCGATTCTAGGTGCGATTCAAAGCTAAGATTCTAAGCTTTCAAATAAAAGTTATTGCAAGTCTCTAGCACAAACGGTTGCGGAGATATGAGCGATTGAATAAAGGTCGTTTTTCAGATTTGAAATTTTAAAGTTCAAAAAGGCAAGTGCAGCTTGCGACTAGAAAATGACAAGTGACAGCTTTACAAATGACAGGTGACAGTTAGGAGGCAGTTCTACTTAGATTAAATAGATTGAATTATATTATTTTAACTAAGAGATTGGTTCTGCACAGTTTTCTAGGTACTCACACTATATTCTTGAGTGAAATGGGCCTCGCCACGGATCTGGTCAGGGTTTTAGACTGGACTCTGGTCTGGTCTGGTCTGGCCTCTGCACTTCACAGTGATCTGGGTCAGCTCTCTCTGCTGGTCTGGGTCTCTCTGGGTACAGCACTGCTTTCTCTCTGGTCTGGTCTCTTAGTTCTGGATAGATTGAAGTCTCTAGTTTGGCTCTCTGGAGGTTTGATGGAGGTAAAGTATGGATTTTTCAGGCAGAGCTTCCAGCGGCAGATGGATTTTGAAGGTCCCTATCTGTCCTGTCTGTCTGCTTTTATGTGTTTAGAATGTGGGTGTGTTCTAGCATCACTGACCCTACCTCTCTCTCAGCTTCTAATTGGTCAAACTTCCATTTCTTATTTGATTGGGGAATGAACTGTGAGTCAGAGGGACGTCATTTTATGGCTTGCAGATAGGACACTCCTCTGTCAGATTGCACACATTCTATATTTGATAATAAAAGACATATTTCACAGTTACACAGTTGCTTGAAATTACATATACATGGTGTGGCTGAATTTAGCCATGTCTCTGTCCAAATCTGCTGTTTCTAGGAGCTTGCATTCAAAAATGGCAACTTCTAGCACTTTTTCATGTGCTGAACAACATTGGATCTTCATTAAATTTTATACAACTGTTCCTCACATATCTACCCACATACCAATGCATTTTCGTTTGTCTAGCTGAAACAGGGAGTCTGTAATATTAATAAACAATGGGGTTTTGCCCCAGAACATCACACAAATTCGAGTTTGGGCTTGAATTAAAGGTACATTTTTTAAAGTAAGGCTCTCAAAGTTATACATTTCTGTCATTTGATTACAAAGAGTTATCAGTGTTTTTGTAAACTATATATTTTACTTTCAATTCAGTCCTCAGAGTGTTGAGGTCCGCCTCCAAGACTTGGGTGGGTCAGTCACAGATCTCTGCTGGCTGGCAGGGCTTTGTTGACATTAAACATTCAGAATTAACATATTCCTTTCAGAGGAAAGGGGCCATTGTGTGGTCTCTGGGAAGCTCCCAGCCAGTCTGCCTTCTATCAATCAAGAGGTCATGTGAAATTCTAACTCCTGGTGTAAAGCTCTGGAGGTGAGAGGGTTTCCCAGGCTTCAGGCCTCTGGGAACAGCATGTGGCTAATTTTTAATTAAAATGCAGCCTTTGAAGTCAGCTAAGTCAAATCCCTTTGTCAGCTACTGCACTCAGTTCTCCTGTCAGAGTTTAGACCGCCAGCGCCCCCTTGAGGATTTTGTTGGTACTGCATGCAATTTTGGGATTTTCTTGGATTAATGCATTCTAAACAGGAATGGTTCTTACATGGTAGTAAATCCTTGCTTAACATTGTTTTGATGGGGCTCCTTACAGTAAGATGGTTATGTGGAACCCCACAAAAAGGGTTGAATCTTTAAAGTGGTCCAATGAGTCACGATTTCAGCAACTTTTTGACATCAGTAACAGTGGATTTTGTTAACAAAGACCTTTCTTTACACTGGTGGGTGGCAAGTTAGGTAACCATTTTGGTGTGTGCACAACTGCGCAGCTCTCCTGGATTCTGGGATGAAATGATGGGCGGCGACAGCGCATCCCCATCTTTACGCACTCCAATGATTTATTTTTGTTCTGGGGTAAAATGATGGGCAGCGACAGCTTAATCCCCATATTTACCCCGTCTAATGATTCCACATGGGTCAAAACCCTCCACAGACGGGGGGACTGTTGTTTCCAAACTTGGGCCAACACCAACCATGCGGACACCACCAGGACCATAATCACCTTCCGCTGGCTCTTGGTGTATGATTTTTGCAATAGGTCCCAAAGGCCCGCCAGCCAAACCCCCTCTCCAAAATTCTCCAGACCTTGAACCATTTGTCTAGCTTGGGCGCCGACTTCTTTCCAGAAGCGAGCAATAACTGGACATGTTCTCCATATGTGTCTCCAGTCCCCCTCCTGGCGCATCCACGCCAAAATAAACCATCCGTTTCCGGATACATTTCCTTCAGTCTCTTTGGTGTAAGATGCCATTGCAGCAGAACTTTTTGCCACATTTCCCTCAGGTGGATGGATCTTGTCAGCATTTTAACACTCCGTCAGACCTCTTCCCAGCGTGATCGCGGGATATCTACCCCCAGTGTCTCCTCCCACCTCCTCATGTATTTCCATCTAATTTCTTCCCCCTGCGAGTTCAAATGGGCGTGCAGATTGGATATTAGTTTGCACGTGCTGGGGTCTGTTATCAAGTAGTTCTCGAGTCAGTGAGGTTTCTCGTTCCTGCTTCTTCATTGACCGGGGAGGAGAGCCAGTGAGTCAGTTGGGTGTGTCGGTACTTGTCCGTCCTCGGTAATCCCATTTCTTGACAATCTTCAAACAACATAAGTGCTCCATCTCTAAACATGTTGCCAATCCTTGTGCAGCCCACCTGTTTCCAGGGCATGAAGGCCCTTGGGTCCAATCCCGGTGGGAAGTCAGGGTTATGGAAGCGGGGAGTGAACGGGGATGGATGTGACGTTAAGTTCCCCCTTTTTAACGCTGAGTCCCACACACTTAGGGGAGCACTCAATATCTCGCTCAGGCAGGTGTTCATGTGTCTGTACCTCTTGTGGGACCAGAGAAGGTGCGAGAGTGGGTCCCCGGCCACCACTGTGTCCTGCTTCGTCCATTTGGCTCTGGGGGAATCCGCCACCAATTCTTTGATGACTCGCAGTTGCGCCGCCTCATAATATCTTTTGAAGTGTGGTAAAGCCTGGCCTCCCTCCTTTACAGCTGCTTTTAGGGTAGCCATTGCCACTCTTGGCCTCTTGCGTTGCCACACGTATGCTGATGTCATCTTGTTGAGAGAGCGAAAAAATGATCTGGGGAGCCTAATTGGGAGAGCCTGAAAATAATACAAGACTTTAGGAAGGATCGTCATCTTGACTGCTGACATTCGTCCCCACTACAAGGTTGATAGTGGTGTCCATCTTGTCAGTAATTTTTGGAGGTAGGTGAGGAGTTCTGGATAGTTTGCCCTGTAAAGTTGCTGGATGCTGGAAGTAAGTTTGATGCCTAGATAGGTTATAGTGTCCCATGCCACCTTCACTCCTTGCTCCCGAGCCAGGGTTGATATAGTTGTGGGGTCTGCCGACAGATTTAATATTTCTGATTTACTTTTGTTTATTTAGAGGCCCGAGATCGCCCCGAAAGACTCCAGCTCATTCATAAGTACAGGCAGAGAACTGGAGGGGTCTGTCAGGGATACCAACATATCGTCTGCAAAGGCCATGGTGTTATGTTCTAGCCCGTCCATTCGTAGCCCCTTAATTCGGCTTTGTTGTCGTATCCTCGCCAGAAGGGGCTCTAAAAAGAGGGCATACAGAAGGTGGGATAGTGGGCACCCTTGTTTTGTGGCTCTTGTCTGGGCGACAGGTTTGGTCAGAAAGCTGTTGACGGCAATCCTTAGGGAGGGACTATTGTAGTTTGCCTTAATCATTTTCATGTACGAGTCCCCAAAGCCCATGTGTGTCATCGTTCGGAATAATTGCGACCATTCAACTCGGTCAAATGCTTTTTCAGAGTCCAAGGCTACAAGGATAGCAACCATACCTGTCCGCTCGGCTTTTTCTATTATGTGGCAGACTCTCCTGATGTTGTCCGCTGTTTGCCTTGAGGGAACAAAGCCTGACTGATCCGCATCCACCTGAGAGGACAAATGTCCTGCCAGGTTGTAGGTCAACTGGTCGAATCTAAATGGTCGACAGGACAAATGGTCGACACCAAAAGGTCGACAGGTCAAATGATCACATTTTTTTTTTTCACATGTTTTTTTTTTGGGGGGGTCCCCCCAACCTCCTTTTTTTGCTAAAAAAACCCTTTTTTTCCCTAAATGAAAACCTTAAAAAATATATATAACTAAAAAAAAAATTAGATCATTTGTCCTGTTGACCAAATCGTGTCGACCATTTGACTAGACACTGTCCTGCCAGCCTGTTAGCCAACACCTTGGTGAAGAGTTTTGCATCCAGATTTATGAGGGCAATTGGTCTATAGGAACCTGGGAGGGTAGGATCTTTAGCCGGCTTCAGGAAAAGCACTAGTTTTGGCTCATTCATTGAAGGGGTAGTATTGCCCCTAGTTTTAAAGGTGTTGAACAGGCTTGTGAGTCTAGGGGCTAATACATGCCGGAATTTCTCATAGAATGCCTCTGTATACCCGTCTGGGCCTGGTGCCTTGTTCTTGGGGAGTTGTTTGATGCCACGCAGAACTTCCTCCAGTGAAATGTCTTGGTCTAATGCTTCCTGGGCTACTTCGGTCAATTGCGGCAGAGGCACTTTCCTGAGATATGTCTCTTGGTCTTCCTCTTTTGGGTTGCTGGTGGCAAATAGGTCTCGATAAAAAGCTCTCATAGTCTCGCCAATTTCTTTGTTTGTTGTTCTCCTAGAACCTGAGGCGTCCACCAGCGCTTTGATGGTTCTCTCCCTGGTTGTTTCCCGGAGTTGTCGAGCGAGAAGGGATCTTGCCTTGTTGGCGAGGATGTAATATCTTTGTTTCATCCTCATGAGGGAGAGGCCCACCTTCTGAGTCTGAAGAAGTTCCAGTTGGCCCTGGATGTGCCGCATGGCCCGCCTCTTGGCCCTGCTTGGGGTCGCCGCTGCCTCTCTCTGTGCTTCTCGCAACCGTGTTTCAAGGTCCCTTTCCCACTGCGCTAGTTGTTTATCCCTCTTTGATTTCAGGGCGATTAGTTCTCCCCTCAGAACGGCCTTAAAGGCGTCCTATACGATGCATTGAGGGGTCTCCCCCGTCGTTTTCGTTGAAGTACATATCGATCTTTTCTTGAATTTCCTCCTCCAGCGTTGTGTCTTGTAGAAGCTCTGATGGAAACCGCCAGGTCCAGACTCCACCATCCCTGGTTTTGAATGATAAAGACAACGATAATGGGGCGTGGTCCGAGAGGACGATTGGGCCTGTCTCTACCTCCCTGATTGTGCCTAAGAGATTTGTGGAGACCCATATATAGTCTATTCTCGATAGAGAATTGTGCACTTGAGAGTAATGCATGAAGCCCTGCCGGTCCCCATTAATTGATCGCCAGGTATCGTGAAGGGAGAAAGAATCTCCTCTGTGATGTGGCCGGCCACTAGCTCAATTTGTGGGCAGTCCAGTGCACCCAATACATTTGGTATGCCCTCAGGGGCATGGAAGTGGACATTGGTCGTGTTCACCTGGGCCTGTGTCATTTGTAGGGAGATGTTCTGGAACACATGACGCAGGAGGGCATCCAGGACCTGCACAAGCACTTTTTAGAATCCTGGCTGCGAGATGCCATACAGCTCCCGACTGTGTGCTGAAATGTGGCCGTGGCTAGGAAATGCAGCACAGACACCACCTTCAACGGGGGGGTGGCAGCGCGGAAGCCAATGACGCTCTGGATGTCGTCCCTGAGGAGGTCCACTGTTGCGAAGATGGTCTCCCTGTTCAGTCGGTAGAGTGTGTGGATCTGCCTGTCAGACAGGGACCAGGGTGTGGCCCTTGTGCAGGCTATGGGTGCACGCCTCAGAGAACTACGTGCTACCCATTGTTCCTCTGCATCCTCATCCTCCTCCTACTCCTCTCCCAGTCAGCCTGTTGCCACTGTTCAACCTCCTGCTCATAGAGCTGCATTCCTGCATGCAGGGCCTCCATCTCCATGACTGCTGCTATGAGTGGCAGCATGGTTGTGTTGGAAGGTGTGTGTGGGGTGGGTGTGGTCTTTTTCACCAGTCCCTGTGCTCATTGTGTGCGGCTGGGTCAATTGGGTGTGCCTGTGGCCTGTTCCTGCACACATGGGTCGGTTACCGCCTGCTCTGCGCTGCCTGCTCTGCGCTGCTTTCTGAAATGGTTTTCCCGGTGGCACTGGCATTTTTGTGGCAGTGTTTCTGGTAAGTCCGCTGTTGTGATGCTACCTTGTTTCTGTGGTGCCTGTGTTTCCGGCACTGGTACAGGGAATCCCGCAGTTTGCATGACCTGTACTATCGGCAACGACAGCATGGGGTACGCTCTTACCGGCAACACTGTTGCCGGCATCTCCTCTTGTAATGCGGTGGTCCGGAATGTGTGCAAGTAATCAGTATTACCGGCACGTTGCTTCCAGACCGCCACACTTATAATGAGGGCCCATGTCTCTTCATAGAGCAAAAGGACCTTCTTGCATCTATGCACTTAAAACAAAATAATAACTCTCCAAGACTGAAACAGCAAAATACTTTGTCACTGGCTCATACATACAAACATTCCGACGCACCTTGGAGGGAGATTTCTTCAGAGAAACCAGGAGACAACAATTTCCCCATTGGAATGCTTTGGGGAAATAATTATTTTGGGTGAGAGAATGTGAAAAATAGCAGTATTTTTCAACAAAAAATCTGGAGTTTCCCGCCTAAATCGGAGGGGTTGGCATGTATGGCTTAACATGTGTTCACTTGTACCACTTTATCTCTAAGAGAAACACAGAATGAGAATCAGTATTACATACTTGGTCACGCATTATTTTAATAATGTTTTACTTTTTGCCATTCATTAATTTCAGGAACTCGAGACTAATAAAATGACGAATTTTAATTTTTATCCATTGATAAGCGACCACAGTACTTGTAAACTGGCAATCAAGATTTGCAGAATTTCACTGCAAAACACCTATGGCATCATTGCATTTCTTACGTGTGACGTCACCATCTCCCGGCCATAAGTAATAATTTCTAAGATGGCGGTGCTACAGGACAAATACGGAGCACCACAAGCTTCAACAAGGACACCATCCTGACATTTAAGTTAATAAACACATTTTGTTTGAACTTTGAATCTGTTGTCTGTGTCTTACTTCATGATGGCTTCACAAATGGTGTCAGGCATGGGATGCGGCTCAACCGATACAAGTTGGGGAGCCCTAAGATTTGAGAAGTTACGTGCCAAAGCATTAGACCCAGCAATAGCCATAAAGGGCCCTATTGGGTTTGATATTTGTAGCAGTAGGGAAAAGATTATTCCCCTAAGTAAAAAAAGATTGATACACACTGATTTGATTCTAATTCCACCCCCTGATACTTATATTCGACTAGCACCCAAATCTGGGTGAGCATGGACATTTGGAATTGATGTGCTAGCTGGGGTTATAGATTCCGACTTTAGAGGTGATATTAAAGTGTTGTTACAGAATCACAGGAAGGATCCCTTTCAAATCCAACAAGAGGATAAAATCGCTCAAGGGGTGCTTGAGAGGGGGATGTTTCCTAAGGATAAGGAAGAGACTGGGAAAGAACGAACAGAACTAGGTACTCAAGGTTTTGGAGAGGCAGGTACAACACCTGATGGCCCTCCTGAACCTGAGCCCAGAAAAGTTAGAGGAGAACTGTTACCTTTTTCAGCGAGCCTGGGAACCTCTCAGGAGTATGAAGATATACACTGCCCACCAGTCGGAACGCCACCCACTGGTAGGGTTTAACCACACAGCGCAGGGCCTTCTTCCTGGCAGAAGTGCTACGTGACACACCTCCTAACTATGATGGTAGATGTGGAGGACAGGAGCTGTAAGGGATGGCAAGGATGCAGGATAAGTGGGGGAACCACAAGAACTAACAATCAACACAGCAATATATGTGGGTCAGTACCTGGCAGGAGATGACATGAGCCATGAAGAGTACAAGAAAAACAAGAAAACAAGATCATGTCCATCAATTGTAAATCCATAATATTCAAAAATGTATCCAAGTCTTGAAAAAGTCCTAGCTAAACACCTACATAACTAAATGATTAAAACAATCAATATACATTAGGTCCTGGATACGGGGCCATAGTTCCATAGTAACTGTAACCGTTGCGAGAACACCTCTGACTGTCTCGCCGCAGCTAAAATAGGCTCCTTGTTGGACACAGAGATTAGGTGCACAATGATGCACTAGAGGAAAGAACCCTAAAGCATCATGCTGTCACGTGATCCCTGTAACATGGAAGATGGAATGCGTCTCTTGTCATCCTTGCTGTGTCTAAAACCTCCAGAGAAGACGGTGAGCTCCCGTATAGTAAGTGGGGAAACGTGGGGAGGACTGCAGAGTCCTGACAAAAAGAGACAGAAACTCTTCCAGACCTAGCCTTTGCCCAAAGGAATGATCCCTTAATGGTTGAAGCATGTTTACAAGTTCTATCTGAGACAGATGGTTGTGAGAAAGGGGGGTCCTTTTTTTGTTTTTGAAACATGGATTTATGTACAGAGGATACACCACTTCCGAGGGCTTAGTAAAAACACAGTTGGTCGTCCCTAAAAGTCAGCTTCAGGGGGTCCTAGAGATAGCCCTTTCACATTTGACGGGAGGCCATTTGGGACAAACCAAAACTCAGGCCCAAATAATTAATATGTTCTACTGGCCCGGAATATACTCTTATGTTAAAAACGTAATTCAGGATTGTGAGATCTGCCAAAAGACTAACACTCATATGCCACATCCAGTTCCTTTAAATCCATTACCGATCATAGAAATTAAATTCTCAAAAATTGGTATGGAAATCGTGGGCCCCTAGAAACTTCAAAACTGGGAAATAAATTCATTCTGGTAGTTGTGTATTACGCAACACGGTACACCAAAGTGTTTCCCCTTCTCCCGGGTGGGGTTTCCAAAGGACATATTGACTGACGAAGGCTCAACATTTATGTGCAAACTCATGGGGGAAGTTAAACAGAGGTTGCATATTACCACATTACGAACATCAGTCTATCATCCACAGATAGATGGCCTGGTAGAAAGATTCAATAAATTCTTAAAGACCATCCTGCGAATGTTGGTAGAACAGGATGGCAGAAATTGGGATCAAATGATTCCATGGGCTTTGTTTGCAGTTAGAAAGACCCCATCAGGCTTCTATGGGATTTTCACTGTTTCAATTACTTTGTGGCCGGAATGTCCTGGATATGTTGAGGGAAACTTGGGAGGAAAGAGAAGAAGCTCCATTACCACTCTCGCACTCTGCAACGAAGCTTAAAGAACGGGGCATGGCTAACTAGCCATGGAGTAGGACGTGCCCTGGTGAAGCTGCTCCTGCCGTTCCGATGATGATCCGAAGAACCACGCATAAAATGACCTAAATGCTCTACAAATGCCAGTAAATGCGTCGGAAGATAAACCCCACAACAACTGAAGAAAATAAGCTTATCGGGTGAAGCATGCCGGAGATATAGAACTTTAAGTCTGTGGCTCCGTGGGCACGAACGCACACAAAATGGCAGACAACAAAGGGGTCGTAGCCCCGACCACCGAAACGACTGAGCCGGGCTGCAGAGATTGAGTGGAGGACTGGCTTTTGGCAGGGTGCCTGCTGGAGCATATGTTCGAAGTAGCGTTTGTCCTCCAAGCACATTACCGTGTCATGTTGCAAGTAACTGTAAGCCCGGGAGCGGAGGAGCGAGCGATGAAGTGGATACAGTAGCCGCGTACGAAGGCTTTCCGAAAGTTCCAACGGAAAGGACCTACTGCACAGCGTTGATGAAGCCAGGAGCCACAACGCAGGGGATACACAAGCGGAGGCGAAGGCATGATATGGGACGAGCCGGCGTCTGGCTAATACGAATGTAACCGCCGGACAAAACACTGTAGCGGAGGCAGCGACCGCGCCGCAAGAACTTGTTGTTACATAAGTAGCAGATTCTCATATTTGAACGGTGTGTTCTAGATGGCCTCAGGGTGGACGGGGGCATGCAACAGTATAGGAGTCGCGGTGGGGGTGAGGACTACTTGGATTCATGCATGAACGAAAGCTGGGGCTGGATTATGGCTGTTAGCCATTGAAGCTGGCAATAAATAACTGCGAGAGTGGAAACCTTTTAGCAATACCCACAGGAAGATACATGCTTAAGTCACTGGGCTGGTGCTGACACCTCATTAAATAAATGGGCATACAGAGTTAGGTGTCACATGAACTCTGAGGCGCTAGGGATAAGCAAATAGCTCCGAAGAGTGAATGAGCTGGACATTGGGTGTTACTACTGGAGAGCACGGCATACAGGGCTGAACCAAGTTACTGATGACACTAGAGTGACCTCAGCGAATACAGACAGTAGCGCGCAGAGCACAATGAGCCCAAGAGACAGATGGTCCTGCAGGAAGTCAGCAGCAGTCTACAAGAAGCAGTAAGGACAATTGGAAACGTGGGAGGACATAACCCACCCGAAGACATAGCTTAACGCACACGAACATATACAGGGGCACTTCAAGGACAATTGTCCCAGGCCTGGAGTGGCTCACTGGTGTCACAGCAAGACAGAGAAGCAGAATTGCCACACCACGGACAAAGTAACCTCAGACACATAACTAAGATCGCAAGATGGCGGGGAGAGGAGCCAAGAGCAAGAGCAAGCAACCCACGATGGAAACATTTGCCAGGACACAGCAGTCTCCTGCGGCGTTGATGCACAATGGCGCGACTGCACCCGCGGAGAGAACCTTGGCGATTGAAAACCACCTGATACTAACGGCTATAACGGAGTTGAGAGACTCATGGGGATAGCAATGGCAGACCTGCGAACTTCCTTGGAGGCTAAAATAGATGCAGTGGGAATAGAAGTCAACCTGCTGCGACAAGATGTCAGGGCGCTGGCAGATAGAACGAGCAGCCTGGAGAGTGCGGTGAAAACCAACACAGATACCAGCACCAATATAATGCAAAGGAGGTCCATGTACTAAGGCAGCAGGTGGCTAACCTGGAGAACCGTAGGGAGGAAGCTGAAGGAAGGGCGAGACGGAATAACATCTGCGTGGTCGGCTTCCCGGAGGGGGAAGAAGGCCAGGACCCTAAGGACTATGTGGAGAACATGATCCTGCAAGAAATAGGGGCCGACAAACTTTCGCAAGGATTTACAGTGGAGCGAGCAGATAGAGCCCTCATGAGGAAACCGAAGCCTTGGGCTCCTCCCTGCGCAAAAATTACAAAGATACTGAACTATAAAGATCGCAAGACGATTTTGGAGTACTTTCGTAAAGGGGGAACGATCGAAAGAGCTTCAACCACCATCACGGCGTATCCTGACTACACAACGTTAGTCCAGAGGTACAGCTATGTGGCAGTCAAGAGGAGGCTACGCATGGCCGGAATCAAATATATGCTTCTGTACCCCGCGGAATTGAAAGTGTTGCACAAAAGCAGAATGTTCTTTTTTGAAACCCCAGAGGAAGCAGCGACATGGCTGGACCTACAGGGCTGCCCGGAACGAGATGCGGAGCAGGCCCCTGAGGAGCACGATAAGTGATTGGGATATTATATGCATACTGAAATGACACAGAGTGGGGTATCCCAGTAGAAACTATGATAGAGATAATGATAGAGGGGCACAGACAGATAATGCTGAAACCAGGCTATGATATCCTTGATTTTGTTGAACCTGATGGACTGGAATATAGAATATTGAGTATATAAGTAAATTGAGCAGTAATGCATGGTTAAATTGAAGCAGATAGGAGCGGCAGGGCGAAGGCACCCTGCCCCGAGTAGTAGTAGTAGTAGGATAGCCATTAGGGCGACCTCACCCTGCTGAGCTGCGAGTACAGGCTATTGCCAGAAAGAGCTAGATGCGGGGGTGCCTGAGATCCAGGGATGGAGCTGGTCAACAGTTGGGGGGGGATGTTGGGGATGGGAAGGGAGGTTGGAGGGAGGGAGAATGGGGTGTTTGGTGTGTTCTTAGTTAAGGGGAGTTCAAATTGGGATACAAGCCTATATAGACTGAGATGGAACTTAGATCTGACTGCACCAGTGAGGGGCGGGGTGGAACTCTAACAGGCCCTGGGGGGACCTTAAAATAATTACTTGGAATGTTAGGGGGCTGATTAGCTATTTAAAGAGGAACAAGGTCATGTTGTACATGCGTAGGCAAAAGATAGACATTGCACAGCTGCAGGAGACTCACCTGACGCAGGATAAGATGGAGATGATTGCTAAGAAATGGAAGGGAGTTGTGGTGGGCTCATCATATTCTGCCTATGCTAGGGGAGTGCTTATCTGGGTGGCGCTGCATGTCCCATTTCAACTGTTTCAGGAGATAGCTGAGATGGATGGGAGGCTGGTTATGCTGAGGGGATTGGTGGAAAATAGGGAAATAAGCATCGTAAATACGTACGCCCTGAATCAGAATACAGTGACATACTTCAGAATACTGTGTACTAATCTTAGCATGGGTATGGGGAGCGCAGTGATCTGGGGAGGGGACTTTAACTGTGTACTAAACCCTAGGGTGGATAGATCAGATGGGAAGATGGATAGACCCGCCCCAGCTGCTAAAGCACTGCAGACATTGCTGGATGACTTTAGTTTGGGAGATGTGTGGAGGATGAGACACCCCCAGGAAAGGCAATACTCGCATTATTCCACCCCGCAGCAGTTACATATGAGGCTGGACTATGGCCCTCATTCCGAGGTTGGAGGTAAGTACAGGTACTTTCCGGCATGGCGGAAAGTACGAGACCGACCTCGTAACAGACCGCGAATTGCGGCCCATTACGACCTC
This sequence comes from Ambystoma mexicanum, assembly GCF_040938575.1. Lineage (NCBI taxonomy): Eukaryota > Metazoa > Chordata > Amphibia > Caudata > Ambystomatidae > Ambystoma > Ambystoma mexicanum. Next base: position 395,624,969 of record NC_090933.1, read on the forward strand.
GCGGGCACAAGCTTTTCGACATGCTGGAAAAGTACCTAGCGGCATGCCGCTAAATGACCCGTAAAACCCCCTACCGGCATTTGTGAGACGTACTTTACAACACTGCCACGGAAGCAGCAGTAATTTCCGGTTGCTGTAATTTACCGTCACCGTAAAATAACGGATCCGGAAATTACGTCATCTCACAGGAACGGGAAGGAGCACGGCGGCCATCTTTAAAAACACAATCCATTGCCATCCTCTTCAGGCAGCACCCTTGGGAGCAATCCGAAGTTCGTGAAAGGACCACACACCCCGGACCAATGCCTAAAACCCCAAAGAAGTCTGAGGACCGGCTCCGCAAGAGGAGATTCAGCCCGGAAGAGCTGCAGGCAATGGTTGACTACCTTGCGGAGCACGCAGATGTTGTTTTGAGCTCCAACATGCGGCGAGAGTCAATAATCCGCAAGAAAAACATCTGGGCACAAACCGCCCAAAGGGTGAGTGCAGTAGGCACCACCCCCCGCACCCCCAAGGACTGCCGCAAGCGGTGGGATGATTTGCGGGTGCGGAGCCTCCTCTCCACCAACCGGAGTAAGGCAATGCAGACTGGAGGGGGCCCAAGTTCCCCATTGAGACTGGAGCCATGGGAGGAGACATGCACTTCACTGATCGGGACGGAATCAATTGAGGGTGTCGGCGATATGGAGTGCAGGGCTACGTCGTCTGGCAATGGAGGTGAGTGTCCAAAGTCAACACTGCCAAATGCATTTACATGACGGCCCCAAGGCCCGTCAAAGGCACCTTCTCATGCTGCCTTCCCCCAATCCAAATAATGCAGAGCCAACTGCCACGCATTCAAGGGCCAAGTGCAAGTACATAACGCATATCACTAATTTGCACATACCATCATGCACACTGTGCTGCAGGTTTGGCAGTGTGTGAGCCAGACTGCACATTACCAGGGCAGGATGAGTCACTCCGACACCTGCGTACATATCATACTCATGCACATGTACTAGTGCTGTTGCTACACCCAAAAGGCCACAAACCCCAAATGACTGAAATGTGAATGCAGCCATCAATGCTATTAGGGCATCATACAATCTCTCATGTTGTCTCTCTCTTCTACCCCCACAGGCACTGATTATGACAGCGGCGAGCCCCAGACAAGCCGTCCAACCACCTCCATGGGCAGTGCCAGGGTCCGCCGCATTCTATCCCGGAACAAAACACCCACCCCGGCTCCCGAAAGGTCAGTGGAGGATGCACCACCCCAATCCCTCCCTGCATTGGCGCCTGCCACAATGGCCACCCCAACGTCGGCAGAGTGTAGTATTGCTGGGGAGGTGGCAGCTACGGGCCCCCAGGAGAATGTGGACAGCCCTTTATCCATCTGTGGGGCGTCTGAGGAGGAGTTTTATCCCACAGTCCACACCCCGGAGCCCAGCAATGTCCCCCTGGCATCATGCAGTGACTCTGAGGATCCTGAAACACCTGGCTGTAGTGCTCCAACAGACACACAGGGATACGATGATCGTGGCCCAAGTTCACCAGTCCAGTCCATGGCAGAGCATGTAGGGCCAAGTCACTCCAGTGATGAACACCCATCATTTGATACACGTCGTACAACTCAGCTGACTGACCTCATCACTGTGTTCATGGAGGACAACCGCCAGGCCAGGGTGGAATGGCTAAATGAACTCCGGGAAATGCGTCAGGCAGTCACTGAGAGCACTAACAGGTTGTGTGACGTCCTAGGATGCATAGCTGATGCCCTTGAGGCTGCACATTCCAATCCGCAGCATCAGCAGGAGGACACGGCCACATCCAGTCATGACACACCGGCAACTCCTCCGCGACGCACTTTGCGTTCTATGCGGCGCCGGGACATGCCTCCCCCGGGCCCAGGGAGCATGCATTAATCATCAATGCTGCCACATGTGGCCTTAATGTACTACATTGGAGTACTGTTGTGGAGTTGGGGGGAGGGGGCGAGGGTTTGTTGTGCAGTTGGAGGGAGGGGGGAGGGGGGTGAGGGTTTGTTGTGGAGTTGGGGGGGGGGGGGTGAGGGTTTGTTGTGGAGTTGGGGAGAGGTGGTTGGGCGGGTGGAGGGATTGTTTACACTCATCCATTCAAAATTTAAATACACCTTTGGAGTTGCAAAGTTTAACCTGTGTGGACATTCATCATTCAGCATGTGTATCATGACTTCTGACGGTGCATGGTCTACAAGTATACACACACCCAGGGCCCTGTGTGCCCATATAATGCCGGCCTCTGCTGTCTTGTGTTTTGGTTATTATGTCCAAACGTTGTTAGCCACACGACATGTCCCTCCCATGCACCGCCTCCATGATGCTGTCTTGCCCCTTCCTCCTCCTCCTTCACTCAATCTTCATCTGGTACTAGCAGTCCCATGTCAGGGGACAGAGCCACATTCCAAGGGATGCACAATTTGTTGAGCTGTACACATGACATGGGGGTCTTGGACACCACATTGCAGTAGATGGGTCCCCCACCAGTCCAGCTTCGGCAACTCATATGTGCCTTATGCAAGACAGGTGGCTGCTTCATCTCCACGCATGCACGGGTATGGCCATTATAATAGGGCTCCCTGGGCCTGGTCTGTGGGTTTCTGACAGGGGTCCGGTACCATGGTGTCAAGGGACAGCCACCAACACCTGCATGTGTAGCCAATTTAGGTAAGTGTCTGGACAGTCATGTAGGAGAACTGTTCTTGCTTGCCTTGCTTTCCGTCTGCACGTTGGGGGAATGGTATTGCTTGTGGTTGTGATCTGCCACATGCATGCCATGCAGGTCAACCTAATCCACGTGGGTGCTGTCAGGGGCACCCATTACATTGGGCATGCCTTCCAATGCATGGGGGCCAACTTTTGTGTCGTACATCTCCTGGGTAGTCCTTGTTAGGGATTTGTAGCCCCTTGTGTGCCTGAGGAGGTGCTCCAGCACTTCGTTCTGCGTCCGTGTACTGGACGGTTGTGACATGCCATGCATGGGTCCAACTGTGTGCTGATAGGTGCCTGTGGCATGGGTGTGGGGCACAGGCACCACCTTCAATTGTGCCGGGAGAGCGGTGGGTATTTGTATGCTGCTCACTTATCTAGTAATTTCGGCACCAAATTATGGTGGTGAGGCTGTCACATTCTAGCGGGTAGGGTGTGTGTGTCTGCTTAGGGGTTTCCTTGAGGAACAGGACCTGCTGCTTGGGAATGGGGGCTGCTGGGGTGGTGGCGGAGGCTGCACTGGTGCTGCATGCTGGGCCTGTCGCCCCTTCCTCCTCCCCCTGTGTCTCCTCAGTTGGGAGGCCTGGTGTTTTTGGTGTAGTTCTAGTGGTTGTGACCTTGCTGGCAGGGCCTCCTGCCTCATGTGCTGCTACCACTATTGGTCTTTTCTTGGTGTGGGAGGGGGTGTGATGTGTAGGTGTGATCCTTTTGTGCTGTGGCACACTCCATTGCCTCCACCTGTGCTGATTGTGTGCACCTGTGGCTCTGTGGACCACTGCTCAGGGTTCTTTACTCCTTCTCTGAGATGCCTGTGTGTACTCCATGCTGGTAAGATACTTTACGGCCTTAATGAGGCCGTTATTTACGTGTGCTCCATACTTGTGATCAGCTCCGGTTTACGCCATGCGGCTAATTTCGGCATGGTGGGGCGTGCGCGTGACCCAAGACCGGTATTTACAACATTGTAGATTACGGTGCCGTAAATAGCGGTCTGACCGGTCGGAATGGCCCGTAGTGGTAAGCGATGCCGGTAATCCTTTACCGGCATCGTTTTTCCCTTTACTCCAACCTCGGAATGAGGCCCTATGTCTTTTCTACACCAGAGGTAATAACAGAGATTACACAAGCAGAATATAAAGCAAGGGTCCTTTTGGACCACTCGCCCCTGATCCTTGGATGGCAATGCCGCCCCCCCGAGAGCAAGGATTCCGACATGGCGCCTCCGAGCGGAGGCACTGAGAGACCCCTTTTTTAGGGAGGATATGAGGGAGGAGATTATAAACTATTTTTAGACGAATACCGGCAGTGTGTACTCGGCGGGCATACTGTAGGAAGCCTTTAAGGTTGTGATGAGAGGGGTAGCCATAGCAAAATCTAAAGGTCTGCGAGGGGGGATCCTGGCTGACCTTCGGTAGACAGAAGGGGAACTGGAAAAGGCATTGAGGGAAGGAAGCAATACTAAGGAAGACATGGAATTGATACTCAGGCTACAGCAGAAATGCGCGGGTCACTGGGAAAGACTGTGTAACCTCAACTATAAAAAATATATAGAGAGACAGCATGCGGGAGGGGATAAACCAGGAAGACTCTTGGCATGGTTATATAAGAGCGAAACCCCTAGACCCACAATAAGAACAATAACGAGGGAAGACGGTAGTGTCGCTGACACCCAAGAGGGAGTTAATCAGGAGTTTGCAGACTATTATAGGCTACTATATGGAGATGATGGGGAGAGTAGTCGCGCGACGATAACAGAAACACTGGAGGATATAGGACTGCCTAAGATAAGTGCGGAGGAAAGAGAGGAGTTGGATGCACCGATTACTTTGGAGGAGCTAGAAGAGGTGGTGAGACAGTTGCCCACTATAAAGTAAATGTTGAATGAAGCGTTTGAGTTGGGAAGATTGCCAGAGTCACTTAGAGAAGCGATTATAATACTGCTTCCCAAACCTAACAAGCCTGGGCATAGCTGCGGTTCCTATAGACCTTTGTTGATGTTGAATCAAGACAGCAAGATACTGACGGCTGTTTTGGCAAACAGACTGAGGAGGGTTATTGGTAAACGAATACACCCTGATCAGACGGGTTATGTCCCGAATAGGAATATATCCAATAATCATAGACGACTCCAACGAGTTATTGATTTTGGGAGCGAGAACGAGGGTGAAATGGCAATTGTATCTTTGGACGCAATAAAGGCCTTCGACTCGGTCAAGTGGCCATGGCTGCTGGCGGCCCTGACGGGCTATGGGATGGGGCCTGGATATATACAGTGGGCGAAAATGCTATATAGTGAACCGCTGGCCAGAGTTAAAACGGGAGCAGTGATATCGGAAAGATGTCAGCTTCGCAGAGGTACCAGACAAGGATGTCTGTTGTCTCCAATGCTCTATATATTGGCCCTGGAACCCCTAGCAATATACTTGAGACAACAATATGACATCATAGGTATAGCGGAGGGAGGGGAACGAAATCTGATCTCCCTATATGCGGATGACATGCTGCTATACTTGCGGCACCTGGAAGAAAATCTCCAATACATTTTAGAAGTGATGGAGAGATATGCGGGGTTGTCCGGTATAGAGGTGAACCCTCAGAAATCTAGCATGTTCCCATTAGGTGGATACAAGGGGATTCTAATGGAACAGTTACCGGTGTTACAGATACCATGGGCGGTTAGCGCATTTCATTATCTAGGGATAGATGTATACCACACAGTGGAAGAGGAGCATAGGCACAACACGGAGGTAGCCATTAAAAAAATCGAAAATTGCATGAGATTCTGGGTGAAGCTGCCCTTAGCAATGATGGGACGAGGGGCAATGCTAAAGATGGTGGTCCTACCTAGGATCCTGCACTATTTTGGGAGTATACCACACCTGATACCCAAGAAGTTCTTCATTAAACTGAACAGTATGTGCAGGGATTTCCTATGGCATGGCACGTGAAACAGAGTGGCACTATGGAAGCTACAGAACTTTTATGAAAAAGGGGGGATAAACTGCCTAATTATGAGGTCTACTAGGTGGCGAGCCAACTGCAGTATGTTGCCAAATGGCTCTCAGATGAAGTGACCTCCGAATCCAGGTTGTTTTGACAATATTGTGCCCCATTTTACTTGGAAGAGATGATGTGGTTGCCCAAGACAGAAATGGAATGGCGTCCCAAGATGCTGATACTTGGGTGGAAGATGTGGCGCAGGGCATGCCAGATGATGGAGAACCCATCCCCATGTTACCCGCAAGTACCACTAGTTGCACTGGCAGGGGGAGAAAAGCAGCTAAGGATGATAATCAGAAACGACTGGGAACCGGTTGGGTTAGCAACAATGGGTGATATTGGCAAGAGGGGTCTATCATAGATTTTGAGGTGCTGGGTGAGGAAACCGGGTTACACACAGGCCAGTATATTACGTATCATAGAATGGTGCAGAGAATTAAGAGAACATGACCTGAAGTGGTACTGGAAGAAGAACCAGATGCTACCATAGATATAATATACAATATAACGGAGGGGGTACATGAGATATCTAGAATATACGCGATGAAGATGTCTAAGATTGGGAAGGAGATAACACAATTGAGACAAGACTGACTGGGAAGCGGAAATAGGAGCCCCGATGGAGGACGGGATGTGGGGACGAGCCCAGGGGTACCATAAGAAGGTGTTGAGGAATGCAAGATTAAAACAGATACAACTGTATATTACGCATAGGGCGTATATGACACCCCAGGGGAAATCTAGGTTTGAAAATGCAGGACGGCAAGCATGCCCTAAATGTTATGAGGAGAAGGCAGGTATGGTGTATATGTTTTGGTCATGCTGGGTTATTGAACGCTTCTGGAGTGACGTGGCACAAAAACTAGCGGAGAAGGGGGTCAAGATTGTGGTGGATACAGTGTGGGCCTGTTTGTTGGGCGGGGTTCCCTAGATCACAGAAACTCAAGCATGTGAGTAAATTGAAAGATCTGGCATATGTACTTGCAAAGAGGAGAATTGCTATGGGGTGGAAGACATGCCACAGACCGCGAGTAGAGGTGTGGTGGAAAGATTTGCAGAAATGGGCAGATGCAGAAACCATGGTATGGCAAGAAGCGAACAGTGCAGGTGGGAGGAGGAGACAGAGACCCTGATGGCCTGGAAATTATTAATAGCAGAGTTGTTTGGGTCAATACAAGACCCGACAGAACCCATGGAAAGGGAGACCAAACCACAAGATGCAGGAACGGAATGTGGAAAGTAATAGGCTTGGAATGGGGGGTGGGATAAGGGAAGCAGTGATCAGAATTAAGCAATTTACAATTGGACTGTTGATATGTGCACTGCATGTTTGGTTTGTATTGTTTGTGTGAAGAAACTAATAAAATTGTTTAAAAAAAAGCTTAAAGAACATATGACGACTGTTAGATCTTTAGTACAAACCCATATGGCCAAAGGACAGGAACAACAGAAAACCTCTTATGACAAAAAGGTATCTTTGAGATCTTTCTCCATCGGTCAAAAGGTATTGGTGTTATTGCCCACCTCAGAGAACAAACATATATCTGAGTGGCATGGACCATATGAGGTGCTGGAACAAATGGGGCCCTGTAACTATAACATTTCACAACCAGACCGTCGCCTAAAAACCCAAGTCTTCTATATAAATCTTTTGAAGGAGTGGAGGGAAGATCCTTCAGAGTCCAATGCCATCATATTGTCTTGCCTGCTGCCAGACGATTTGGATAATACCGCCTTCATCTACCCTGATCTTAACAAAAACCGAAATACGATCTGTATGATCTGATAAGACAGTTTATTTATCACCATATGCACACTCCAAAAAGCAAAGTGGTACATTTTAAAATTTACCGATTATCAGGGTCCTGAAAAGATACCATCATCCAGGAAGTTAAACAAATGCTGGTGTGGCAGAACCCGATGGAAGCTGGAGGATTTTGTGAATGCCATCTCTGCCTTTGACGTTTACCCAATGCCAACGTATTGACAATCTTATTGACCGGCTGGGTAATGCTGTGTGCAGTAGCCCCAATGAACGTTGCTATGCGCAGAATGGGATTACCAAAATAAATGATCTCAGACCCAAATAAATGGACATACTAAAAGAATATGGCAAAATGCTACTTTATTATTAGCTCAATAAAGTACAGAAATCTGGCCAACAGCAAATTTTAGCCCACACACTCTGAGTTACATTTCGTTTACACAAAGGCTTTATACTTCGATGTACGTTAGTAATGACATCATCCTACGTGGCAAATAATAGTACCTATCGGGTGGTAGCATTAGTTAGGGGAACATATCTACTTATAGCTTATGTAGGTGTTAGTATCAATATTGGCTGCCTCTCATCTGGTAGGCACGCCTTGAACTTCCATCTAACTACGTATAATACAGATAATAGCAGAAAAACAGCAGCAGATTGGTCCCTGCAACAATGTATGTTAACCATTGCATAGACCCTCATGATTGGTTGGCGTTCTCTTCCAACCTTGGACATTCGGCTCAGTAAGGAAGGCATGGTATCAACAGTAGACACAGACACAGGTGATGCAAGTTTCAAAAACTTTATTTTGGTATTGTGAAGGGTTGGGAGAATTCATAACTGGTCCTAAAACTATAATGGGAGTAGTCTTGACCAGATTCAAGTTTCCGGGAACTCTAGTAGTTGTGGTCAGGTAGCTGGTTTGCACAGTTCAAGGAGATCACACAGTTCAAACAGTTCGTACAGCTCAAACGGTTCACAACACTTGGTCATGCTTCTCTCCACTTGTTCAAAGACACAATCTTCTTAGGCTTCCCTTGCCTTAGTTTCTATCTCACAATATTCTTAGGCTTCTCTAGCCATATTTCCAACGATCAGTTCACAATTCTTCTTATAGTTCTGGTACAATAATATTTAACATCAAACCCCTCAGGCTTCCCTCACCCGAGTCCGGGTCTCTCTTGTCTTTCACTTCTTATTCAACATAATTTAGCGTCGCAATTCTCAAACAGGACCAAGCTATATGTTCTTGGATATACATTCTTGTCCCTTTTCTGGTGATATATTCTCCTGTATCTCAGTATTCTGGGGTTCCCTTCCCCACATTTAGGCTCCCATGGGTATGCTTGATGTTGCTGGACCGGGGCCTAGGGCTCTGACAAGCCCGCTGGACCTCTCTAGTATAGCCGGGGAAGAAGGAGATCCTGGCGCCATTGTATATTGTGTGGCCCTTCAATTGAGTCATCTGGAGCAGGGTATCCCAATCTCTGTAGTTGAGGAGCCTTGCTGTCATGGTGCAGGGTAGAGCCCCCGGAGTTGTCGGGCCCGTCGGGACCTGATGCACCCTTTCAATGGAAAAGAAATTGGAGAGGGGCTTAGGCTTCATAAAGTCCATCAGCCAAGTTTCCAGAAAAGGTTCCATGCTGGGAACCTCTGATTTTTCAGATAGGCCTACAGTTCGAAGATTGTTTCTACATGATCGGCCCTCGCCATCTTCAACTATGTCTTCAAGGGCTTTGACTTTTTGGGTACCTGTGGACAGCAAGCGCTCCACTGCCCAAAGAGCGTCCTCAGAATCTGATATTCCCTGCTCTGCCTCCCCCATTCTGGACGCCAGCTTATGCAAGTCTTGGCGGAGCAGCGAGACGTCGGAGCTGAGTCCATCGATCTTCCCCTCCATGGAGTTCCTGGAGTCTGCGATGGCGCCCATAATATCTGCTAGTGACAGGTTAACAGGAGGGGTATCCTTGTCTAGGGACACTGCGTCCAAGGGCAATTATGACCTGCACACCAAGTTTTTAAGTAACTCAAAAGAATTAAAAATATAATGTCGTTATTATTCGGGTACAGGGGAGAAAAACACGGCTCTGGCACTAGAAGCCGTTACAGTAACATGAACAAATACAGTGTCCTTAGCTAATAGACACTCCTGTCCCCTGCACACCTTCCTAACTGAGAACAGTCAAATATTAAGTAAAGTTATTATAAGTATGTATTTTTTCATATTTAAAGGCTTAAATTTGCCTAATTACGAACAATACTTTGTGGTGCTCAGCTGCAGACGGTGCTTCTGTGGACCAACCCCGGAGGGAGTTATTGAAGGGACTATAAGGGGAACTATCAATCGTGTTCTGGGTGCTCCAGGAAATCTGGAAGAAACTCCTGAGGAGGAAGCAGGTATTGGGGCTTTATAGCACAGACCTACTGTGGAGTGCAGACAAGGGGCTTTGGGCAGTGGTACGGAGGATGGGGTTCTCAAGCTTGATGGAGAGGGGGTGTACCTCGGTGGAGGCTCTATTTGAAGGAGGTACGGTGCAACCGTTCGAGGAATGGAGGCAGCGATATGGGATCCACAGGGGGACATTTTTGGGCTATGGGGCAATGGTGACGCGTTTGGCAAAATTGTGGGTGGGCATCCCAGAGGAACCAGAAATGGTCCCACTAATGCAAGTGTTGCTATCGCAGGGGCGGGGGGTAGGGTTTCATGCATTTATCAATCGATGGAGGAGTTGTTGGGAAAGTGATGCGGGGGAACAGATCTCGGAAGCTGATTGGGCGAAGATGTGGGAGCAGATCCGAAAGACCTTGAGGAATGCTAGATTCCAATTGATACAATATATTTTCTTGCATAGAGTATATATATGACACCTGTGAAACTGCATGCAATGAATGACTCCATAGGCGCAGACTGCCCGAGAAGTGGGATGGGAAGTCCTGAAGAGGACCCGGGACCCTGGGCTGGAGGAAGGGATGAAGGTGGATTGGAGCCAACTGTTAAATGAACTGTGTTCCTCAGCAGACTTGAAGCCCTCATGAAGGGGAAAATAAAATAAAAACAAAACAACAAAAGACACTATCGGTGGGAATATTGGACCTTACCTTAAGGCAGGTTCTGGAGACATTTGTGTTATATAGCTACAAATTATTTTGTCATTTCATTTTTTCCCTTGATGTTTGGACCTCCTTATTCCCTTGTCTTTTTGCTTCACTGATTGTGCATGCACCGGTACTGATGATATGAGTGTTGCCACTTCTCTGCAATGCCTCTTCCTCATTCTAATTTGTCGTTTGATTTGATTTGATGTATTGTCCATCTTGGTTTTTCTTACCTGTTAAATTGAAAAATTCAATAAATAAATGTTACATTTTTTTTTTTTTAAGAATTCATCTGATTATTCATCCTGAGCGACTTAGAAGCGCAATTGCTTACTGACTTATTGTTGTACCCTGGGGGAGGCCCTGTGGTGGAGTGTGGGCCCCCCTGGGTCGGGTCACCAGCGCGCGTATACTGCGCGCAAGAACACACACCGGAGACGTCTGCCTGTTCCGGCGCTCCAGCGCGAACTGCCGCGGGCACCGCCTTTATTAACTGGCGCGCATGCGCCGGCCCGCTGGGCCGCGCATGCGCGCTTCGTGTACCATGTACACAACATCCCTCCTTTTCCCCCTCAAACAACAAACACATTAAACATGGGGAGCCAACATGGCTCAAAACAAATTATACTTAACAGACTTAGTTACTCAGGCTGCCGAGTCCATGATGAAATCTTGGAACCTTTGCGGGGGGCGGCGCCCTTCCCTGCGCGGGTACCTGGGCGAGCCTCTCTCGAGGTTCTCTGGCCCCCCAGGATCTTCGGGCGGTTCACCGCCTTCCTGCGGCGCCTCTGCCGCTTGTCCTTGGTCAGGATCGGTTTCTTCCCCCGCTGCCACGGGTCCTATGCGCTTGAAGAAGGGCACGTTTCTGGTCACCGTCCCTCGCGCGTTCGCAGCTGTGACCATGGAGCCTTTGACATGAGTTACTCCCATTGGTTGGGTTTCGTAAGTCATCGAGAGTTTTCCTTCCGGTTTCCTGTTCCGGACAAGGACGGTGTCTTCTACTGCTATCTCTTTCTCCGGCAGCCTCCGCCTTGTTGTCTCGCTCTCGTTTCTCGCGGCTCTGTCTGCTGTCACCTGTGCGCTATCGATCATTCCTGGGCGTCGGTCTCCCGCTTCAGGTATCAGCCCTCTGGGTATTCGCCTGAACAGCGCCTCGGCGGGTGCGATTCCGGTGGACCGATGTGGGGTGGACCGGTACTCACGGAGAAAGTCGATTAAGTTGTGTCGCAGGTCCTCCCCTCCATTGACAGAAATACGAAAAATTTTGTTAAGCGTCCGCATGAAGCGCTCAACCTCTCCATTGGCCCTTGGCCACAGCGGGGTCACCTTCCGGTGCTTGATGCCTCGTTCCGTGCAGTATCTGGCAAACCGCTGCCCTTGGAACGGCGCTCCATTGTCTGAGCAGATCTTAAGTGGGAAACCATGGGTGGTGAAGATTTTGTCCATGGCCAGGATGGTGTGATCGCTGGCGGTGGATTCCACGAGTTCCACTTCCGGGTACCTCGACCACTGGTCTGTGACTACCAAGAAATATAGACCTCTTCCGGTCAAGCCGAAATCTGCGTGCACCGTTCCCCATGGCACGTCGCTCCGTTCCATGGCCTGAATGGGTGGACCCCTTTCCGCAGGACTCGTGGCCTGGCAGGGGATGCAGGTCCTCACGAATTCGGCCACCCTGTGTTCCAGATCGGGGAACCAGACCTTCAGCCTGAGGCGCGCCTTCATCCTCGCCATGCCTTGGTGCCCTGTGTGGGCCAACTGGAGGACTCTCATGACCAGCGACCTGGGGATCACGATCTGGTCCCCTCGCAGCAGCAGGCCGTCCGTGGACACCGAGAGCTCGTGTCGAACTTTCCACAGCAGTTGTAGGTCCCTTTGTACCTCTGGGTTCCTTCTGGCATTGTTTAGGAGGACGTCCCGCCACTCCCCTGTGGCCACCGCCATTTTCACTCTTAGGAACGCCTCGTCAGAGTTCGAGTCGTCCGCAATGTCCTCTCTCGATAAGGCTACTGGCAGGGCCGATTCAATGACGAGATGCACAGCGTCCCCAGCGTCTGTCATCTCTACGGGACTCTGGGCGTTCCCCGTGCCTGGGTGGCGAGAAAGGTAGTCGGCGGGGTTATGAGTGCCTGGGCGGTATACTAGCTTGACGCCGTATTCGATGAGGGACAGCATCCATCTCTCGATGCGGGGAGGTGGCTTGGAAGATGTTCCAGACAGGATAGGAATCAGGGGTTTATGATCCGTAACCACGATGACGGGTTTGCCGAGGATGTAGATTCTAAAGTGTTTGCACCCCCACAGGATGGCAAGGGCCTCCCTTTCTATCTGGGAATACCGCCTTTCCGTGTCGGTGAGGGCTTTCCTGGCATATGCTATGGGTCTCATGGCCCCTAGTTCGTCTGCCTGCATGAGGACTGCCCCAAGTCCCACTGGGCTGGCATCGACCACAATCTCTGATTCCCGGCTGGGGTTGAAGTAGGCCATTGTCTCCTGCTCTGACAGGGCTTCCTTGATGGCATTGAAGGATCGTTGTTCAATCTCAGTCCACTGCCAAGCCACGTCATTTCTCGTAAGTGCCCTCAGTGGTTCTGACAGAGAGGCCAGGTCTTTCATGAAGCGGCCGCAGTAGTTGACCATCCCCAAGAAGCTCCGAACCTCCGCCGGTGATGTGGGTGGAGGCGCATCTCTTATGTCCTTCACTTTTCCAGGGTCCGGGGATATGCCTCCCGCATGGAAGGTGAACCCGAAGAATTCCAGCCGGTATTTGAGGAATTCGCACTTTTCTTGGTGCAGGGTTAGGCCTACCGCCTGTAGTCTCTCAAACGTGCACTCTAGCCGTTTAAGGTGTTCACTTTCCGACCTGGCGAAGACCAAGATGTCGTCGGACATGTTAATGACACCCTTCAGACCGGACAAGGCTCCTCTGATGGCATTCTGGAAGACCTCAGCCGCGGACGAGATTCCAAAGTTAAGTCTCTTGTACTGGTATAACCCCTCGTGAGTAGTGAACGTCGTAATGTACCTCGACTCGGGGTGCAGTTCCAACTGGTGGTACCCAGACCTGAGGTCCAGTTTGGAGAAGACTTTGGCGCCTTGAAGATCTCCGACGATGTCATCTAGAGTGGGTGTGAGGTGACGCTCCCTTTTGATGGCGGCATTTGGGAGCCTCATGTCCACGCAGATGCGTACTGCCCCTGGCTGTTTCGGCTTTGGGGCTACTACGATGGGCGAAACCCAAGGGGTGGGGCCTTCCACTCTTTCGATGATGTCCCGGTCGACTAACTGTTGCAGCTCCTCCTCCACTTGGGCCCTTAAGTGAAAAGGAATCCGGCGGTGTTTGAGGGCTGTCGGCCTCACGGACTTGTCGATGTGCAGGCGAATGGGCTCTGCGTTCAGTTTGCCAATGCCCTTAAAGAGAGTCTCAAACCTGTGTAGCATGCTTTTCAGATCGGCGTGGTATACCCCAAACGTGAAATGGACAATGTCGAGCGCTTCTGATGCCGCACAGCTCAACAAGGAATGTGGGCTGACGTTGGTGACGAAGAACCTTGCTTTGATGGTGTTTTGTCCATGAGAGACTGGGGCAACGAACACGCCTTGGATGGGTAAGGGTGTTTCCCCCCCGAATGCATATATTCGTGCCGTGGACGCTGACAGTTCCGGTGGGCCTGGCAGGGCCTCAGAATGTTTGGTGGCTAGCACGCAGACCGAAGTCCCAGTGTCGATGAGAATGGGGGTGGGAACGTCATCGATGTTGACAGTGCATGTGGGTTGGCGCCTCGTGCCAGGACCTTTTGCGATGCCGGAGATGAAGAAAACCTCTTCCTCCTCCTCTTCTTCTTCCGCGATATCCAGGTCCTGCAGGCCCTGATCGATCGAGGAGATGCCTCTCACTCTGCGAGCGCCTCCTCGTCCAACACTCTCCGGTCCCCTTCCTGCTGCAACGGGGGAAGCAGCTCGGCACATCCTGGCATAGTGCCCCGGTGTGCCACACCGGGCGCATGTTCTCGACTTTGCCGGGCAGTCACCAGTGTGGGGGAGGTCATACCCACAGTATGAGCACGATGGAGCGTTGCCTGGTGTGGGCGTGGTATCGGGCCTTCTCGGCGCCCATCTTGACCTTCCCGCTGCTGACCGTCCCACTGCAAATGCATCCTCGTCATTCCTTGGTCGCGTGGCAGCGTCCATTTTCGCACCTCTGGCTTCCGCCAGCTCATGTGCTCTACCCAGGTCCAAAATTTGCTGGAGGGTCTGGCCAGGCTCTCTCAATACCTGCCTCCGAAGTTTTCCGGAGCTGCACCCCTGCAGTAATTGGTTGCGGACCATTTCTTCCTCATTGACCCATCTGCAGGAGGTCGCCAGGTGTCTCAGGCGGGCGCAAAATTTGTCTAGGGGCTCGTCGTCCAATTGTCTCTCAGCGCCCATGACAAACCTATCAAAATCCACGTTAGCCATGGGGAGAAAATGGTCTTTGAGTGCCTGCTTGACTGCGTCATACGTGACCACGGGGATGACGAGGGAGTCGTAGATCTTGTGGACTTCTGCGCCTGCCGAGTAGATCATGGTCGCGATTTTGGTGTCATCATCGTCCACCCCAGATGCCCTGAAGAACATATCTAGTCTTTTGACCCACAATAGCCACTTCGAGGTAGTCGGGGCACGGAAGCAGACCGTACCTCCTCGTCGCCAGTGTTGTACCCTGGGGGAGGCCCTGTGGTGGAGTGTGGGCCCCCCTGGGTCGGGTCACCAGCGCGCGTATACGGCGTGCAAGAACACACACCGGAGACGTCTGCCTGTTCCGGCGCTCCGGCGCGAACTGCCGTGGGCACCGCCTTTATTAACTGGCGCGCATGCGCCGGCCCGCTGGGCCGCGCATGCATGCTTCGTGTACCACGTACACAACACTTATGACCTTCTCACGTCAGACGCCCGTGACGTTGTCTATGAAGCGGCCATCTTGTATCACTTGCGAACTGCGAGAGGACTCAAAGTTGACCGCGGCAATAACCTGTACAAAACCAGAAGGCATATTTAACTCTCCCCACTTAACGGTGGATAGTTCGAGATTGTAGCTTTGAACGTGGTAGTCAGCCACACGATACCATGTATTGCAACTGGCATATTTCAACTCTGCAGATGGATCCCCTTTGTCAAAAACTGCTAATCACAACCCACTGGTGAGCGAGCACTCCGGTACAATATGAGAACTTTTTCAGGACAGTTAGTTACATAGGATATTTGCAGACATCTCCCCCTTACGCTTCACAGTTCCGATACTGAACGCATAGACAGGTCAATTTTACAGATGTTGAGACAGAGTGGCAGCTCTTACCAGCAGAAACAGTATTTCACCTTGTGGATTTTTACTTTTTGAATCTTTTACTTTATACTATTAAAACATGTTTAGTTAAACCACAGCACGTCCTTTGCACTTACAGTCACTTTTTGACTATTCTTGATAGGTACAATTTGGAATTTTGAAACACCACTTCGTTCCGTGACTAACGGATCTGAATCTCCAAACTACAGTGAGCACTTCTGTTAACTAGGTGATTAAAAAAGGCAATCCTCTATAATGAGTGTGCTTAATAGATATTGTGTAAACACATCAACTGTGAATGACATAAGATTGATTGACAATTTTCTTTCTGTACTTATTCTTTAGATATTAAACATAGAGTGAAGAAAGAGATTTCCCAAGAAACAATTGCTCCCAAGAAAGGACTTAGCCCGAAACTCTTCAAGCTCCTAATTTTAACTACCTTTGAATGCTGTTAAGAATTATCCATTTGATGGATTGCTTGAAATATGAAAAAATACATACTTATAATAACTTTACTTCATATTTGACTGTTCTCAGTTAGGAAGGTGTGCAGGGGACGAGAGTGTCCATTACCTAAGGACACTGCATTTCTTCATGTTACTGTGTCCGAGGGGACAGATTTTGAAGCTGCCGGAGTAAACACTGTGTATTGGTCCATTTTATTCTGTGTCTTGCCCTTGACCATGGTTCAGATCTGAGGTTACGGAGAGTACCCAGGACCAGCACGGTTCAATCCTGTCTAGGGGGCATCCAGAAGTATGCAGCCCCGGCAGCATGACAGAGAGACCCCAGCTGTGGTACGTTACAGAAGAACCAGATGTCGCCATAGGGGCTGACTCGGGTTCTGGAGGATTACAGCAGACCGAAGGGTCAATCACATAAAGGGGGGCCACCCGCATCGCGGTGCGCCATGGGGTTACAGCGGCAGGTCAGGGTGAAGCAGGCAGGAGAGGGACAGACCGGTTTCACCAACGCCTACCCCTCAGGAGGCCAGTGGGATCAGGCACCGCAAGAGTCAGGTGTACCAGGCCCTGGGATCAAGCAGGAGTATGTCGGGCATCAGTAAGGGTCTTCCCCAGCAGTGGGGGGGAGACCTCAGGAAAGTACAGTCAGCCACCACAACGACTGTCTCACAAAAGTCTGCTCCAGTGTCAGAGGACAAAAGGAAGGAGCAAATCTCTGTAGTACGTACCCGGGAGGAGTCACTATTACTGTGCAAGTGAGACTCTTGCACTTCCAAAGGCAAGTATAGTGGCCTCAGGGCCCGCTGTTCCCAGGCCCTGCAGGTCCTCACCTCCAAGGATGTGGGGCAACGGGAGCTCTCACACACAGAGGGCCGCCACCTTCAGCAGGCACCCCACAGAGCTCTCAGGGGACAAGCATACACTCCTCTGCAGGTCTGAAATGGCACCAGGCATTACAGCCTGCCAGCTCCCATCACACTGGCCAGGCCTCCCGCCGCACACTGATCCTTGCAGAGACAGCAGGATCTCTGGGCAATGGCAAGTCGGCCCCCACAGCACGGTGACTTGTTTCGGTGACACTCCAGGCACACCTTCTCTAGAAGGATTTATACACCCTCTCCCCTGTATCATGCCTGAATTCGCAGGTGGCAGGCAAGGCAGACCCTGCACCACTCTCACACCCGAGGTGTAACCAATTTGTGCTGGGACCGGAGGAGGTCGGTCCTGGGGCAATCCTGCACCAGTCCAAACAGCAAGATGGCGGGATGCAATGGTCCGGGTGGGTTTATAGGTCAGGATACATGAGGCCGCAACAGAGCTCCTAAGGCACATGTCTACATTGTTTGCTGGCTCAACAGCACCAGGTCACCTGCATTCTTTATGTGTTCATCCACACTCCAAGTCATGTAGCAGCACTCCCCAGTGGGTGAACAGAACACCCATCGCCCCACATAGTTCTTATGGTCCTTGGAATAGCAAAACTTTGTTCCTGGGGATGTCAGAGGGTTGTCATTCAGGTGCTCATGGGTGGTGCTCTCAGTTTGTGTGTGCTCATCAGCCACAGCATTCACATCGATCATTATCTTCATCCTAATTGCTTTCTTCACTGTTTTCTTGCATTGTTCTATGAATATTCTTATAAGATAGAATCCCAACAATAATAACACTAGTATTGCTCCAGGTAGTTTGAAGGAATTTGCCAACCAGGTTGGAACCCATGAGAACAGAGATGAAAACCAATCTGAATCTTCGGTCTCATCTATTTCTTCCACCATTTTCGTTTGCAGGGTTGACAGCATAGTTATTGCATCTGTCAAGGTTCCATTTTCTTCATCGTCGGCAGGTAGATACGTACAGCAGGAAGGCCCGGTCTTCATGCACACACCCCCTTCCATTGCTGTAATGAAGTCCAAGACATACCTGTTCTGGAGGGTCATAAGCCTGATGGCTCACGGTTCTTCTTTGATCGCATTAAATCATTTTATGGTTGTATTAATTGTTTGTAGCAGCTCCCACCTGGTCATTTGTTACCACTTGGCATTTACTGCGGTTTGAATTCCTGACATGAATATGGGTGTAAATATTATCGAACAATGTATGCTCATCTGGGATGTCATGGTAAGCTTCTATTGATTTTGCAGAGAATGATGTTGAGCGACCTATTATTCGTTTGGTGCGCATTCATTGTTGGAAAACCACCTATGAGGAGGTCACTTTGACGGTTCAACAATGCAGGAACATGTATCACCACCAGAGAGCATACTCCATCCCAGTTGTTGGGTAACTTCATATAGGCTTTGGATCCACAGGCCCAATAGTGATCCATCAATACTGCAGTTACTCCTGTCATTCCCAGAACTTCATCTATTTTCTGACATCCTTTATTTTCTCCAACTTCGGTCAGGCCTTTGTTTCTGAAACACAGTGTTGCCTTTTTCATAGGTAATATAGGTACAGGTCCTGCTTCATCTTCAACCCATGTTAGTAATCTCACATAGTTGGCCCACTCCTTAAGACATCCGTCATTCACTTTCTGCACTATTTGCACTGGTGATGTCATCAATAAGTGTGCACTGCAGGCTAACTTTCCTGCTTCCCATCGTGCACTGGTGGCAACTTCTCCCTATACCAACAGCTGAGGTCTCTACAGGCATCCCGGCAACCCTGGTCTTTCCCATCCATCTGGGCAATTCAGTCTCTTTTGTTCGATTATTGTTATCTGCCCTCGAGTCGGACCACTACATGAATAATGGAGCACCCTATTCTTTCACTCAGGATCTTTTCCCATCTTTTGTGTCTTGATGCAAGCATCTCATATGGGAACATTTTCTTTGACATCCATCGTAGGGTTGCCCATTTTCCTTCAAATTCTCCTCTGGTCAAGCATGCTGCTGGATGGATGAGACACATCGCATCATGAGCAGGTATTTCTCTTGTGTAAAGAAGGCATGGTATCAACAGTAAGACAGACACAAGTGACCACAGTTCAAGGGTGTTTATTGAACTTCCATTGGGTTTGAAAAATGCCTATTTAATCCTAAATCTAAAAATGGGAACAAGCTATGATCATCAAATAATAATAACGCAGTACTAGTGGTGTCTTGTCAAAATAAAAGGGCCTTTACTAACAAACCTATTGCCAATACTTACCTCTAAATACAAATAGTGTGGGAAACAATGTTATGTAAATGAAAAAGTGTTCAAGAAATCATATGTCAGGATATTCAAGCCGTAGGCTCCCCTTCCCACGTTTTTAGCACGGGACAAGACGGCACACTCGTGCTTAGCACAGTCTCTGGCTTCTCTAGCACGAGGGCGCAGTTAAAAGGTCTCTTTGCTATTCAAAATCTCTTCTTTCAGAGGGCCTGATGCAACACATGTTAAAATTCCTTTCTTCTTAGGATTTCACATTAACACAATTTTCTTAGGTGTTTTACTATCCACCTTGGATCCCACTCTGCCGAGCGCAGATCCACTTTAAACAATTCTCTTAGGATTTTCACGTATCCAATTTCTTGGGTGATTCACTGTTCACCCTGGATCCCCTTCCGCCGGGGTCAGATCCACTTTGACATAAAATCTTCAATCAGTCTCCCTCCGCCGGGCTCAGACCAATAACACACACTTGCTTTAACCCGAAGATTTCAATTGATCTCCCTCTTCTGGGCTGGGACCAACTTTGTCAACTTTGCCATAAACTTTTGCTATCAACATCAAAGACTTTCGACTGTGCACAAAATTTAGCTTCACCCTTTGCAGGTCCACTTTGATACACAATTCTTTGCCAGTCTTTCACCTTTGTTAACTCTCAGCTGGATACCTTACAGAGACATTTGATTGAGCTCACACGTGGTGCCGGGCTACTCTGTCAAACCTATTGTATTTCGTTCATCTGTAATTTGGCGTTACTCGTGGCTTTCATCACATGCTTCTTAATTGCAACTTCAGGTGCCTTAAGGGTTTCCTTCCCCAAGTCTTTAGCTTCTGCAGTTCAGCTTCATAGAACATATATAGTTCCTTGCTAATGTGGCACTGGCAGAGACCTTAGAAAATGGATGGTATCTTTTCCCCTCCTGCACGACCACTCTGACACAACAGCCCCCTGGTTATCCTTTTTTACTTTCTCCACTTCGCTCTAGTGCTTCTCGCATCTTTCCCTTCTTGTTTGGGACACTTGAACAGTTTCATGTACTCTGGCACTGTTAAACTTTTCCTTGTTTGCTTCTGTTCTGCTTTGATGTTCTACTTTGTTTTCTTTTGCCTGTTTTTCTATTTCTGGCTCTACTTGTCGGTGCCTGCCTCAAGCAATCAGCCTCCGTTCGCACGCTTACCCCAACTGTCTTTTTCTCTCATTAGACTCACTGGTTAGCGCTGCAATGTAGCAGTTCACCGCGGCAGCGCAAGGATGATGTCGGCTCTCCCCCCCGCCCCTCAGGCACACTTGGGTCAGCATTGGCCCCAAGGGAATGAGTAATTGTCCGGTGAACGACAGCAGGGTTCTGGCTGCTCCTGACCACCCTTTGAGAGGCACGGCTTCCCAACCTGCAGCAATCTGTTTCACGCACCAGACCAGCCCAGCAGCAAGTCATCCTCCTCTGAATCTCTGTAGCAGCTCCCAGCTTCTTGGCCTCTCTGCTCCAAATAACCTTCCCGACTCACTCAGCGTGTGCTCTTGTGCTCCGCCTTTTAACCATGTGGGGAGAGGTGATAGGGGTCAGGTGTGTACAATTACAATTAAGTGCCTGACCCTGCCTGATCGCATTAGCGGGACAACATGAGGGTGGTTGGTGGTAGTCTTTCCTCTGTGTCGTAAGGTGTTTTGCATGGGTAATCTTTAGTACTCCCAGTTGTCTCTTCTTCTTCACAGTACTTTGTGAAGATGGGGCGGGGAAGATGTTATGTGTTTGGAAATGTCCCAAAAGAGGGGTTGTGCGATTGTGGGTGACTGCAAGAAGGGGGATACCGCATCTCACCATCAGGTGCCTCTGCCCCACTTCCTGAGAACCTCTCACTCAGGTGATCCTCCCGCACTTGTCCACCCCAGGGTCTGGAGCCAAAGGCAATGGCTGTGCCTTGGCCACCTGAGCAAAGAATCTCCAGGGTTTGGGCAGTGAAGTACTTTCTGATTTTTCACATACCCTTCCCCAACAGTCTGTATTGTTCATATAGAATTTGCAGATCTGTTTAGAATGTTCCACGTGGTGTCCCTCTTCTACCCCTATCCGGGCTATCTGGCAGACCCACTGATTGAATTGGGGCATATTAGTTCCAAGTGCTAATTGGGCTGGAAGATCTGGGATCATGGCCACTCTCCGATGAAAATGCTTCCCCAAGATTGTAATGGGAATTTTGGTGAAGGCATGACTCTCACCGTGACCATGTACACAATGTATTTTGCCTTTACCCATTTTCTTCCATCCAAAGGAAAGTAGATCTGCTCGTATGGAACCACCCCTGCTACAACTGTCCAACTGAGCCCAAAGAGTTCTTCATTAAAAGGTGGCATGGATTCTATATGTTGTGTACACAGTATGTAAAGAGGTCTGGGATTTTCTTTTGGGTCTAAAATTGGAGATTTTTTTTTCTCCTCCTCTCTGGTGTCTCACTGGATTGGAAATATGGTATGTTATTAGAGGATAAATTGATCTTATCTTTCCAATTGAGGTTTTCTGGTAAGGTGGTGATACAAAGGATTTTATTAAGAGGGCTATGGCGTAGCTCATGACCAACCTTTCCACAGGAAAAGCAAAGGTTATTTTTGGGTTTGAGGCAGCCAGTTTCTTCTATCTCTGGTGGATTTGTTCGGGCAAAGAGAATATCGACAGACTCTCCTGGAGAATCATTCTCTGGTTTCTCTCCTTCCCATTTGAGAGATGTTTCCCCTGTTTCCAAAGGAAGTGGTTCTGGTTCCCTATCGGTCTCATCATTACTTGAGGGTGGAGAGACCCCGAAATTCTTTCTCCCTCTTCTCATGATATTGACATCTAGGTAACCACTCTTCTAATCATCAGGGTTCTTCACATTTTGCCCGCCATTAAAGGTAGTTTCAGGAAAGAAAATGATTGACTTTTCTTCATAACTTGCCTTCTCATCACCCTCAGAAGTGGTAGAGGTTTTTAGTAAATGTTCTTTCTCTAATGAGATGGAAGTATTATTTGTCAAAGAGGAAGAAATAAATTCAGATGGAAAGGCTGGTTGAGTCTCTACCTTTGAGGAGCAAGACTTTTCTTGAGTCAATGGCCACCTCAACAAGCTATTGTATCCTGGATAAGTTACCTCAACTAAATAATTCTCTAAGGATGGTTCAGAATGTATAACTTCGGGAACGATAGATTCTTTATTTTCAAAAAGAAGAGGGGTTCCCTGGGATAGAACAGTATCCAGGACTCTCTCCCTTTTTGTATTTGAACTTAGTCAGATGTTAACTAGAGTTATGTTTTGTCACTGTCTTCTGTTTTGAATTAAGTAGGGACATTTCTGAACTTCCCTTTTCTTCTCTTCAAGAACTTAATTGGTGTGCTGTTTCCCAGGGAGTATCATATACCAATAGCCCCACCAGTTCTCCCCTCTCAATCCATATCGGACGGTAAGATAGCTTTAGGAGGGCAATTTTTATTTCTTCCCCACTGGCCAATAGGGGTGTGTGAGAAACCTGAAGGTGTCTAACCCGCTAGTCCCTGGAGATCTGTCATTCAGGTGGCCAGGACAAGGCCTTCACTTTTGGATCCAGTTCCTGGGGGTGGACCAGTGTGGGAGGATCACCTGAGTGAGGGGTCTTCATGGAGTGGGAGTGGGACACCGGATGGTGAGACGCGGTAACCCCTTCCATGTAACACCTTTACCCCATCGTACCAGGTAGGCTACTTAGGAACTCAACCCCCCACTCTTTACAACACAAACACTTTCTCACGGACAGTTCGCTATGAGAGAAAACAGACTAATACCCGAGCCGGATAGTTGAAATGTCCCAATACAATGGTCAGGCAGGGTCAGGAAAATGCTGACCATCACACACACCTGACTTCCATTACATTTCCCCACACAGATAAAAGGTGGAGCACGAGAGCACATTCTGAGCTAGGCAAAGCACACAAGGAAGCAGAAGTTCCAAGATGGCAGTTTAACACGAGGAGAAAGTCAGCAAAACAGAAGGGGATCGCAAGGAGGGAAGTGCCCTTTTTTCCTTTTTTTTTCAATGAGGAACCATTACTTTCGCAAATCCTTGAGAGTGGAAACCATAAGACCAGGAAACCAGGCTGAAGAATCCTGCATTGTGTGTCGGAGGTACCCATAGCCCTTTTGCATCAATAACCAAGGTGGGTAGCATCACCTGCTGCTGTGGTACTGTCCTTGGCTCCTACAACAAAGCAGTGCCAGTGAAATCAACACAGTCAGTGAGTTGGGGAGACTGATACCAGACCAGTCTGTGTTGAAGCCAAGTTTGCAAGCGGCAATATTGTATGGTGACCCCTGAAGCGGACAGTGTATGAAACGCATGTGATAACCAACGCAAGTAAAAATTGAACAACAGATGAGCGATTGAACTTTTAAACCAGGATACGATAACCTTGACAGAGTGGTCCGGCACCGCCTGCGTGCTCATTCGAAGGACTCTGTAAGGTATCCAACTAAGAATTGAGAAAAGGTAAAACAGTGGCAAAGAACTGTGCATCAAAGTGGTCCTGCAACAGGTCGAGTAAAATCCTGTGCATAGTTGAACGTCTTCGATGTTGATACTGCTAAGCAAGTTGATGAAGAAATAGAGATAGTTGGTCCGACCCCGAACAAGGGAGATCAATTGAATGCTTTTGGGATGAAGCAAGTTTGTGTTAAAGTAAATTAAATTGGTCTGAGCCCAGCTGAGGGAGACTGATTGAACATTGTATAAAAATAGATCTCAGCCCGGCTGACGGGGATCCGTAGTGAACCGTGAATCACCCGAGAAATTTGAAACATGAAAATCCTACGAGCATTGTGTTAAAGGGGATCTGAGCCCGGCTGAGGGGGATCCGAGGTGAATAGTGAATTACCCGGGAAATTGAAAACGTGTGAACTCCTAAGAGGAAAATAACTTATTGTTTGTTTGTTGCATCAGGCCCTCTGAAAGAATAGACTTTGAAAGGCAAAGAGACTTGGGCACGGAAGGCCCTGATGCTAATGTTTGAACTGCACCCTCGAGCGACCAAAGCCAGAGACTGTGCTAAGCTTGAGTGTACGACCTGGTCCTGTGCTGAAAACATGGGGAAGGGAGGCCAACATCCTGAACATCCTGACATATAATTTCTTGAACACTTCTTTCTTTTACATAACATTGTTTCCCACACTATGTGTATTTAGAGGTAAGGATTGGAAATAGGTTTATTAGTATAGGCCCTTTTATTTTGACAAGACACCACCGGGACTGTGTTATTATTATTTGATGGTCATAGCTTGCTCCCATCAGTAGATTTACGATTAGATAGGCATTTTTCAAACCCTTTATGAAGTTCAATAAACACCCTTGAACTGTGGTCACTTGTGTCTGTCTTACTGTTGATACCATGCCGTCCTTACAGGTGATATCCTTAACCTCCCTTCTCGCCTCCTTTCATTTTGTGGCATCAAATGTAGAACCAAGTGTTCTGGTATCTCTGCTCTGAGATCTAGAAAGATAATTATTTTGTCCCTGCTAGGGATTTTGTAAGAGTGAGGAAAGGAGAGGTTATAGTTGTTAGCTTCCACCCTTTTTCTGATGGGGAGGATGGCTTGAGTAGATAGGGGAAGAAATTGGACTCCTACTCTTTGTTCCGGATGAAGAGAAGATTCTTGGGATCTTTCTATAGAATTCACCCTATTGATGGAGAAAGGGACTGGGTTATAGTCCCTTGGTGTTGTCAGGTGGCTTACTTTTAAGGAAGGGTCTTCTCTAATCGGATGGAGTCCCCAACTTGTCTCAGTTCAGTCGTATCCCATTCCTGACACCACATGTAAGGAAGGCATGGTATTAACAGTAAGACAGACACAAGTGACCACAGTTCAAGGATGTTTATTGAACTTCTGTTGGGTTTGGAAAATACATATCTAATCCTATATCTAAAGATGGGCGCAAGCTACGACCATCAAATAATAATAACGCATTGCTAGTGGTGTCTTGTCAAAATAAAAGGGCCTACATTAATAAACCTATTTCCAATACTTACCTCTAAATAGAAATAGTGTGGGAAACAATGTTATGTAAAAGATAATATCTTCAGGAAATCATATGTCACGATATTCAAGCTGTAGGCTTCCCTTCACCATGTTTTTTAGCACAGGACAAGGCGGCACACTTGAGCTTAGCACAGTTTCTGGCTTCTCAAGCACGAGGGTGCAGTTCAAAGCTTCAACATCATGGCCTTCTGTGCCCAAGTCTCTTTGCCATTCAAAATCTCTTCTTTCAGAGGGCCTGATGCAACAACAAACAACAAAGTTCCTTTCCTTTTGTATGTCACATAGACTCAATTTTCTTAGGTGTTTTACTATCCACCTCGGACCCCCCGTCCACTGGGCTCAGATCCACTTTAAGCAATTCTCTTAGGATTTTCACGTATCTAATTTCTTGGGTGATTCACTGTTCAACCCGGATCACCCTACGCCAGAGGTCAGATACACTTTGACATCAAATCTTCAATCAATCTCCCTCCGCCGGGCTCAGACCAATAACACACATTTGCTTTAATCCAAAGCTTTCAATCGATCTCTCGCTGCCGGGTTTGGACCAACTTTATCATAAACTTTCTTTATCAACATCGAACTTTCGACTGTGCGTGGGATTTTGCTTGACCCATCGCAGGACCACTGCGATTCACAATTCTTTACCAGTCTTTTACCTTTGTTAACTCTGAGCTGGGTACCCTACAGAGACCTTCGATTGAGCACAGACGTGGTGCCGGGCCACTCTGTCAAAGGTATCGTATCTCATTTTAAACATTCATCTCTGATTTAGGTTTACTCATGTCTTTCATCACATGCTTATTAATTACAACTTCAGGTGACTTAGGGGTTCCCTCCCCCAAATCTTTGGCTTCTGCAGTTCAACTTCGTAGAACATATATAGTTCCTTGCTAGTTGGGTGCTGGCAGAGACCTTCAAAAATGCAGGGTATCTTTTCCCCTACTGCTCGGCCACTCTGACATACTGGCCCCTGGTTATCCTTTTTTACTTTCTCCACTTTGCTCTAGTGCTTCTCACACCTTTCCCTTCTTGTTTGGACCACTTGCCCAGTTTCGTGTACTCTGGCACTTTTCAACTTTTCCTTCCTTCTGTGCCGCTCTCCAGTTCTACTTTGTTTTTCTTTTTACCGTTTTTCTATTTCTGGCTCTACTTGTCAGTGCCTGCCTCACGCAGTCTGCCTCTGCTCTCACCAAGTGTCTCTTTCTCTCATCAGACTCTCTGGGTAGTGCTGCAATTTAGCGGTTCTCCGTGGCAGCGCAAGGATGATGTCAGGCTCTCCCCCCTTCCCCTCAGGCACACTTGGGTCAGCACTGGCCCCAAGGGAATGAGCAATTGTCCGGTGAATGCCAGCAGGGTTCTGGCTGCTCCTGACCACCCTTTGAGAGGCACGCTTCCCAACCTGCAACAATCTGTTTCACGCACCAGACCAGCCCAGCAGCAAGTCATCCTCCTCTGAGTCTCTGTCGCAGCTCCCAGCTTCTTGGCCTCTCTGCTCCAAATAACCTTCCCGACTCACTCAGCGTGTGCTCTTGTGCTCTGCCTTTTAACCATGTAGGGAGAGGTGATAGGGGTCATGTGTGTACAATTACAATTAAGTGCCTGACCCTGCCTGATCGCATTAGCGGGACAACATGAGGGTGGTTGGTGGTAGTCTTTCCTCTGTGTCGTAAGGTGTTTTGCATTGGTAATCTTTAGTACTCCCAGTTGTCTCTTCTTCTTCACAGTGCTATGTGAAGATGGGGCGGGAAAGATTTTATGTGTTTGGAAATGTCCCAAAAGAGGGGTTGTACTATTGTGGGTGACTGCAAGAAGGGGATACTGCATCTCACCATCAGGTGCCTCTGCCCCACTCCCTGAGAACCTCTCACTCAGGTAATCCTCCCGCACTTGTCCACCCAAGGGTCTGGAGCCAAAGGCAATGGCTGTGCCATGGCCACCTGAGCAAAGAATCTCCAGGGTTTGGGCAGTGAAGTACTTTCTGCTTTTTAACATACCCTTCCCCAACAGTCTGTATTGTTCATATAGAATGCACAGATCTGTTTAGAATGTTCCACGTGGTGTCCCTCTTCTACCCCTATCCGGGCTGTCTGGAAGACCCACTGATTGAATTGGGGCATATTAGTTCCAAGTAATAATTGGGCTGGAAGATCTGGGATCACGGCCACTCTCCGATGAAAATGCTTCCCCAAGATTGTAATGGGAATTTTGGTGAAGGGATGACTCTCACCGTGCCCATGGACACAATGTATTTTGCCTTGACCCATTTTCTTCCACCCAAGGGAAAGTAGATCTGCTCGTATGGAACCACCCCTACTACAACTGTCCAACTGAGCCCAAAGAGTTCTTCATTCAAAGGTGGCATGGATTCTATATGTTGTGTTCACAGTATGTAAAGAGGTCTGGGATTTTCTTTTAGGTCTAAAATTGGAGATTTTAATTTTCTTTCTCCTCCTCTCTGATGTCACATTGGATTGGAAATATGGTATGTTATCAGAGGATAAATTGATCTTATGTTTCCGATTGAGGTTTTCTGGTAAGGTGGTGATATAAAGGATTTTATTAAGAGGGAAATGGCATAGCTCATGACCAACCTTTCTACAGGAATAGCAAAGGTTATTTTTGGGTTTGAGGCAGCCAGTTTCTTCTATCTCTGGTGGATTTGTTCGTGCAAAGAGAATATCGACAGACTCTCCTGGAGAATCATTCTCTGGTTTCTCTCCTTCCCATTTGAGAGATGTTTCTCCTGTTTCCAAAGGAAGTGGTTCTGGTTCCCTATCGGTCTCATCATCACTTGAGGGTGGAGAGACCCCGAAATTCGTTCTCCCTCTTCTCATGATATTGACGTCTAGGTCACCACTCTTCTAATCATCAGGGTTCTTCACATTTTGCCCGCCATTAAAGGTAGTTTCAGGAAAGAAAATGATTGACTTTTCTTAATAACTTCCCTTCTCCTCACCCTCAGAAGTGTTAGAGGTTTTTAGTAAATTTTCTTTCTCTAATGAGATGGAAGTATTATTTGTCAAAGAGAAGAAATAAATTCAGATGGAAAGGCTGGGTGAGTCTCTACCTTTGAGGAGCAAGAATTTTCTTGAGTCAATAGCCGCCTCAACAAGCTATTGTATCCTGGATAAATTACCTCAAGTAAATAATTCTCTAAGGATGGTTCAGAATGTAAAACTTCGGGAAAGATAGATTCTTTATTTTCAAAAAGAAGAGGGGTTCCCTGGGATAGAACAGTATCCAGGACTCTCTTCCTTTTTGTATTTGAACTTAGTCAGATGGTAACTAGAGTTATGTTTTGTCTCTGTCTTCTGTTTTGAATTATGTGGGGACATTTCTGAACTTCCTTTTTCTTCTCTTCAAGAACTTAATTAGTGTGCTGTTTCCCAGGGAGTATCATATACCAATTGCCCCACCAGTTCTCCCCTCTCAATCCATAGCGGACGGTAAGATAGTTTTACGAGGGCCATTTTTATTTCTTCCCCACTGGCCAATAGGGGTGTGTGAGAAACCTGAAGGTGTCAAACCCGCTAGTCCCTGTACAACTGTCATTCAGGTGGCCAGGACATGGCCTTCACCTTTCAATCCAGTTCCTGCAGGTGGACCAGTGTGGGAGGATCACCTGAGTGACGGGTCTTCATGGAGTGGGAGTGGGACACCGGATGGTGAGACGCGATAACCCCTTCCATGTAACACCTTTACCCCATCCTACCAGGTAGGATACTTAGGAACTCAACCCCCCCACTCTTTACAACACAAACACTTTCTCACGGACAGTTCGCTATGAGAGAAAACAGACTAATACCCAAGCCATATACTTGAAATGTCCCAATACAAAGGTCAGGCAGGGTCAGGAAAATGCTGACCATCACACACACCTGACTTCCATTACACTTTCCCACACAGATAAAAGGTGGAGCACAAAAGCACACTCTGAGCTAGGTAAAGCACACAAGGAAGCAGAAGTTCCAAAATGGCAGTTTAACACGAGGAGAAAGACAGCAAAACAGAAGGGGATCGCAAGGAGGGAAGTGCCCTTGACCTTTTCGGTGAGGAACCATTACTTTCGCAAATCTTCGAGAGTGGAAACCATAAGACCAGGAAACCAGGCTGAAGAATCCTGCATTGTGTGTCGGAGGTACCCGTAGCCCTTTCGTGTCGATAACCAAGGTGGGTAGCATCGCCTGCTGCTGTGGTACTGTCCTTGGCTCCTACAACAAAGCAGTGCCAGTGAAAAAAACACAGCCAGTGAGTTGGGGAGACTGATACCAGACCAGTCTGTGTTGAAGCCAAGTTTGCAAGCGGCAATATTGTATGGTGACCACTGAAGCAGACAGTGTATGAAACGCATGTGATAACCAACGCAAGTAAAAATTGAACAACAGATGAGCGATTGAACTTTTAAACCAGGATACGATAACCTTGACAGAGTGGTCCGGCACCGCCTGCGTGCTCATTCGAAGGACTCTGTAAGGTATCCAACTAAGAATTGAGAAAAGGTAAAACAGTGGCAAAGAACTGTGCATCAAAGTGGTCCTGCAACAGGTCGAGTAAAATCCTGTGCATAATTGAACGTCTTCGATGTTGATACTGCTAAGCAAGTTGATGAAGAAATAGAGATACTTGGTCCGACCCCGAACAAGGGAGATCAATTGAATGCTTTTGGGATGAAGTAAGTTTGTGGTAAAGTAAATTAAATTGGTCTGAGCCCAGGTGAGGGAGACTGATTGAACATTTTGTAAAAATTGATCTCAGCCCGGCTAATGGGGATCCGTAGTGAACCGTGAATCACCCGAGAAATTTGAAACATGAAAATCCTACGAGCATTGTGTTAAAGGGGATCTGAGCCCGGCTGAGGGGGATCTGAGGTGAATAGTGAATCACCCGGGAAATTGAATACGTGTGAACTCCTAAGAGGAAAATAACTTATTGTTTGTTTGTCGCATCAGGCCCTCTGAAAGAAGAGACTTTGAAAGGCAAAGAGACTTGGGCACAGAAGGCCCTGATGCTAATGTTTGAACTGCACCCTCGAGCGACCAAAACCAGAGACTGTGCTAAGATTGAGTGTACCGCCTGGTCCTGTGCTGAAAACGTGGGGAAGGGAGGCCAACAGCCTGAACATCCTGACATATAATTTCTTGAACACTTCTTTCTTTTACATAACATTGTTTCCCACACTGTTTGTATTTAGAGGTAAGGATTGGAAATAGGTTTATTAGTATAGGCCCTTTTATTTTGACAAGACACCACCGGGACGGTGTTATTATTATTTGATGGTCGTAGCTTGCTCCCATCAGTAGATTTACGATTAGATAGGCATTTTTCAAACTCTTTATGAAGTTCAATAAACACCCTTGAACTGTGGTCACTTGTGTCTGTCTTACTGTTGATACCATACCGTCCTCACAGGTGATATCCTTAACCTCCCTTCTCGCCTCCTTTCATTTTGTGACATCAAATGTAGAACCGTGTGGTCTGGTATCTCTGCTCTGAGCTCTAGAGAGATAATTATTCTGTCCCTGCTAGGGATTTGGTAAGAGTGAGGAAAGGAGAGGTTATAGTTGTTACCTTACACCCTTTTTCTGGTGGGGAGGATGGCTTGAGTAGATAGGGGAAGAAATTGGACTCCTACTCTTTGTCCCGGATGAAGAGAAGGTTCTTGGGATCTTTCTATAGAATTCACCCTATTGATGGAGAAAGGGACTGGGTTATAGTCCCTTCGGGTTGTCAGGTGGCTTACTTTTAAGGAAGGGTCTTCTCTAATCGGATGGAGTCTCCAACTTGTCTCAGTTGAGTCGTATCCCATTCCTGACACCACATGTAAGGAAGGCATGGTATTAACAGTAAGACAGACACAAGTGACCACAGTTCAAGGATGTTTATTGAATTTCTGTTGGGTTTGGAAAACACCTATCTAATCCTAAATCTAAAGATGGGAGCAAGCTACGACCATCAAATAATAATAACGCATTGCTAGTGGTGTCTTGTCAAAATAAAAGGGCCTACATTAATAAACCTATTTCCAATACTTACCTCTAAATAGAAATAGTGTGGGAAACAATGTTATGTAAAAGAAAAAATCTTCAAGAAATCATATGTCATGATATTCAAGCTGTAGGCTTCCCTTCACCATATTTTTTAGCACAGGACAAGGCGGCACACTCGAGCTTAGCACAGTTTCTGGCTTCTCTAGCACGAGGGTGCAGTTCAAAGCTTCAACATCATGGCCTTCTGTGTCAAAGTCTCTTTGCCATTCAAAATCTCTTCTTTCAGAGGGCCTGATACAACAACAAACAATAAAGTTCCTTTCCTTTTGTATTTCACATATGCTCAATTTTCTTAGGTGTTTTACTATCCACCCCCCGTCCGCCGGGCTCAGATCCACTTTAAGCTATTCTCTTAGGATTTTCACGTATCCAATTTCTTGGGTGATTCACTGTTCAACCCGGATCACCCTACGCTAGAGATCAGATACACTTTGACATCAAATCTTCAATCAATCTCCCTCCGCCGGGCTCGGACCAATAACACACACTTGCTTTAATCCTAAGCTTTCAATCGATCTCTCACTGCCGGGGTTTGGACCAACTTTATCATAAACTTTCTTTATCAACATCGAACTTTCGACTGTGCGTGGGATTTTGCTTGACCCGTCGCAGGATCACTGCGATTCACAATTCTTTACCAGTCTTTTACCTTTGTTAACTCTGAGCTGGTACCCTAAAGAGACTTTCGATTGAGCACACACGTGGTGCCGGGCCACTCTGTCAAAGGTATCGTATCTCATTTCAAACATTCATCTGTAATTTAGGTTTACTCATGTCTTTCATCACATGCTTAATAATTACAACTTCAGGTGACTTAGGGGTTCCCTCCTCCAAATCTTTAGCTTCTGCAGTTCAACTTCCTAGAACATATATAGTTCCTTGCTGTTGGGTGCTGGCAGAGACCTTCGAAAATGCAGGGTATCTTTTCCCCTACTGCACGACCACTCTGACATACTGGCCCCTGGTTATCCTTTTTTACTTTCTCCACTTCGCTCTAGTGCTTCTCACACCTTTCCCTTCTTGTTTGGACCACTTACCCAGTTTCGTGTACTCTGGCACTTTTCAACTTATCCTTCCTTCTTTGTCACTCTCCAGTTCTACTTTGTTTTTCTTTTTACCGTTTTTCTATTTCTGGCTCTACTTGTCAGTGCCTGCCTCACGCACTCTGCCTCTGTTTTCACGCTTACCCCAAGTGTCTCTTTCTCTCATCAGACTCTCTGGGTAGTGCTGCAATTTAGCGGTTCTCCGTGGAAGCACAAGGGTGAGGTCAGGGTCTCGCCACCTGCCCCTAAGATAGCCTTGGGGTCGCCGCTGGCCCCAAGGGAATAAGCAATTGTCCGGTGAACGCCAGCAGGGTTCTGCTGCTCCTGACCACCCTTTGACAGGCACGGCTTCCAAACCTGCAGCTGTCCATTTCACGCCCTGGACCACCCCAGCAGCACGTCATCCTCCTCTGAGCCTTTCTCGCCGCTCCCAGCTTCTCGCCCTCTCTGCTCCAGATAACCTTCCCGGATCACTCAGCATGTGCTCTTGTGCTGCGACTTTTAACCATGTGGGGTGAGGAGATAGGGGTCATGTGTCGAAAATTACAATTAAGTGCCTGACCCTGCCTGATCTCATTAGCGGGACAACATGAGGGTGGTTGGTGGCAGCATTTCCTCTGTGTCGTAAGGTGTTTTATACAGGTAATCTTTAGTACTCCCAATCACCTTTTGTTCTTCATAGTACTATGTGAAGATGGGGAGGGGAAGATGTTATGTGTTTGGAAATGTCTCAAAATGGTAGAGGGATTGAGCGATTGTGGGTGACTGCAAGAAGGGGGATATCCACGCCCCGAGAACCTCTCACTCAGGTGATCCTCCCACACTTGTCCACCCCCAGGGTCTGGATCCAAAGCCGATGGTTGTGCCTTGACCACCTGA
Organism: Ambystoma mexicanum; assembly: GCF_040938575.1. Classification (NCBI taxonomy): domain Eukaryota; kingdom Metazoa; phylum Chordata; class Amphibia; order Caudata; family Ambystomatidae; genus Ambystoma; species Ambystoma mexicanum. The sequence goes on from NC_090933.1 coordinate 395,658,507, forward strand.
GGAAAGAATTCCCATGGTTTGGGCAGTGAAACAACTGCTGGTTTTTCACACTTGCTATAAATGTTCTGTCTTTATTCACGGCATATGGGATGAGAGAACATACATAATAGCTGTCATCTGATGTTTTTCTCCCCACCTCACTCATGTGTTGATACCACATGTTATTCTTTAAATGTGCTGAGTTATCAACATATGTATTTATATCCTGACTGTCTTCCGCATGCATCCCTTCTAGCTCGAACAATTTGTTTAAAAAGTTCAGCGAAAATATCACTTGTGCCTTTGTCAGGGATAGAAAGAGATGTCTCATTGTCTGATACTTCAGATGAATTGTAAAACAATATGTCACGAAATGTTATAAGCATAACAAAATAACAACAGCACATAGTGCAGAATGTAACTGTAGGAAGTAATGCCATAGTATTCAGGTGTCGTAATGTCTCTTGTGGAGTGAGTGGTCTTCTTGCTAACAATGTGTGTCTTACATAATGGAAAATTCCCATTTTCTTTAATTCACTTTTTCACTTTTTGTTACCTTTTGAAAACCACACTTTTATAACAGGAACTGAATTATAATTGCCATAAGGTCTCTGCGGATAATAGGACTGTTTTTAGTATCTCCAAAAAAGGTAACAAAATTGACGTTTCGTCGCACTAGAGCTGGATATGATCGGACCATGTTTACAAAAACAGCATGCAGAAATGCGTGCAAAGTTACAGGCAACATAAAGTGTTTTGTGCAATCTTTGTGTTTGATTTTCGAAATATAGTTTCTTTTTAGCTCAATTGGAATAGTTCTGGAAATGTGGCAAGTCCATTTGTTTCCTATTAAACTTAGGAAAAGGTAATTTGTTCTACAATGTTTTTACTCCATTGGTTCTTTGTTTTGGCTCTTGGTAGCCGATCTGGTCAGTATGCGTGGTACTTCTTCTCTTGCTTCACTGTCAGCGGGTGCAGGAGGTGTCAGGGTCTCTCATTTGTAGATCGTCACGTCATTCGAATGCAGCCAAGTTCTTCTTCCTGCAAGTTTTACTGCGGTGGGAGTGACCCCCTCTACTAGATACGGCCATTCGAAGCAGGGCTTAATCCTAGTCGTCATATTTGTTAAATAATCATGCATCTCAGCCCCTAATGTTTTTGCTACACAGTGGGCATCAGTTTTTTAGTGGGACGAGCAAGTGGTACTATCATGCGGCGTCCAGTCACCAACTCATGAGGAGTTAGGTGGTGATCTGAGCCAGGCTGTTTTCTTAGGGCAAACAAAGCAAGGGGTAGGCATTGTAGTCATCCCTTCTTCAGAGTCATATTGATTTTGGCTATCCGTTGTGAGAAACCTGGGGATGTTCTCACATCTACTCCCCTTGGATCCTCTATGCAGGAAGCCAGGTAAAGGCCATCGCTTTTGAAACCTGCCTCTGAAGGTGGACAGGCGAGGGAAGATCACATGGATGGAGGGTCCTCTGGAATTGAAGGTGGGATGCCCTTAGGTAAGACGCAGTATTCCACAACCTCCTTTCAGGAGAGAACCCCTATTCCAGAAGTAGTTATGGGATATTGTTCACCATGTTCCCTTATCTCTGTGATGTGCAGGAGATATTATCATCCCAGGCGTGCTAGAAAGTGGAAGAGAAGGAGTGGCATTGAGGTACTTTAGGACAAAAAACAGTATCTCCCTTATCCTCATGACTGACAACCAGCACACTCCCCCGACCTTTATGAGTAATTTTAGAGCAGTCCCCTTTTATTCCTAACAGTACTGAGATGAGGAAGAAATAACTGAGAGTTATGAACATTACACACTTTCTCCACTTTGGTACTGTGACGAAGAAGATGCATGAAGGCCAGGCATACCATGGTAATCAGAGTCAGGCAACCTTCATTAATGGAATACACCTGCAGCCCATTGTCGACCACAGGCATATAAAAGGTGGACTGCAGATGCATTTGGTGAAAGCAGCAGTGGAGAAAGCAACAGCAGAGAGAGCCGTAGAAGAGGAAGTTGCAAGGGAAGGAGCCGTGTGGGAGCGCGAGAAGCTGAGCAGACATGATGCCTACCAATATTCCAGGAGTCCTGGTGGTGGGACTCTGCAGGACACAGAACCCTCGGAGGGGAAGGCGGGGATTAGGCGTTTCCATGAAGCAGAGGCAGAGCTACGCATGAGAGCTGGTGAGTGATAAATGAAGCAACTGGCAAAAGGCTTTCCTGCTTGGGGAGAAGTCGCCAAGAGGAGCTTCAGGGATCGTGAATGGAGTGGCGGTCCATGGAAGTAAGCAAAGTTGGGCTTATTGAATACCGAATTGAATGAAACAAGCAAAGTTAATCTTATTGAATACTGAATGGGAATGAAACAAGCAAAGTTACTCTTCTTGAATACCGAATTGAACAAAAGAAGCAAAGTTACTCTTATTGAATAGCGAATTGAATAAAACAAGCAAATTTGAATTTATTGAATACCAAATTGAATGAAACAAGCAAAGTTGCACTTCGCGCCTTGAAACACTTGTGTATAGACGCGTTACAAATGCCATATCATATCATATATCATATGATTGAATACTGAATTGAATGAAACAAGCCAAGTTACATTTATTAAAATATTGAATTGAAAGTAATACCGAAGTGAAAGGAAGGCAAAGACTATTCTTTTGAATAGGGAGTTACGTGAAACAGCACAACTGCTAACATTAAACCTCAAAGCGAATGAAAATAACCAACTTGCTAAGATTAAACTATGAATTGAAAGACAATTGGAAACCAAGTTTACTGAAAGACTCTGATTGCGGATTTGAAGTAAAGGCTGAACAAGTGTTTGTTGTGGAGCTGCATTTGAGAAACCCCTTGTTTAGTGAAGTTGTGGAATTGTATTTAAAACACCATTGGTTCAGCTGCAATATTGAACTACTCAAAGAGAGCTGGAAGTTCCTGGTTGCGTGTCCTGTAATTTATTTATTTATTTTATTGTTTGCTTGTTAGGAGCTTATACAATAAGAATATACTGTTTCAAAGCACCCACAGGGCAGGTAGGGAGGGAGGGTACATTACAACAAAATATTAAGAGCTGAGAGGAAGAGGAAAAGGGATGAACCTACTATGCCTTTTGAGTATTCAGAATGTGCAAGTGCAGAAAGGAAGAGGGAAGAAGGGATAAGTGCTGGGAGTCCGAGCTCGTGGGAGAGCCATGGAGGAAGTGCTTGGGATGTTGAGTGCTAGACGGCCAGAGCCACGGGAGGTGGAAGTGCGGGTCTCCAGATAGGAGGGTGTGCAGATGCAAAGTGCTGTGAACAGACAAGAGCTGGGAGTAATTAGTGAGGGAGGTCAAGGCCCTGGTGATGCATAAGGGCCAAGGACACAGATACTGGTGTCGTAATCGGTGGATCTTCTAATCCAACAACTGTGCCCAGACCAGAGAACTACTACTTGTTGAATAAAGAACCGTTGAAAGCAAATGCAAGGTCCCTGGTTGCGTGACCTTTAATGGGTGGACCGTTTGGTCTAACAACTGCCCCAAGCCCAGAGAACCCCTATATGCTAACAAGGAAAGTTGCTGTTGTGTAAAGAGGATAACTACCATTGGTGCATATAAAACATGGAGAAGGGAACCCTGAGATGTAAAGAACTACGGAAATGGTGGCGTGGCTTGAAGTGCCAGCAATGCAGACGCTTCTTTGTTAGTCTCTGTTAGAAGTCTGGGAAATATGTGTAAATTGCCGGTTCCCATGCCGCTTGGCTCCTAATGACGCCTTGGTATGGTGTAGGAGTGTGAGGGGATGAACTGGGGAGAGTGGTGACATGAGCTGCCCCCCCGGGGACTGAGGTAATCAAGAAAATGGGCCATCGCGTGCACGGCTTGTCTCCTCCAACATGGCTGCCGCCTGCTGGGTCAACGCGGCCCCCATGGCCTAGCCCTCTCCCCGGCCCTGAAATCCACCAGACAGTGCAGCCTGGAGGCACGCCACAACGTGCAATCGACCACTGGGGGGCCCCGCTGCACAGAGGCTTGTTCCTGCTCGGAACACTCAGCAGCAGCTTGCAGCGGACCGGGGAAAGAGCTGAGGGTCCTCATACAGCTGATGAATGGCGTTCGCCAAGGGGGAAGTGAAACACTATTGAGGAAGCCACATATGCAGCTCAAAGCCAGCAGCCTGGTCGGCTCGTGGAGTGAGGGACAGGTTCCTCTATGCCCGATTACGGCGTCAGAAACATGGCAGTGGGATGAGTGAGGGACAGCTGACCACACTGGTCCCAAGCCCTGAATACAGGGAGACAGCGGCACCTGGAGAAGCGACATAACCACCATCCTGGAGCCTGAGAGCAGCCCGCTTATGCCCCAACACTTCACCAGGGGAGGAACAGCAGAGAAAAGATGCCCAGGAGGAAAAGCTGAACTCCCCCTGTGTGGTAGGATGGGGGAGTGAATCTGGGAGCGCTCAGGAAGTACATCCAATTGAGTACCGACGGAGGTATCAAAGAGGACCCCAACTGAGGAGCAGAATTAGCCCATGACGCACGTGGCAGTGGGAAGGGGACAGCCGCCCACTCCATAGCACCCGCCTTGTTGGCTTACCTAAGAGTCTGCCCAGGCACCATCAGAACTTCCCTCTCCAAGCCTCAGTCAGCACAAAGGAACCCCCAGCTACATACCAGCCATACCGAAACAGTCTGAACCCCAAAAGAATGAAGATATTGCAGTACTACTTCAACCGGAGCAGAGGCTGGGTGAGGTGGAAGACCATACAACAGACCAGGAAGTGACGATGGCAGAATTACAACATAAGATTAAAACGTTGGAGGGTAGAAGCAATGCAATGGAACGCATGCAGGAAATTCAGTGGGGTTCCCTCTTCGAATTGTAAGGAAGGCATGCTATCAAACAGTGAAGACAGACACAAGTGATCACAGCTCAAGGGTGTTTATTGCACTTCAATGGGTTGGTTGAACGCCTATCTAACCCTAAATCTAAGGATGGGAGCAAAGTACGACCATCAAATAATAATAACTCAGTCCTCTTGGAGTCTCTGTCAAAATAAAAAGGGTCTATACAAAAAAAACTATTCTCTAATAACAAATGGTGTGGGAAAATGATGTATGCAAAAGAAAAGTGTTCAAGAAACAATATGTCAGGATAACTGAATACTTGGCTTCCCTTCCCCACCTTTTCAGCACGAGACAAGGTGGCATACTCGAGCTTCGAACACACTCTGGCTTCTCTTAACACGAGGATGCAGTTCAAACACAAATATCCGGGCCTTCAGCGACATAGTCTCTTTTCCAATAAAAGTCTCTGGTTCGTAGAATGCCTGGAGTAACAAACAAACAAACAAACAAACACCAAAGTTCCTCCCTCGTTATGGTTTTCACATTCACAAAGTCTTTGGGTGTACTGTTCACCCCGGATCTCCCTCAACCCGGACCGGACCCTCTCACCAGGTTTTAGTCTTTCATCTGAAGGGGGCAGATGTATGTTTGTAGGTTAATGGGGTTTAGATGATAATGTCCCATAGTGATTGAGGGGATGTTGGATAGGGATATATTTCTTCTCCTACACCTCCCTTCAATGTTGGTACCTGTTAGAATTGGGGAGGGGGCAACAGGACAGGATTCATAACAACCTATAAAGGTGGAGGACATGTCGGATTGGGGGGAATGCTGTGTCTCGCCTTCGGATGTCTCACCCCCACTCTTCAAGGACCCCTCACCCAGGTGATCCTACCGCACTGGTCCACTCCCAGGGTCTGGATCCAAGGGTGATGGCCGTGCCCTGGCCACCTGAGCAAGAGATCCCCGGGGTTCAGACAGTGAGACACCCTGAGGTTTCTCACAGATCCCGGACCAAGTCCCGAACAAATATACAGGGGACCTCTTCCAAACTCTCCTCCCGCATCTTGATAAATCAAAGTTGCTCCTGGACCGCACCAACATGCTGCGCTTCCGCAGGGTCCTGGCCTCGGACCTTCCACCAGACGTGATTACAAGAATCCACTTCTTCACGGTCAGACAAGAAATTCTTGCAGTCAGCCGAACACGTGGAGAATTGACTTTTCAGGGGGTGCCACTCCAAATATTTCAAGACCTTGCTACAGCCACACTACAGAGGAGGAGAATGCTCAGACTGCTGACCACCTTTCTGCGGGATCAGAAGGCCAAATACTACTGGCTGTTCTCTGCCACTCTACAGTTTGTGCTAGATGGCACAACTCGCACCATTAGCTTCTTGTAAGAGGCGGAAGGTATTCTACCCAACACCACCCAGATACTGGTGGACGTTCCCCTCTCACCTCCATCCCCCTTACATCGCCGAAAAGAGATGCTCCCTTGCCTAAACATAACACCTAGGTGAAGGTAGCCAGAGGACGAAAATCCAAACAGCCATCACAGCAAGCCTGAATGTCTCCTGGCTAACCATTAGAGGACATCTCCTGGCACATGTCCACCTTGCAGCCGAGCCAGCACAATCTAGCAGTGAAGTCTATCTGGGCACCCGGCTTCACATGGCCTATGGCCAAAACGTGGGTGAGATCCCACACAGAATACAACAGGGCGCTAAACCCAATCCAATTGTTGTTCAATGGTTACAGGTTACCAGTTGGAGTTTTCAGTTAAAAATCTGGTTGCTAAATGGAATAGAGGCAGGAACAGAATTAGATGGCGGATGAGGTCCATCTGGATTCCCCCCTCCCACTCGCTGGTGCCTCCTGTAAGGAATGCATGGTGGCAATAGTAAGACAGACACAACAGACCACAGTTCAAGGGTGTTTGTTGAACTTTTGCAGGGGTTTGATAAACACCTATCCAAACCTAAATTTAAAGATGCAAGCAAGCTATGACCATCAAATAATAAAGAAGGCAGTCCTAGTGGAGTCGTTTCAACATGAAAAGGGCCTATACTAAAAAACCTATTGCCAATCCTTACTACTAGTTATATATAGTGTGGGGTGCAGTTCATGAAAAAGAAAGAAGTGTTCACAAAATGATAAGTCAGAATACTTGGGCCGTTGGCCTCCCTTCCCCACGTTTTCAGCACGGGGCAAGACTGTTCACTCGAGAAAAGCACACAATCTAGTTTCTGTGCCACGAGGATACAGTTCCGGTTTCACAGTTCACAAAACTCAAGACCATTTGTGTCAAGGGTGCTTCCCTTCTTGCAACCCTCTGCGGTCTTGCTGTCTTCCTCCTTGTATTAAACTGCCATTTAGGAACTGCTGTTTCCTCGTGTGTGCTTTCCTGCTCCGCCTTTTATCCACGTGGGGAAGTGAGATGGAAGTCAGGTGTGCGTAATGATCCGTAACTGCCTGACCTTGCCTGACTGGTGTTGGGATATGTCAGATATACAGCTCTAGTGTTAGTCTTTTGTTGCTCATGGTGAACTGTCTGTGAGAAAGTGTTTGCGTTGGGAAAGGCGGTGGGGGCTGAGTTCCTAGGTATCCTACTGCATTGGATGGGGAAAAGGTGTTACAGGGAAGGGGACATGGCATCTCGCCATCCGGTATTCCACTTCCAGTCGTTTAAGACCCTTCATCCAGGTGATCCTCCCGCAGTGGTCCACCCCCTCGAACTGGATGCAAAAGCGATGGCCGTGTCCTGGCCACCTGGATGACAGATCCTCTGGGAGTAGCGGGTGAGACACCTTCAGATTTCTCACACTCCACCCCACCAGAAACGGAACTTTATTTTGCTCAATGTAAAGGGCCTAAACGCTCCAGCCAAGCGTATATATCCGTGCTTCAACACCTGCAAGACCTCAACAACTCAGTGGAGACACCCATCTACTTCCATCTGACGTTGCCTGCCTTAGATACCGACATTTTCCAGCTCTATGCCTGGCCTCCAGTGGGTCCAAAAAAGGAGGCACAGCAATTTTCCTGGCAAAGGGGGTGGCATTCAGGGAACTGGAGATGCTCTACAGCTCGCAAGGTCGATACACAGGGATCAAAGGTATGTTATTTGGCCAACTAAATACACTGATCTCTGTCTACACCCCCATTGAAGGGCAAGAGGCCTTTATCCTGGAACTAGAATCTAAGCTTCTCCTCTTTCTCGATGGTTAGGTGATTATCGGACCCCCTGACAGACAAAACCCACCCACCCACATCAAAAGACTTACAAATTGCTCTGGGTCTCCTTCACTTATACAAAGCTTTGTGGTTAGTTGATACGTGGAGATTATTACACCCCGGAGAGAGAAACTTTACCTTCTTCTCGCACATACACCAAACTTCCTCCCATATAGAATTACTCTTGGCATCCCCCAACTTATGTCCTATGTCAATGAGGTGGCCATAAAACCAAGGCTATTATCCAATCACGCTCCAGTTCTCCTGATATCCCAATTTCATGACTCAAAACCCCCCTAGACCGCAATTGAGCCTTTATGACCCGATCCTGAATGACATGGCGCTTAGGTACGCAATCGCCAAAGCCATTCAGACCTATATTCAGGAGAACCCCACAGAACTTACCTCACCAGCAATCATGCAGGACGCCATGAAGGCTGTGATTAGAGGAGAACTCATTGCCCACGGTTCTGCCTATCGGAAGTGCAGGCGGGAGGTCCAAGCCCAGCTAGAGAGGGAAATAATAGAAGTGAAAGGAAAACATAAAAAAAACAAACAAGGATACTATGCCAAGAATGAGAAAGCTAATACATTTCTGGTTAAGAAAATGACAAAAGTAAAACAGTGCAATGAAATAATTGGCCTACAAGACTCGCAGGTAAGGTCTACTATTGACATTTGACAAAGTTGACTGGTCCTTCCTACACCTAACTCTTGAGGCCTTTCAGTTTGGGACACTCTTTCACAAGATGGTCCTAGCCAACTATAACTCACCAAAAACTGCTTTGCGGGTTAACTGGGGTCAGACGGCACCCATGTCACTAACTTGTGGGACTAGGCAGGGGTGCCCACTGTCTCCCTTACTTTTCACCCTGGTAATGGAGCCCTTGGTCCAACTAATTCAGAACAACTCTGCCATTGAAATGGTCTGGGTGGGCCGGACGCACCATAGGTTTTCTCTCTTTGCGGACGATATCCTGCTCACTTTAACAAATATCCAGCCCTCTCTTCAACAATCTCTTTTAGAACTACAGAGGTTTGGCAGGGTTAGGATGGAGGGGTAAGAATGCCAGGATCCCTAAAAGAGTAATGATGGGCAACGCTTGCTTGGGGGGGTTGGGAGTCCCTAACCTACGCACATTTTATGTAGCTGCACAAATGGCTTGTTTCCTGGTGTGGCTCTCCCTAGTGGACCCCCCAAATGGGTGGATGTTGAACAGTCAAGACTGCCGCTACCACTAGGTTCCCTCTCACATATCCCCTAACCTGTGCAAAAATATTGGCCTGGCATACTCTCCTCCACAAAATCCACAGTGAGAATCTGCGATTGGGCGATGAATTCCAAGGGCATCCCGACCAGATTGGGTCCGTACACACCGGTCGTCTATAATCCAGTATTCATGCCATACATGCACCCTACAAACTTTAAAAACTGGTTGAGGGGAGGGTTGCAAACCTTAGCGGATCTATTTGAAAACAGCCAGCCTCGTACCTTTGAAAACTTTAAGGGGACATTTCAGCTGTTCGGGAGCGACAGATTGTCCTATGCCCAACTTCGTCATTGGTACATGCACCCGCTGGTCCGACAGAGGGCCGTACGAGACGTCGGCCCCATTGAACTCACTTTGCAGGAGGGACTACATGGGGGAACTTTTCCAAACTATACAAGTTGCTGCAGAAGGACATGCTGACTCTTCGCCCTGCATATATGACGCAATGGGAAAAAGACTAGGGGTGCTCATTTGAGGACCATACCTGAACCTATTTCTCCTCAACCTGTGTGACGAACAAAGAATGTGCCCTTAAATTGCTTCTTCATTGATACTATCCCCCAGTGCGGCTTCATCACATCACATTCAGAACACATTGGAGCCGCAGTGCTTTGCGAAATAGTGGAATCCAAGGCACTTACTGATGTGGTGAGACTGCCTTTCTGCTCAAGCCTTCTGGGAGGAAGTACTCACTGTGATTGAAGCTATCACCCAGGTCAAACTTCTGAAAAAATCTGGAGTAATCCTTCTGCCTTCTCCGATTCAGGGGGTCTACCCAAGGTCCGGGGTGACAGCTAAACTAATTACTCAGCTTATCCTAGCGGGGAGGATCATGATCACCTGGTCTTGCAAATCTCATTAGGGCCCATTAATATCCATATGATGGGTCGAGATATGGGACATCCTGGTGGTGGAAAAGGTTGCAGCAGTCAAGGAGGGCCTTTTTCACCGCTTAACGGACGTGTGGGCTTTTATCCTGGAATATGATGTGACGTTCCTGCTTAGACACACAAACTGCAGATTCCAAATCTGTTCCTTCGGGACAACATTTGAAATGGGGCCCTCCCAGTCAACGCCTAGCAGATTGGTGGACAATGGGAAGGAAGGACGACAATCTCTAAGAGTGGGGAGAGGAAGGGGATACTGCTATTTATATTGCTATTTAAATGTCTGATGCCGATTATGTGATTCTGTAATGTGCTTCCCATGTTTGCAACTGAATAAAACAAAGCTGTTAAAAAAATAAAATAGGGAAATACAGTTTAAAGAGAAAGCTTCAAGATACTTCTTTTTATGACATCTTTTGACATTGATCTTGGGGAAGAGAACCCTGAGACGTGCTGCCCTGGAAATATATTAAACCTGGGGAAGGACATCCCGACATTTACAAAAGTGTATGGAACTTTGTTAATTCAAGTCCAGAAGTGTTAGAATTCTTCCTCTTGGACTTGGCCCTATAGTGTAGAAGAAGAATTCTTCCTGCTAATATATCACTTTGAATGTGCAAATAAACATACAAAGCAATCTATTGACTGGAAGATTGGATTCCCATCGAGACCTCGTGGCTGTAGAAAATAAACAAGATTGATATGATTAGAACAACTGACAATGGGTACAAAAAATGATTTCTCTAGAGTTACTCCAAACTAACCTGACTAATGTTTAGAGACTTCACAAGGAAAAAAGGAAACCCAATAGATGTTCTGAAAGAAGGAAAAAACAATGTGAGCCTATAACCCTGGGATCAAAATGAAGAGTGACAATAAGCAACAAGAACCATATCTTGCTTATAATAATGTAGAAAGTTTACCGAGTGAGACCTTCTTCCTAGGCAGAGCGGAGGTTGTCCCATGGTGCAGCGGCGGCTCTCCCACGGTGCAGCGGCGGCTCTCCCACGGTGCAGTGGCGGCTGTCCCACGGTGCAGCGGAGGCTGTCCCACGGTGCAGCGGCGGCTCTCCCACGGTGCAGCGGCGGCTGTCCCACGGTGCAGCGGAGGCTGTCCCACGGTGCAGCGGCGGCTGTCCCACGGTGTCCAATGGTTATGTTAGTCTCTAATACGCGGAGGTGAGATAATGTCTTTACCGAGTGCAAAACAACAGAAGGAAAAACCAGAGAGTTGCCAAGTACAAACCGGGCCGTAAATCCACGCGGGCAAGCACAGGAACAGAAGGAAAAATGGTCAGACGTAGTCGAGGGACAAAAGCAAGAGTTCGTTACCAAGAAGACCAAAGTTTTCAAAGCAGGCAAGGATGATCCAAAAGAGTAGTCGAGTCAGAAAGCCGGGTCAGGAACGTGAATTAAATCAGAACAAGAAAAAAGGCCAAAAACCGAACGCCAAAGAAAGCTCGATCAGAAGCACTGAACAACGTGGAGGCGTGGTTTAAATAGTCCAGGTCACCTGATCAAAGCCGTGATCCCAAACGAACGTTGCGCTTCCTTAGCAACGTATCACGTAGTTTCCATGGCAATCTCCATTCACTGTGGCGAGTAGTGCTCCGATACAAATGTTCTCTTACTGCATTAGCGGGACCAAACTTGCGTGAACCAACGCGCAGCGGTCCACGCATGACAGTATCCTTCCCTAAAGAACGACTCAGTTTCCTTGAGGCTCAAAAATCGGAGATCAAACGGGGAGCATGAATGTTCTGGACAGGCTCCCAGGTCATCTCTTCCGGACCATAACCCTCCCAATCCACATAATACATCCTGACCCCTTTCGAAACCTTTGTATTCAAAATCCTACGCACCACGTACTCCTCTTCCCCTTGTACCATGATTGGAGGAGGACGAGAAGGAAGGGCAGTATCCGGTAGAAAAGGTTTGACAAGGGAAACATGAAACACCGGATGCACTTTCCATTTTGCAGGCAAAGATAAACGCACTACCACAGGATTAATCACCGCCGTAACAACATATGGTCCTATAAAACGCGGAAGAAACTTCCTCCCTCCAGGTATCCGTAGATTCTTGGTAGATAACGATACCTTATTGCCTACTATGTAAGCGGGAGCCGGAGAACGATGGGCATCTGCGAACCTCTTAGTGTTAATCTGCGCCGTCTCCAAATGTTCTTTCACCCGTCGATGCACTAAACACATGTGTTGAATGCAAGACGAGGCCGCCGGATGGCGAGCGGGCAGGACAGGAGAAGCAGGTAACGATCTAGGATGCCTGCCGAACATAGCAAAAAATGGTGAGGAATGCGTTGATGTATGCAAAGAGTTGTTATAGGCGAATTCCGCCATAGGGAGTAAAGACAACCAATTGTCTTGATACTGGTGCGTAAGGCAACGGAGATATTGTTCCATGGTGGAGTTGAGACGTTCCGTCTGTCCGTCTGTTTGAGGATGGTAAGCAGTGGAATATCTATCATCGATGCCAAAAGAGGCAGTGAGTGATTTCCAGAAATGAGAAGTGAATTGGGAACCTCTATCCGTGATGATAACAGCAAAACGACGAAAGACTTTCCTGAGAAATAGATCAGCCAACTGTGGGGCAGAAGGAACACCTCGACAAGGTACAAAAAGAGCCATCTTGGTGAAATAGTCAATGACCACCCATATGGTGTCATAACCACAGACCGGAGGCAATTCGACCACAAAAATCCATTGAAATCATGTACCAAGGATAATCTGGAATCGGCATGGTCTGTAGAAGTCCAACAGGTTTGGAATTTGAGGTCTTGCACTGGGCGCATATATAACAATGAGCAATATGTACGGCCACATCCTTTAACATAGAGGGCCACCAGCACCAACGTTGTAAAAGATCAACGGTCTTTTTGTTACCCGGGTGAGCAGCCAACTTGGCATCATGACACCATTGGATAGCTTTCTTCCTGCTACCCTTATCCGGAAGGAACAATAAACCGTTGATATGGGGTAAACCCTCTACAATGTTGAGGTTAAGTTCCGTAATGTCTGTGGGGTGGTTCTTTACCCATTCACGTAACTCATTACAGAGAGAAGACTGGAGCGTACACCCACAAATCACCTGATGTGGTAAAAGAAGCGGACCATCTGATCTAGGGGGAGGTGAATCCCCATGTATACGTGAGAGTGCATCCGCTTTAGTGTGCAAGGAACCGGGTCGATATGTAATGGTAAAATCAAACATGGAAAAGAATTCATGCCATCTAGCATGTCGGGCCGTGGAGCACTTTACGGATTGTAAGGCTACCAGATTTTTATGATCAGTGAATACCTGAATTGGAAAGGTTGACCCCAGTAAATGATGTCGCCAAGTCAAAAACGAGTCACGTACTGCTAGCAACTCCCTTTCTGTGATGGTATAATTCCTTTCATAAGGGGTGAGTTTTCTTGAATGGAAGGCCACTGGATGCAATACTCCAGTTTCCGGACATACTTGAGACAGAATGGCACCAAGAGCGATGTTAGATGCATCAGCTTCTACCACAAATGGTAATTCAGGATTTGGGTGTTGTAGTACCGGTGCACTGGTAAAAGCCGATTTAAGACTTTGAAAAGCTCGATCACAAACTCTATCCCAAAGGAATGCTACTTTGCTGCTAGTCAACGCGGTCAGTGGAGCAACCAAGGATGAGAAATCTTTGATGAATCTCCTGTAAAAATTAGCGAAGCCTAAAAATGACTGTAATGCCTTCAACGTCGCGGGTACTGGCCAGTCCAAAACTACCTTGACCTTAGAGGTACTCATTTGTACACCTTTACCGGATATCTCATACCCCAAGAACTTGACTTCTGTAGCATGAAAGTTACATTTCTCTAATTTTGCATACAAACAGTTATCACGTAGCCTCTGAAGGACACGAGTAACATGAACCACGTGGAGATCATAGGATGCAGAATAGATTAAGATATCATCCAGATAAACCACTACAAATTGGTCCATCATGTCATGGAAGATGTCGTTAATGAAGTATTGAAAAGTAGCGGGTGCATTAGAGAGCCCAAATGGCATGACTCTATATTCAAATAAGCCGTACTTGGTTTTGAAGGCTGTTTTCCATTCGTCTCCGCTACGGATTCTTACTAAATTGTAAGCCCCACGGAGATCCAATTTTGTAAAGATTACGGATGATCCCAACTGATCCAAGAGTACAGAAATAAGTGGTATGGGATACTGATTACGCACCGTGATGGCGTTAAGGGCCCTATAGTCTATACATGGGCAGCGGTCTCCCTCCTTCTTGGGTACAAAAAATAATGGGGAGGCTGCAGGTGAACGTGAAGGACAAATGAAACCTGATTTAAGAGCCTGATCAATATATTCTTTAAGAATGACATCTTCCTTGTGGGTTAGGGAGTAGATCCTTCCTGATGGGATCTTATCCCCGGGAACCAAATCAATAGGGCAATCATATGGTCTGTGAGGGGGTAAAACAGTACCACCCCCTTCATCGAACACATCCTGAAAGCCGGAATATTCCATGGGCAATTCCCCTGATACTATGGCTCCGATAGTAGTGGCTGTATCCATCAATGGAAGGCAATGATTATTTATAAGAGTCTTTCTATCATGACACTTAGTCTCACAGTATTCCGATAAGAACTCAATATCGCCTGCGTGCCAGTCAATGGATGGATTATGCAGTCGAAGCCATGGTATTCCTAGAATAAGCCTGAACTGCGGAGCAGTGATTAGATCAAAATATATGTTTTCGGAATGTCCTTGAATAGTCTCCATTATCAGATCTTCGGTTTGCTGCACCACCATACCCGATATCAAGGTAG
Source organism: Ambystoma mexicanum (assembly GCF_040938575.1). Taxonomy (NCBI): domain Eukaryota; kingdom Metazoa; phylum Chordata; class Amphibia; order Caudata; family Ambystomatidae; genus Ambystoma; species Ambystoma mexicanum. The sequence goes on from NC_090933.1 coordinate 395,673,545, forward strand.
AACCATCAACAGCATTGACCATTACAGGGTTCTCTTTCTTAAGAATGGATAACCCCAAGCTTTCCGCATAAGAGGTATCGATATAGTTTCCGGTAGCACCAGAATCCAGAATGGCGGTGGCATGAACGATCTGCCCTTGAGGTAACCGGAATATCACCGGAGCGGCTACTGGTTGATTGATTGTAGAGTCCTTAGAAACATGAATGCTCGGCAATCGGACTCCTCTCATTGCCGAGCTCTCAAGTTTCCCTGTTTCTTGGTAGGTTTCTTGGTACATGCTTTTAGTAAGTGTTCTGGAGAACCACAATAAAAACACAGGTTGTTTTTCTTTCTATGTTCTCTCTCTTCTTGAGTAAGAGGACCTCGTGTAGCTGCTCCTATTTGCATTGGTTCAGGCGAAGTCGTAACTGGGGTAGGAACAGGTAGAAGATTAGAAGCAATACCCCTCTTCTCCCCTTTTCTAGCAGCTTTACGAGCATCAATCTGCAGAACAAGCTCAAGTAGTTCAGGAAAGGTTACTGGAACTACAGGTACCATAGCCAGTATGTCTTTCAAAGAATCAGATAATCCCTTGTAGAAGAGTGATGCCTTTTTATCATCAGGCCACCCCGTCTCAGCAGCCAATTGATTAAATTTGGCTAAATAGGCCAGAAGCGTCAAATCACCTTGTTGTAGATTCAATAATTCTAATTCCACAACTTGAGTTTTCTATCGGGTGTCGAACACCTTACCCATGGCTTCCATCAATGCATCGCAATCAAACAATAAAGGACTGCCTGCCTCCAAAAGAGGATTAGCCCACGCTGCGGCAGTACCACCAAGGTGTGACAACAAAAACGCAGCTTTAGTGGCAGAATCAGGAAATGAACCGGGTCGACATAAATAATGGAGGCGACACTGATTCAAGAAGGTCCTAAATTGTCTTGGATCTCCATGAAATCTTTCTGGCGGGGCCAGAGGGAACTGGGATGTAATATACACCGGGCCGGCTTCTGCCTGTGCAGGTTCAATGGCTGGAGCATTAGGCATAACTGGTGCTACTTGGGGTACAGGTTGTATGGCGGTTTGTAGTTCTAAGATCTGTTGTTGAGTGGTGGCATGCGCATTAGCCATGTCGGTTCTGAGATCTGCCACTAATTGAAGAAGATTAGCCAGGGTCTCGTTGGGATCCATTTAATAAGGCTTCTGATTATGTTAGAATTCTTCCTCTTGGACTTGGCCCTGTAGTGTAGGAGAAGAATTCTTCCTGCTAATATATCACTTTGAATGTGCAAATAAACATACAAAGCAATCTATTGACTGGAAGATTGGATTCCCATCGAGACCTCGTGGCTGTAGAAAATAAACAAGATTGATATGATTAGAACGACTGACAATGGGTACAAAAAATGATTTCTCTAGAGTTACTCCAAACTAACCTGACTAATGTTTAGAGACTTCACAAGGAAAAAAGGAAACCGAATAGATGTTCTGAAAGAAGGAAAAAACAATGTGAGCCTATAACCCTGGGATCAAAACGAAGAGTGACAATAAGCAACAAGAACCATATCTTGCTTATAATAATGTAGAAAGTTTACCGAGTGAGACCTTCTTCCTAGGCAGAGCGGAGGTTGTCCCACGGTGCAGTGGCGGCTCTTCCACGGTGCAGCGGCGGCTCTCCCACGGTGCAGCGGCGGCTGTCCCACAGTGCACCGGAGGCTGTCCCACGGTGCAGCGGCGGCTCTCCCACGGTGCAGCGGCGGCTGTCCCACGGTGCAGCGGAGGCTGTCCCACGGTGCAGCGGCGGCTGTCCCATGGTGTCCAATGGTTATGTTAGTCTCTAATACGCGGAGGTGAGATAATGTCTTTACCGAGGGCAAAACAACAGAAGGAAAAACCAGAGAGTTGCCAAGTACAAACCGGGCCGTAAATCCACGCGGGCAAGCACAGGAACAGAAGGAAAAATGGTCAGACATAGTCGAGGGACAAAAGCAAGAGTTCGTTACCAAGAAGACCAAAGTTTTCAAAGCAGGCAAGGATGATCCAAAAGAGTAGTCGAGTCAGAAAGCCGGGTCAGGAACGTGAATTAAATCAGAACAAGAAAAAAGGCCAAAAACCGAACACCAAAGAAAGCTCGATCAGAAGCACCGAACAACGTGGAGGCGTGGTTTAAATAGTCCAGGTCACCTGATCAAAGCCGTGATCCCAAACGAACGTTGCGCTTCCTTAGCAACGTATCACGTAGTTTCCATGGCAATCTCCATTCACTGTGGCGAGTAGTGCTCCGATACGAATGTTCTCTTACTGCATTAGCGGGACCAAACTTGCGTGAACCAACGCGCAGCGGTCCACGCATGACAAGAAGAAGGTAAATTGAGCATTGTGATAAACAGGTTGACATTTGGGGAAAAGAGGCTGAAGAGTAAGCCTCAGCTAGAAATAGCTCTGAACTTTACTTTTGGAACACTGTTTAGTTTATGGTTCACATCCCTATGAATGTTTCTGTCTTAGTTGTGAGGGCAAGCATAGGTTTTGGACAGAGACAGACTTTTCATTTGAACTTGCTGACAAAGTCTTTCCTTAGTTTCTTTAGGTAGGGAAATCCCACGATAGCATAAGGCAGGATAGGCCTTACACCATCTTACGTTGAATCTGTTTTCTGTGTCTCCTTCCATGATGCCAACCTCACGCTGTTCTTTGTCAAGTCTTTTTAGCCTCTCACAGACACCATTCACCTGTGGGTCATAGGCAGATGAAAATGTGTGCCTTATTCCTAATAGAAGAACTATTTGTTCTAACAATTATGGCCCATTATCAGACCACAGGACTTTGCACACACCCCATCTAGGAAACACCTCATGCACGAGAAACTTAGCAGCGCATGTGACATCGGGGTGCGTGCATGGATCTGCCTCAATCCATCTGGAAAAAGGACATACTACCACTAACATGTACCTATTACTGTTGCATACTTGCATTATATCCACACAATCTATATGTAGATGCTGAAAGGGATCATTGGGTCTGGGGATTGCCCCTCTCACTGTTCGCAAGGTGGGCCCTGCTGTGAATTTCTGGCACACAATGTAGTTTACAAAAAACATGTTCGAAAAAATTTGGTAAGGGTACCGGTGACCGTTAACCCTTACCGCCTTACTACGAGGTCCCTTTGCGGGACCCGACCTTAACGGCTGGTGTAGACCAGCCGTGAAAGTTGGGACCCGCAAAGGGACCATGGTGCTAATTATGGTACTGCAATTTGCGTTACTGTAATTACCGCCTTCCCCATTCCCATTATGCCCTGTGGGGCAAAAATGGGAATGGGGAAGGGCCATGGAGAAAGGGGGAATTACCGCCCCGCCAACCTTGGAATGGGGTGGTAATTCCCCTTTCCTCCATGGTGGTACCGGTATGGTACCGGCGGCAACCATGGTGCTAACAGCACCATGGTTTACCGCCTTCCGTGTAATGAGGCCATTAGTATGTTAATGCACTTATCCAATAGAGACGAATGTTGCACTGGAGTGCCATCTGCACGGCAGAAACCCTTCCTTTGACAATCCTGCTTGTATGGTTGCCGTCACATAGGCAGAGTCAGAGTACACTGTCACTTCATCCTCATATCTCTGGAGTGTGGTGAGAAGCGCCACTATTCGGCAGCTTGTGCTGAATAATGCAAAGGCAGTCTCACACTCGTCATTACCTCAAATTCACCATTCTTTTTTAATTTCACTACTGCCGATGTGGTATGTCTTTCTCCCGTCGTTTGATACATTTTCGAAGAACAGTCAATAAAGAGAACTCCCCCCACCCCTTCTGAGAAAATGTTCTCTGAATGACTCTATTAAATATTGATGGGGACTCACAGTACCCTGGTGGTGATCTTATATGTTTCCAGAGCTGGTTCCTGTACGAAAACAAGATCAAATCCTGTGAGTCCCCATGAAGGGGAATTGAAAAGAAGGCATTTTTAAAGTCAATCACTGTAAAATATTTGGCTTTAGCTGGAATGTTGCATAATATCTTAGCTGGGTTTGGAACCAGAGGTAAATCTGCTTCGACAATATTGTTAAAGCGGCAGAAATCCAGATTAAATCTCCACGCCCCTCCTGTCACTTTCGTCACTGGGTACACAGCCATGTTACATGGGAACTCTGATGGCACTAATATTCCATGCTTTATTAAAACAAAATGGTTTTGAATATGCCTTCATCTCTTCTCTGGACATGGGCTACTGTTTAAGCTTAATTTTAACTACTCCTGCTCCACTCAATAGATCCACGTCATATGGACTACTGGTGCATAGGATGCTTGCCACCTTTTCTAAATCCTCCTGGAAAAATTATGGTTTATTTTTTACTATTGCCATTCTCTGTGGTATCTCTCTATTCTCAATTTTAATCCAATAAGTGAGACTTAAGAAGAATACAAATTAATTGTCTGATTAATCTTCTCTGAACAACTCCTTGTCTGTCAAGTCAGTTAGTTTATACCCTTCATTAAGAGCTATTACTGTTCTCCATGCTCTTCCCTCATCATCTGTCCCATGAACAACCACTCTTTCCTCTCTTACCACTGCTGCCTCTGATCTAGAGGGATAACCTGTCCTTCTTCGTCATCCATAGGTATTTCTGGCCTAAACAGAATTCATCAGGTATTCTCAACAATTTACTTATCAGTCTAGGAAGCTGTTTTCAGCGCAGGGCGCGTTGATTGATGCAGGCTCATTGCTGCCTAGTTACTTCACTGGCAAGAGTCTGACAGGTAAGTATAATTAGTATTTTGAACAGTTCTCTAACTTTGTTCCTTTCTTTCCTTAGATGATGGCCGGCGTCCAGGGATGGCGATGTGCTGCTGAGATGAGTAGCGCTGAAAGTGAGTGAGAGCGCGATGCGCGATGCAACCCTTTCGTATTTGTATTGAACTGAGTTCTTTTTCTGTGTCTTTTAGGTGCCGCGACGTTTTCAGCGTGGATGCCGGTTATGAAGAAGAAATGCGGTGAGTAAGCGCAGTATGCGGCACCTCTAGATGTTTCCACACTAACCTGGAGTGTCTTTTCCCTCTTGCAGATGGATGAGAAGTTCCGGAGACAGAGTTCGCCCAGAGCGGCTGGGATTCAGGTAAGCGTTTGAAGCTTTTACAGTCTTTAAAAATAAGCAAAGATTTGCTGAATGCTTACTAATGCCTTTCTACTGTTCTTTTCCCTTTTCCTCAGGAAGCGGCGTGCCGGGATGGGAATGACACCGCCGAAGATGCCCGCAGAACAGAAGGAGCGATGAATGATGGGCAGAAGCACCGCAAGGTAAGGCTGTTCCTAACGGTTGTGGTGTCGTCAGCAGCATATCGAAGAGAGGAACAGTTCTCTCTCTTTGTTTTGTTGTTGAGTGGGCTGCACCCCACGTGACAGGAAGAGGAGGGGTTACCGCGCAGAGCGGCACTTAGGATTGCTGTACAATAAAGATAAGACGTGTGGCACCCCAGCTCTCGTGTCCGCCTCATCCTTGAATGAAGGAACGCATGTGAGCCTGAGGAGGTCCACATACAGGATATTACATCTGGCGACGAGGCGGACTCGCGCCCCGCCGTGCCCGCCGCCTCAGGTCACAGCGCTCGGACGCCCGTGAGTTTTCGCCCTACGATGCCCCGAGGATTGAGGGTCGGAGCGTGAGAGCTCCGCAGGAAGAGGCCCCGAAGCGCTCACTCCACGGGTGGAGCAGGAGCCGCAGCTCCCCGTGTTAAAGAAAGGCGCCGAAGCGCTCACTCCACGGGTGGAGCAGGAGCTGCAGCTCCCCGTGAAACATCCTTCCGAGCGGGAGAAAGGGAAGACCTCTCTCCCGCCAATGGCATCAACGCCGGCAGGCGTGCATCTCAACGCCGCGGGTGGAGCAGTGACTCCCCGCATCGCACCACCGGGCGGTCGAGGAGCGCTGGCCTCCCGCCGACGGCAACGGACACAGTGTGCCCACTTCTAACACCTTCATAAAAGGGTAAGCAACAACCCCGACGCAAACCGCAAGTCAAGAGGCACATCTACAAAGCCTCATAGAGCCCCACGCAGCCATCCACACCCGATTTTGGCACAAGGAGAGCAATTCCCCCAACGCAGTGCCCCCTAGTGGCGGTCAGACGCCATCGCACTCGCGAACGACAGGCAAGCCCAGGTCAAGCTCATGAGCAGCTCAGGAGAGGAGTCACCCACCGCCACAGCGACTCCAGCCCGTAGGGTGTCACTCACAGTCCCAGTGACACCAGCACAAGAGGAGGGATCCTCCGCCCCAGCGTCCCCGCACAGAAAAATGACGGACAGCCTGCTGGCCCAATTACCAGCAAATTTTGACCTCACAGAGACAAGCACCCTGGGGTCAAGGTGGAGAAGATGGTTGAGAGACTTTGAAGTATGCCTGAAGGCAGCTGGACCACTGGAGGACGAACAAAAACTAAACCTTCTAAATCATGCGGTTGGTTGATACATACATCAAGCTAAAGACATCGCTCACAGAGTATTTCACGCCTCACACAAACATAGACTACGAACGGCATGTGTTCCACACTACCAAACAAAACAAAGGAGAATCCATAGACGCGTTCGTCATGAGGCTGAGATCGAAAATGAAGCACTGTGATTTCAACAACTACTCGAACGAGGAGGCCCTCAGGTCGCAAATCATAGTGGGGTGCGAAAGCGCAGACTTCCGGAAGCGACTACTACAACAGCCGAGAAGTCTAGAAGAAATCCTGGGGTCAAGGTGGAGAAGATGGTTGAGAGACTTTGAAGAATGCCTGAAGGCAGCTGGACCACTGGAGGACGAACAAAAACTAAACCTTCTAAATCATGCGGTTGGTTCCAATGTACGAGATATCCTTGAGGAAATGCCGGAAGACACCATAGATACATACATCAAGCTAAAGACATCGCTCACAGAGTATTTCACGCCTCACACAAACATAGACTACGAACGGCATGTGTTCCACACTACCAAACAAAACAAAGGAGAATCCATAGACGCGTTCGTCATGAGGCTGAGATCGAAAATGAAGCACTGTGATTTCAACAACTACTCGAACGAGGAGGCCCTCAGGTCGCAAATCATAGTGGGGTGCGAAAGCGCAGACTTCCGGAAGCGACTACTACAACAGCCGAGAAGTCTAGAAGAAATCCTGCGCCTAGCGAGATCCGACGCCGCCCTAGCAGCGCAGGTGGAAGGCCTGGACGACATAAAGATCACACACGGCAAGCAAGAAAGCATCAACAAGCTGGAGGGCACGACAAGAACCACTCAAGATCCTTTCTGCTACAGGTGCGGCCATGAATACCCACACGAAGGGACGTGTCCAGCCATGGGACAGACATGCTCCGCATGTGGTGGCGACAACCACTACAAGTCTGTATGCCTGATATTTCGCAGCAAAATAAAAGGGGCCGGCAGAAATGGAAAGCCCTCGATGGAACCAGAACAGTACCAACCCTCTCACCACAACAGGGCAGCACACCACTTCCAGGAACAAAGACGGCACCGTCCTCACGACGACCAACCGGAAAGAAGACAAGAGAGGAGAGAATGGAGGGAGAGCAAAACCACCCAGCCAAAAGCAAGGAGGCGACCTAGAAGATATGTGAGATGCCTCATAGAACAATCACAGTCAGAGAGTGTGTCAAGCGCATCCTCAGAAGAGAGATCCCGCAGACCGGAAATACAACAAGAAGCACCGCGGAAAAAGGGATATCTATACGCCCTTGGGAACGACATGGCCAAAGAGCACAGCCCGATGCTAAGAATACGAATAAACCAAACAGCTGCAGAATTCCTGATAGATACGGGAGCAACTGTGAATGTAATAAGCGAAGAAGTATACCGAAGCATACCGAACGCTCCTCGCCTACGGCCAGCACGGGCCCTCATCTATCCCTACGGCTCAAAAACACCCCTAGCCTGCAAAGGGTTTTTCATGGCATCATGCCAATACAAGGAACATAAGAAAAGCATCCCCATGCACGTGCTAGAAGCCGCCACTGAGAGCGGATGCATCTTGAGCTATCGGTCAGCCATAGAGATGGGACTCATTCACATATTATACCGCCTCATGGTGCACAAGTACCTAGATCCAACGGCAAGTGTAGATCAAATATTCCCGGCACTGTTCAAAGGCCTAGGAAACCTAAAGGGAAAACAGATTGAACTTCACATCGACCCCGACATCATCCCAGTAGCCCAGCATTACAGGGGCATCCCCATCAACATTCAACAGCAAGTTGAAAACGAGCTAACTAAGCTACTAGAAGCTGACATCATTGAGCCCGCGGAAGGCCCCACACCATGGGTCTCTCCTATAGTACCAGTACCCAAAAGAGATTCTCAGGACATTAGGATATGCGTGGACATGAGAAGGCCGAATGAGGCCATCCTAAGAGAACGACATCAAGCCCCCCGGATAACGGACATGGTGCATCTCTTGAATGGGGCGACAATATTCTCGAAGTTAGACTTAAACAAAGGCTATCATCAGCTGGAGCTCTGCAAGAACTCGCGATACATAACCACTTTTGCCACCCATCTAGGCTTGTTCCGCTACGAGCGACTCAGTTTTGGAGTGTCCTCAGCGGCCGTAATTTTTCAAGCAGAAATCCACAATGTCATGAAGCATGTGCCCAACTGCTTGAACTACAGCGATGACATTCTAGTGTTCGGCCAAACTCAGGAACAACACGACGACACTCTGATGAGAGTCTGCATGGCTCTAGAGGAAGCCCAGCTAACACTTAACAAAGAAAAATGTGAATTCCGTAAGAAGACACTCAGATTCTTCGGACACATATTCTCAGAGAAGGGCATGACACCAGACCCTGAAAAGGTTAGTGCGCTCCGTGAAGCTGAACCACCAACAACAACATCGGACCTCAGATCATTCTTGGGGCTCGCAAGCTACTGCACGAGGTACATATGTGATTTTGCGTCCATCAGTGAACCCGTGAGAGCCCTAACCAAACTGAACACTGAGTTTGCGTGGTCAACCAAATGCCAAGAAGCATTCCAGATCATCAAGGACCGCATCTCGGACGCCCGATACCTGGCGTACTTTGATCCCAAGAAGACAACAGAACTCGTCGTGGACGCCAGTCCCGTTGGGCTAGGCGCCATTCTCACGCAACTAGATGACAGAGATGGAGGCAGGAAGCACATAGTATCGTACGCCAGTCGAAGCCTATCAAAAACCGAACAAGCCTATTCTGAAGCAGAAAAGGAAGGACTGGCGGTCGTCTGGGCTTGCGGGCATTTTCACCTCTTCCTATATGGGAAGCCTTTCACGGTTGTGACAGACCACCAAGCACTCACTTTCATCTACGGCAACCCACAAGCAAAAATGCCACCAAGGATAGCCAGATGGGCACTCAGGTTACAGGACTATCGATTCACCATCATACACCGACCAGGGAAAGAACAAAATCCTGCGGACTTCCTCTCCCGGCACCCCAAGGATAAGAGCGGACCCGAACAATCCATTGCTGATCAATACATCAGATATGTTATTCACAGCAGCACACCACAAGGACTTGACATGGAACAGATAACGAGAGGGTCCAACGCGGATCAGGGAATACAAACCATTTTGAGGTGCCTAGAAACAGGACGATGGAAACATGCAAAACAGATTCGAGAAACAATGAGTGAGGACATCAAACTAGACATCACGTGCCTCTTGGCCGTAAAGGAAGAACTTGCGAAATCAGAGGAAGGACTACTACTAAAAGGGACAAAATTAGTAATACCACGAAACCTACGCCAGAAAGTGCTAGAGCTAGCTCATGAAGGACACAGGGGAATTGTATCCACCAAAAGGATGCTGAGGCAAAAGCTATGGTTTCCCCAACTTGACACCTCTGTGGAAGAATTATTACAAAACTGTCCCACCTGTGCCATTGTAAAGCCACACACAGTCCCGGAACCCCTAAGAATGACCGAACTACCAGAAGGAACATGGGAAGAGATAGCCATCGACCACTTTGGGCCCATGGAAGGGGGTGAGTACATCCTGGTAGCCATAGACGAGTACTCTAGATACCCAGACCTACAGATCATCCCATCCACCGCTGCACATCACACCATCCCGGCACTGGATCGGATGTTCGCAATCTATGGCATACCGAAGGTCGTAAAGTCCGACAACGGACCACCCTTCACGGGGCAAGACTTTCGAAGATTCGCAGAATACATGGGATTCCGTCATCGCAAAGTAACACCTTTGTGGCCTCAAGCAAATGGCACCGTGGAAAGATTCATGAGCAACATCAAGCGCACAACTCAGATCGCACGCCTTACAGGTGAACCTGTTGAAAAAATGCTGTACCAACTTATGCGTGACTACAGGAGCACCCCACACAGCACCACGGGGAAGTCACCTTCGGAGGTGATGTTCGGACGAATGATCAGAACACGACTACCGCACGCACCCGATCATGAAGGACAGTACGAAGAGGACGCGGAAATGAGAACAAGAGACTCCCTCATGAAAGAACACATGAAGGAAGCAGCTGACCGCAAGAACAGAGCCAGAGAGAGCGACCTGGCGCCAGGGGACATGGTCGTGGTCCGACAGCAGCAACAGCGCAAGAATGCAACTCCATTCAATGAGGAGCCCCTCATCATCACCAGAAAAAAAGGATCGCTCATCACGGCTGAAGGGGACCACCGGTCCATAACGCAAAACTCTTCGCACTTCCGAAGGATGCCTGGTTTTCATCAGTCAAGAAAGTCAAGTATGTGTGATACTGTCTCCCACTGGGACGCCCCTTATGAGGGAGACAGAGAAGACTCTGGAGATGACGTGACACCAGAAGAATGGATGGCACTCTCTACAAGCGTGGATCACCGTCCACAGAGAACCAGGAGAAAGCCCACTCGCCTCATCGAAGAAATGGGTTGAGAACGCAACTGACTGTTTAGTGACAGAAGGGTGTGGTGTCGTCACCAGCATATCGAAGAGAGGAACAGTCCTCTCTCTTTGTTTTGTTGTTGAGTGGGCTGCGCCCCACGTGACAGGAAGAGGAGGGGTTACCACGCAGAGCGGCACTTAGGATTGCTGTACAATAAAGATAAGACGTGTTGCACCCCAGCTCTCGTGTCCGCCTCATCCTTGAGTGAAGGAACGCATGTGAGCGTGAGGAGGTCCACATACAGGATATTACAACGGTGTTCTTGTTCTTGCAGGAGCTGAGCGTAGAAGAAAGATGCAGGCCTACTGGAGACCGATCCGAACACGGTGAGTGTCACACTGCAGGTGCAGAAAACGCAAAGCATGTTTCTCAGCCTGGGCGTGGCTTAAATAGTGTCTGGGTATCCCAGGTGTATCTGGGCTGAACAACACCCAAACGACTATACTGCACATGCAGTTCTGGGAACCGAAATATGTGGGGGCATCCACCTTGTCCCCATCAATGCACTACAAATCCAATCCCCCAATCCCAATGTTATCCTATGGGAGTGAGTGAGTCTGGTGCCACAAGCGCCAAGTCTGACTCCAAGTGGGTCTTTGGAGGGATGGAGAGGCCCTTGAGGGCCATGTAGGTGATCCTGGCCTGGCTCCAGCCTGACATCGTGGAGGGCTGGGGACATGAGGGGCAGGAATCATGACAGCGCTCCCCCCCAAGGCCCCTCTCAAGGTGGCTCTTCTGTCTGGTCCTGGTTTGTTTGGATGGTTTTGATGAAATCGTCTAAGCAAGCGAGGTGCATAGATGTACTCACAAGGCTCCCATGTCCTGTCTTGTGGACCATACCCCTTCCAGTCTACTAAGTAGTATAATTTGGATCTGACGTACTTTGAATCCAGGATGTCCTTGACTTTGAATTCTGGCTCCCCAGCGACTACTACTGGCTGCGGTGGCATTGCTACCCGGGTCCCAGGTTGAACAGGTTTAAGTAGAGACACGTGGAACACAGGATGAATCTGCATGTTTGACGGCAAAGCTATTCTGACCGCCACAGGATTTATCATGGAGGTGACAGTGAATGGACCCAGGTATCTTGGACGGAAAGTTCGGGTTCCTTTAATGGACACATGTTTAGACGCCAGCCAGACTTTGTCTCCCACTTGGTAGTTGGGGGCCTTTGCTCGGTGTTGATCAACAAACTTCTTTTGGTGATTCTTAGCTTGAAGTAGGTGTTCAGCTGCCCTTTTAAAGATTTGAGAAATGGTTGTGTGCAAGGTTTTGACTGCTGGCATTTCCAGGGTTGTAGGAACGTCCAACTCAGAAGTACGTGGGTGCCTACCATAGGGTGTCTGCCCAGTGCTGGTGTGTAGGGAATTATTATAAGCATATTCAGCTACCCATAATAGGTCGAACCAGCTTGGTATAACATGCAACGCAGATACTGCTCGAGCGTATGATTTGTCCTCTCAGTTTGACCATCTGTTTGGGGATGGTGACTGGTGGATAGCCGGATGTCAATCTGGGCCATCGAGCAGCATTTTCTCCAGAAGTTAGATACGAATTGAGTACCTCGTTCTGAGAGCAAAACTGAAGGAAACCCATGGAGCCGTACAATGCCTTCAAGAAATACCTTTGCCAGAGTGGAAGCATTTGGGAGCCCCTTAAGAGGAATGAAATGTGCCATTTTTGAAAATAGGTCCACAACCACAAGAATAGTGTTAAACCCTTGACTGGGTGGTAAGTCAGTAATAAAATTGAGGGACAACGTGTGCCAGGGTGCTGGTGGGATTTCCAATGGTTGTAATAGGCCAGCCGGTTTCTGCTTGGATGACTTGTTTTGAGCACTGACTCCACAAGATAGGATGAATTGGATAATGTCTTTATGCCACGTGGGCCACCAATAATTTTGTTTTACCTTGGCTAGGGTTTTAGCGATTCCGGGGTGGCCCTCGATCAACGAATCATGATAACCAGACATGACTTGTTCTCTTAGTTCTTAGTTTGGTAAGAATAAATGATTCCTGAAGTAGGGCAACTGATCTTTTATCATGTAATGTTCTCCTTGTGTACTCCACGCTTGTAATTGCTCCGGACACATGAGGTTTTGGATTTCTTAATGTTATTCTTTCTGAGTTATGGTTGCTGTGATTCATAGGAGCTTGTCACTCGGGATGATTGCTATTGGGTCAGGGGTCTGATACCCTTGCTGTTCCACCCCCATACGGAAAGGGCATCGGCCTTCCTGTTTTTCACACCTGGTCGAAATGTAATCACGTAGTCATATTCAGCAAAAAAAAGAGCCCAACGTAGTTGTCGTGAGGATTCGGCCTTTGCCGTTTATAGGTACTGGAGGTTCCGGTGGTCAGTTATTATGGTGATTGTGTGTCTGGTGCCCAAGAGGTAGTGCCGCCATGCCTTAAAGGCTGACTTAATGGCCAGGAGTTCTTGGTCTGTGATAGCGTAATTGAGTTCAGGGGGTGTGAATTTACGCGACCAGAAGGCAACAGGGTGTAACTGGCCCATTTCGGGTTCCTTTTGTGAGAGGACGGCTCTGATAGCCATGCTTGAGGTGTCCGTTTCCACCAGGTATGGGAGATCAGGGCAAGGGTGGCGTAAGATTGGGGCAGATTTGAATCTTGCTTTGAGTTCATGGAAAGCTTCCTCAGCTTCTGTTGTCCACTGGAACTTTTTGTTGCTTTTCCTTAGCAATGACGTGATGGGATGCACGATTTGCGAAAATCCTGGGATGAACCGGCGGTAGATGTTTGCAAAACCCAGCATACTTTGAACCCCCTTGAATGAATTTGGGGATGGCCAGTTCAGGATAGCGTCTACCTTGTGTACATCCATTCGGATTCCATTCGGGCTGAGAATAAAGCCCAGGAATTCCACCTCGGAGATGTGGAATGAGCACTTTTCGAGCTAGACGTAGAGCTGGTGCTGACGGAGTTTCTCCAATACGGATCGGACGTGTTTAACGTGGACCTGCTTTGATACGGACTATACTAGAATATCGTCGATGTACACTAGAGCACAGACATCAATCAAATCCCGTAGGACATCGTTCATGAAGTATTGCAATGCTGCAAGCGCATTGCAAAGGCCAAAGGGCATTACTTGATATTCGTACAAGCCGTATTTGGTGCGAAAAACAGTTTTCTATTCGCCCGCCTGTTTTATACGAACAAGGTGATATGCCCCCCTCAGGTCTAGTTTTGTGTAGATTTGGGCATCTTTGACTTGATCAAGCAATTCAGGTATCAGTGGCAGGGGGTAGCGTTTTTTTTACGGTAATCTGGTTCAGTGCGAGATAGTCGATGCACGTTCTCAAGTCCCCCTCCTTTTTCGGTACGAAGAATAGAGGACTGGCTGCTGGAGACTTTGAGGGATGGATGAACCTGTTGGCCAGGTATTGGTCAAGATAGGCCTTCAGGTGCTGGTTTTCTCGTTCCGTGAGTGTGTAAATTCACCCACAAGGGATTTGGGGTATCAGGTCGATTTGGCAATCGTATGGTCTATGCGGTGGCAGGGTATTAGCCTGTTCTTTCTCGAAAGACATCTTGAAAGTCCTGGTATTCACTTGGTAGGGTGCTGATTGCCACAGTCGCAGGCGTGGAGGTTCTGGTGTCTATTGGTTGTGTCTCTTGGCGATAACATGTGTGGGCGCAAGTCTCGGGAAAGGCCAATTCTTTTGCTCGCTAATCGATTCGAGGATTGTGAGCTACCAATCATGGCATTCCCAAAATCAACCGGAACTGCGCTGCCTTAATGAGGTCGAAAACAATAGATTCTTGGTGTCCATCCTGGCACAGAAGGGTTAAAGCTGCAGTGCATTGGGATACTGGATCAGAAGCTATTTCCGTGCCGTCGACAGTGGTAACAGTGTCGGTGGTTGATTTAGGGCGTAACGGAAGCCCCATCTTTGCCGCAAGATCCTGGTCGATGTAATTCCCAATGGCTCCACTTTCAATGTATGCTCTTACTGCGTGCATCCGAGATGGTTGTTGGTGATTGAGGAAGACCACAGATAGTGCAAAATGGGAGGTCTGTAGTTCACTTTCTTCGCTCGACAAGTGGACCCCTACACTTGCCGGGCTGGGGAGTTTTCCGATTCCTTCATGGTATCTGCCTTGTCCATGGCCCCTACCGTCCTCCTAGGTGGCTTCACAGGGCACTCTTTGAGGAAATGACCTGACCTTCCACAGTACAGACATAACTGCTACTGTCTCCTTTTATCCCTTTCCACTTTAGTCAAGGGGGATCTGACCCACCCGATTTGCATTGGTTCTCCTGAACCTCCCGTTGTGCGGGCAATATTGTCCTTTGAATGCACATACATAGGGCGAGGGTCCGGTCTGGTTCGATCTGCTCTTCGGTCCTGCAACCTATGGTCCAGTTGAACAACAAGGTCAATGAATTCTGAGCAGTCTTTCGGGGGGGTTCACTACTTGTGCGAGAACATCCTTGAGCTCCCCCCGCAACCCCCAATGAAATAACATGGTTCTCTTCTCCACTGGCCATTCTGCTTCAACTACGAGTCTATTGAACGTGGCTATGTATGTTAATAGGTCTTAATTCCCTTGGCATAGGGACAGAAGTTCGTTGTCTAATGCCTGCCCATGAGTACGACGGGCGAACAGCTTTTCCATCTCCTGCTGAAAGCCCCTGAAGTCATGCAGCAAAGGATCGTCTTGGGCCTCAAAGGGTACAGACCAGTCCGCGGCGCTACCACTCAGGATAGCACAAAATGACCCGTGATTGGTCATTCGGAAAGGCCCCTGGTCTACAAAGGAAGTGCAGGCGGCACTGGTTCATGAACGTTGCAAACCTCTTGGGATCCCCCGTAAATCGTTCGGGCGGGGCCAAGGGAACTGCCCCAGGAAGGGTTATCTGAACGGGATTGGCTGATGGTGCTGGCATCGAGGGCACGCTTCCTGGCAATGTTGCATGCCCTGCTTGTGACTGGAGAAGTTGCCGGCTTAAATCATCAGTGTGTTCTTTGGCTACTATCAGCTCTCTCCTCAGGGTGTTGGTCTCCTGCCTGGCTGCATGTACTTCGGAACATAGCTGCGCCAACATGTGGGCTAACTGGTCGGTTTCTGACGTTTTCCATGACGCCGAGGTGGATTTTGATGTGAGGCTTTGCATTCTGTAACACTCAACTGGTATCCACAGGGACGTCACTCAGCCTGCTCTGACCTCTTACAACCTCAAACCCTTCCCTGGAGTCTACTCGACTGGAGACTGGGCCTGAAACACAGGATTGATAGAGTTTAACTCCCTATTGTTTCTGTGTGCTTGAACCCCTTCTTCCCCGGGGTCCAACCCTTACCTTTGATCCACAGCTCACCTTGTTTTCTTGGAAAGTGTGCTCTCCGTCCTGCTTTCAGCGCAGGGGCGCGTTGATTGATGCAGGCTTGTTGCTGCCTAGTTACTTCACTGGCAAGAGTCCGACAGGTAAGTATAATGAATCTTTTGAACAGTTCTCTAACTTTGTTCCTTTCCTTCCTTAGATGATGGCCGGCGTCCGGGGATGGCGATGTGCTGCTGAGATAAGTAGCACTGAAGGTGAGTGAGAGCGCGATGCGCGATGCAACCCATTCGTATTTGTATTGAACTGAGTTCTTTTTCTGTATCTTTTAGGTGCCGCGACGTTTTCAGTGTGGATGTCGGTTATGAAGAAGAAATGCGGTGAGTAAGCGCGGTATGCGGCGCCTCTAGATGTTTCCACGCTAACCTGTAGTGTCTTTTCCCTCTTGCAGATGGATGAGAAGTTACAGAGACAGAGTTCCCCCAGAGCGGCTGGGATTCAGGTAAGCGTTTGAAGCTTGTACAGTCTTTAAAAATAAGTGAAGATTTTCTGAATGCTCTCTAATGCCTTTTTTCTGTTCTTTTCCCTTTTCCTCAGAAAGCGGCATGCCGGGATGGGAATGACACCGCCGAAGATACCTGCAGAACAGAAGGAGTGATGAATGATGGGCAGAAGCGCCACAAGGTAAGGCTGTTCCTAACAGTGTTCTTGTTCTTGCAGGAGCTGAGCGCAGAAGAAAGATGCAGGCCTACTGGAGACTGATCCGAACACGGTGAGTGTCACGCTGCAGGTACAGAAAACACAAAGCATGTTTTTCAGCCTGGATGTGGCTTAAATAGTCTCTGGGTATCCCAGGTGTCTCTGGGCTGAACCACACCCAAACGACTATACTGCACATGCAGTTCTGGGAACCGAAATATGTGGGGGCATCCATCTTGCCCCCATCAATGCACTACATGTACAATCCCCAATGTTATCCTATGGGAGTGAGTGAGGTTGATGTTACTATTTGCCAATACCTTCCTCTTCCCACCTTCCCCCATGTCTCTTGGCCCCTCCCTTGAAATTCTGCTCACCTTATATGTCTTGTAAGCAAGCTCTCCGTCATGCTCTTCTTAGCAGGAGCGTAATGTCTGTGCTACCGTGTTTGTGCAACCTGTTCCATCACTGGTTAAAGTTCCAAGCCCAGGCTAGCTGCAGCGTTGGTTTTTTCTTGTAAAGTCTTGTAAAGTCTCCACTCTTGCGCTGCCTTTTATTGTTCCTTTGCGACTCAATTTGGCAGTCTTTATGTGGCATTGGTGCCTCCTTAGCATATGTTCAGGTGATAACGGCAGAGGTTGCCGCGTTTGTGTGTAAGAGAAACCCTTTGGCAGAGTTTGCAGCGTAGCGTCGGATTGCTGCTGTCCGCTGCTGTCTTTAGGTTGTGCTGCGTTCCATGCGCTGTGTTTGATGTTGGAGGACCCGACTTACTGTTTACTTGTTTGCTCTTTCTTTTGCAGGTGCCTGATGATTCAGGAGCAGCGTTCGCATTTGGGATGACGGAAGACTGACCTGGTGCTGCGATTGACAGGGATGACGCTGTGGAGTCAGGAAAACAGAAGAGAAGTTTCAGGTAAGAGACCTGTTGTATGCCCCGGGGTCGCACGTGCAGATCGCAGCGAACAACTGTTTATTCTTCTGTTGCAGGTGCCGGTACATGCTGAGCGTTATGCTGCCTTAAGCAGAATAACACGAAGCAGGGTTGAATGCATGGTGTGGCTTATATAGCCAGCCACACCCAAAAGCACGACCGCATGTAGAAAAACACAATGACCCATTTCTCTGCCATGTTGGAGGAACAGGAAGTAACCAAATCTCTCCCAGCTGCTTAGCCCACACAATGAACTTGGTGCCATATACACCAAGACAGTGTCCAGTTGGCCCTTTTCCTCATCACTCTGGGGTTGCTTGTGATGGTGCCACAGGTATGTTTTCGAGGTGGTGATCTATTAACACCATGAGGGTAGTCGCAGGTCAGTGAATGAGTGTGTGTATGTATGTGGTTCAGGACCAGTGGTTGTGACAGTATCCCCCCAAAGTCCCTCTCAAGGTTGGTTGGGTGATTGCAAATGGAATCTTCTTACTAGTCGAGGAGCATGATATGATCACTGGGTTCCCACGATCTGTCCTGTGGTCCGTATCCCTTCCATTCAATGAGATAGTATAAATTGGATTTGACTGTTTTGGTATCCAGAATGTCCTTGGCCTCATATTCTGGTTCACCGTCCACTATTGTGGGAGCCGCGGGTGTCTTGAGTCGATTGCCGGGTTGATCTGACTTTAAGAGAGAGACATGGAACACTGGGTGAATTCGCATGTTTGGCAGCAGGGTCAGTTTCATAGCAACAGGATTAATTATTGCCTCAATGGTGTATCGGCCTAAGTATCTGGGGCGAAATGTTCTGGATCCTTTCATGGAAATGTATTTAGAGGCTACCCATACTGCATCACCAACCTGGTAAATAGGAGCCATTTGTTGACGCTGGTCTGCAAATCTCTTGTGTCTTTCCTTGGCTTTCGTCAGTTGTTCGGTTGCTTCTTTGAGAACCCGGGTGAGTGTTGCATGCAAGGTTTTGACTGCAGGCATTTCCAGTTCTTCAGGTGGGTCAAAGATGGAAGTTTGTGGGTGCCATCCATAAAGGACATAGAACAGACTTTGCCCGGTTGTAGTATGGTGTGAATTATTATATGAGTATTCTGCGACCCATAACATATCTTTCCAACTACTCTCTGACTAGTGAAGCATGCATCTTAAATATTGTTCTTGTGTCTGGTTGGTTCGTTCCATTTGGCCATCAGTTTGGGGGTGATGGCTTGTGGATAGGCGTACATCAATTTGTGCTAGTTCACAACTCTTTCTCCAGGACTTAGAGATAAACTGGCTGCCTCGGTCAGAAATCAAGATTGACGGGAACCCATACAACCGGACGATTTGTTCCAGGATGACTTTTGCCAAAGTGGACGCTGTTGGTAATGTTTTCAAGGGTATGAAGTGAGCCATTTTGGAGAACAAGTCTACCACGACTAAGATAGTATTGTTGTTACGCTCACCTGGTATCCACGGGGACGCCACCCAGCCAGTTGGTCGTTGGTGCCCTCCCCAATGATTCCCTGGTGTGGTCTCGGTGTCAATGGGATTCCGCCTGGAAATGAAGACTATATTAGGACTGGGCGACCAAGGTACTTTTTCCCCCACCTCCCTTGTGTTTCCAGCCCCTCCAGGTTCTCTTCTCACCTGGTTGTCGGAATCGGTGGGCTCTCCATCCTGCTCTCTGGGCAGGGGCGCGTTGTCTTTTGTGGGCGTCGGCGGTCCAGTTACTTCACTGACTGCTGCCCTTATAGTGTCTTTCAGGTAGGTCTTATTGCGATTGATGGCGTCGTAATTCTTGCATGCCTTTTCTCTGTTCTAAATGTCTCTTTTTTTATCTCCCTAGGAGCGCGAAGTGTCCTCTTGGAGAACTGGATATGCTGGTTCTCACCGGGAGATGATGGCGCACTATAGTGCAATGAAGCGGTAAGGAGGCACTTTGCGTAGCGTAGCAATGTCTTGTCCTCACTGACCTGTGCTTTTCTCTTTTCGTAGGTCGCAGTGAGTTCCCAGCGCAGATGGAGTTCCGGAGCTATGCCGGCCGAAAACCAACCAACCAGGTAAGTCTTTAAGCGCTTTGTGGTTGTAATGTCTCCACTACCTCTTTTAATGATGTCTTTCTCCTTTTCTCAGGTCCTTCGATCCGGGCGGTGAACTCCACCAACACAGCTGCCCAGGAGCTGCGAGCAGTGAAGGATGATGAATGCAGGTAAGATTCTGCTGCTAACGATATTCTTGGTTTTTCTGCAGGTCCGGAATTCACCAGGCTCGTGAGAAAGCTGGACACGGTGAGCGTCACGTTGCTAGAAGCAAATTAACGCAAAGCGTGTTGTCTTGTTCGGGTGTGGTTTAAATAGCCACTGTAAAGTAGTCCAGGTAAAGTAGTCCTTAGGCCACCACACCCAAAACACTAGACCGCATAGCTTGGTTCTAGGAATCAAGCTATGTGGATGTCTCCATGTTGGCTGAAAGCCTAAATAAAGTAATTCCTCAAGTAGATGTCTTTCCTTACTGATGAGCCTGGTGCCAAAGGCGCCAGGACTGGCCCCAAGAGGGCCTGAGAAGTGGATGTCAGGCCTTATTAGTGATGCGAGCCCTGATTCCACCTGGCCAATGGGGTTGCCAGTGGGGATCAGGACTGAGGGTCGTGACAATTGTAGCCATTGCAGGGAGGAAGGTCTGTGATGAAAATAACCAACAGAGTGTGCCATGGCGTGGGTGGAATTACCAAAGGGCGCAAGAGACCTGCTGGTTTCTGTTTCTGGGACTTGTTGTGCACAGATTCTGCATGATAGTAGAAACGGGATAATGGGCCTCATTACAACCCAGGCGTTAAGGGTTTAACGGCACCTGATTACCATTTTAACGCCTGTCTTTAGCAGGCGTTAAAATGCAAGGCGCTAACCCGCCTTGGTGCTAATTACGGCACCGTAATTTACGGTGCCGTAATTAGAGCCTTCCCCACTCCCATTATGCCCTATGGGGCAAAAATGGGAATGGGGAAGGGTAAATGGGGAATGGGGATTTACCGCCTCACTCACCTTGGAATGGGGCGGTAAATCCACCATCCACCATGGTGTAAACAAAGTTTACACCATGGTGGTAAAGTAGGGAACTTACCGCCTGGGTTGTAATGAGGCCCAATGTCTCTTCGCCAGGTTGGCCACCAGAAGTTTCTCTTAATCTTGGCCAATGTCTTAGCTATTCCAGGATGTCCCCCCAATAATGCGTTGTGGTAACTCATAATTACCTGTTCCTGTAGGGCTTTAATTGGAAGATAGAGATGCCCCTGGTAATGTGGTAACCCGTCAGTAACTGTGTGCTGGGTGCCACCCGTGGTCCATGCCTGTAACTCTTCTGTGCTCATACAATGCCGAATTTTGGTCTTCAGATCATCCGAGGGAGAAGCTGTTGCTAGTACACCCAAGAGCTTGTCTTCTGGAATAATGGCTACTGGTTCTGGTGTTGCGTAAGCGTCTTCTCCTTTGCCCAAGCGTGATAAGGCATCAGCTTTGCCGTTGCATACTCCTGGGCGGTACGTGATGACATAGTCGTATTCCGTGAAGAATAAGGCCCATCAAAGTTGGCGTGATGATTGTGCCCTGACGGACTTTAGGTATTGCAGATTACGGTGGTCAGTGATGACTGTAACCGTATGTCTGGCTCCCAATAGATAGTGTCTCCATTCCTTGAAGGATGCTTTGATCGCAAGAAGTTCTTTATCCGTGATAGCGTAGTTCAGCTGCTAAAAAAGTTTTGGACCAAAACGCTACATGATGAAATTGACCAGTTTCTGGTTTTCTCTGTGAAAGGACTGCTCCCAGGGCGATGCTGGAGGCGTCTGTTTCAACCACATATGGGAGGTCTGGCTTAGGTTGCTGTAAAATCAGAGCTGAAGTAAACCTCTGTTTCAAGGTCTGAAAGGCTCTTTCCACTTCTGCGGACCAATCAAAATGTTTGTTTTTACATAGGAGAGATGTGATTGGATGGACTACCTGGGAGAAGCCGGGAATGAAACAACGATAAAAGTTTGCGAATCCTAAGAAGCTCTGGACTCCTTTTACAGCGGTCAGTGAAGGCCAGTTGAGGAGTGCATCCACCTTCCGGTTGTCCATTCGAATACCCTGAGGAGTGAGGATAAATCCAAAGAACTCAACCCCGGAGACGTGGAAGGAACACTTCTCCAGTTTTCAATAGAGCCGATGTTGTCGGAGTTTCTCAAGGATGGCTCGCACATGAACAACATGATCTTGTTTTGTGGTGGAATATATCAACATGTCATCGATATATACTGTCACACAGACGTCAAGTAGGTCTCGCAAAACGTCATTCATAAAATACTGGAACATGGCAGGAGCGTTGCAAAGCCCAAAGGGCATCACCTGGTACTCGTAGAGACCATACTCCGTTCGGAACACTGTTTTCCATTCATCTCCTTTCTTTACTTATACTAAATGGTATGCTCCTCTGAGGCCCAACTTGGTGTAAATCTGCACGTCCTTCAATTGATCCAGGAGTTCTGGAATGAGCGGCAGATGGTACTGTTTTTTTACTGTTATCTGATTCAATGATCGATAGTCTATGCAGGTTCCTAGATCCCTCTCCTTCTTTGGCACGAAAAAGAGGGGTGAAGCTGCGGGGGGCTTAGACAGGCAGATAAAGCCGTTCTCAAGGTATTGATTGATGTAGGTTTTCAGGAGGAGGTTCTCTGCAGTGCATGAATTCGACTATATGGAATCTGAGCACCCGGAATGAGATCTATCTGGCAGTCGTATGGCCTGTGTGGGGGGAGCGTGTTCACCTGTTCTCTCGGAAAAACTTCCTGAAAATCCACTTAATCGGAGGGCAATGTACCTATCAGGCCTAACACCGCTCCATTCTTCAGAACTGTTTTGACTTGTCCTCCCAGAAGGTATCCGGTCATATAGCAGGAATGTGCACGCTCACTGGAGAAGGTCAGAACTTTTGCACGGCAATCGATATGCAGGTTGTGGGTCTCCAACCAAGGGATCCCCGTTAGGGAGAATTCTCTGTTTAGGCTGAATTTCCTAACCTAGTGAGTCCCCCAGCAGCTTTGCTGGATTTCTGGAGTTTGTTTTTTTCTCCTGCAAAGAGTGAGACTCTTTTTCTCCCACTCTTGGACATGATTTGTGGTGTTCCTTTGACTGTTAATGTGTTTTATGGGCTATGGGGTCCTTTACTCCATAGGGTCTCATGTGTTTTTACTATGTGTGTTACACAGCACCCTCCGTGCAGTGACACAGGATTGTCATAGTGACACCCCACCATAGACTCCATACCCTGGGACTGACTACTGTCTCCCAGGGCATGTAAAGTCACCATTGGCGTTACTAGTCCCAAATTATGAACAGAAACCAGTACAAACCATCATATTGTGGACATACTGGTCGGGGCAATTCGATTGCCCCGGGGTCTGTTAGTCGAGGGGGCACGTCTCCGTCCCCCCTGATCGAGTTTTGGCTGGTGGCAGTGGATACTACTTTTTATATACGACCACGAATATATCTCTATGGGATTTTCCCATTGTTCGAGGCTACCAACTTTAATTATTTAATTCTCATAGCCTCGAACATACCGCCAGTTTATTTATTTAATATCAATGCGCCGGTTGGTATTTTTTGCCAGGACTCGATTCTAAAATGGCGTTTGTGTTCTCTTCTCTGACTCCAACCCAAGTCGGGCCCTTTGTTCCACTTTTTGGTGGGCTTCTCCACAGAAGCCTCCAAAAGTGGTGCCACTCTGTCTGGGTACGACAGGGGGAGTGGGAGGGGGTTTAGGCACCCTGGACTGAGTTACCTTGGTAACTCAAGTCGCACTCTTGTGTGATTGGCCCAAGTGGTGAGCCGGCCGGCTCACCACTTTGCATGTTTGATTGACAGCTAGGCTGAATGAATGGGGGTGTGCTGCATAAAAGCAGGGCTTTTGGGACTGGAACTTTAGAAGTCGCCACAGGACCTGAGAATACGACAAGGGAGAAGCTGAGCCGACCCTACGACGACACCACCGGTGGAGTCCTGCAGAACCGACTCACCACTTCCCGACGACAGAGAAGATCTCCCGGCTGGAGAGTCTTCTTCCCCTGACTGGTGGGCACAACCAGTTTACCTTCTTTTCCTCGCATCCCAGGACGTCTTGTGGTCGAATTGCCCGTGCCAAGCACCCCGGCCACCGGATAGCCACTTACCACTGGACCGCGAATAAAAGGACCGCTCCTTTTAACTGAGAACTCCACGGCTGGTTTCTTCCCTGGCAGTGCAACGGACTCCTGTCTTCCTCCCTGACGAGATCCTCTCTTCCCCCGGACGAAGCACCGACTTGCATCCGCTGCCAGGAACAACTGCCCCCGCTGGAGTATTCTCACCACTAAACCAAATTATTAGAGTGACATCTGCATTAAGCGCTCACCGCTGTCTGAAAATAAGTGGGGCTTTACTTAAGACTTGTTTAATATTCTTTTAAGGGAGTGTATATCTTTTAGTGACCGTGTTTTTGAACTGCTTAATATTAGTGCCTGTGTGTTTTATTAGATGTGGTCTTAAATAAATAATTATATCTCTTTTACACCAAGCTCTGGTCAGTGTTTGCTTGTTCTACTGTGTTCTTTTTACCTATTGTGAATACTCTGTATACTGCCTAACTCTTCTCGAGGGAAGTCTGACTGCTCAGCCACAGCTACCAAGTGAATCTGTGTGGTACAGACTGCTACCAAGTGGGTTTACTGCCAAACACCTGTAGTCTTAAATCTTTTGCAGTGGTCCCAGAGGGAACTGCACAGGTTTCTGCCTAACAATCCCCAAAATCAACTGAAATTAAGGAACACTAATTAAGTCGAAGGCAATGTTTTCCCTGTGGCCGTCCTGGAAAAGGATTGTCACGTTTTCCGTACAGTGGGTCACAGGCCTGGAGGATAATTGGGTACCGTCTACTGCTGTGATGTTTTCCGTCGTCAATTTCAGATGAATGGGAAGGCCAATACTGCTTGCCAGGTCCTGGTCTATGTAATTGCCTATTGCACCACTGTCCAGGTATACCTCCAAGGCTTGCATCCGAGACGGTTGTTGAGGGCAAATCAGGATCACTGGAACGATAAGATACA
The DNA here is from genome assembly GCF_040938575.1 of Ambystoma mexicanum. Classification (NCBI taxonomy): domain Eukaryota; kingdom Metazoa; phylum Chordata; class Amphibia; order Caudata; family Ambystomatidae; genus Ambystoma; species Ambystoma mexicanum. The sequence continues at coordinate 395,698,503 of NC_090933.1, forward strand.
AGGTCTGTGGCTCCTTCTGCTTGCTCGACATGCTCGCTGGGTGTTGGAGTTTTTCGAGTCTTGTGCAACGTCCTCTTTGTCTAACGCTCCTACAGTCTTCCTTGATGGCTTCACAGGGCAGTCACAAAGAAAGTGCCCTGCCTTACCACAGTACAAACACAGCTGCTGCTGTCTTCTTTTTTCTCTCTCTGCTTTCGTAAGAGGACTGTGTATCCCACCAATCTTCATGGGTTCTGGGTGGTTCTCAGGCTGACGGGACTGGTTTTCGCTGGTGCATACGTATACTGTTTTTCCTTCTAACCGTGCCCGGTCGGTCTTCCGATCCTGTAATCTGTGATCCAGCTGTACAGCCAAATCAATATAATCTGCACACCCTTCAGGTGGGTTTACCACTTGGGCTAAAACGTCTTTCAGCTCCCCTCGCAGGCCCTGGTAGAACAGAGTGGTTCTCTTCTCCTCTGGCCAATTGGTTTCAGTGACCAGCCTGTTGAAGGTAGCTATGTACGTTAGCAAATCCTGACTGCCCTGTCGAAGTGACAATAACTTGTTGTCCAGGGCCTGGCCTCTAGTGGGGCGGGCGAATAGCACCTCGAGTACTCGCTGAAATCCCATGAAATCACATAGCAAAGGATCATCCTGGTTCACGAAGGGAAGCGACCAATCCGCAGCACTCCCCCCTAGATATGATAATACAAAGCGACCTTAGAGAGGTCTGTGGGAAACACCCCTGGTCTACAAAGCAAGTGCAGGCGGCACTGGTTCATGAAGATGGCGTATTTACTGGGGTCTCCTCGGAACCGCTCGGGCGAAGCCAATGGGACTGTTTTGGGAATAACTACTTGTACTGGCGGTGCCTTCGGAACCGGGGGTTGCTACCTGGCAGCAGGTATTGGCCAGCTTGCGTCTGGAGCAACTGCTTAGCTAGCTCATCGGTGCGGTCCCTGTTCATGACTAATTCTCTCCGTAGAGCATTTGTTTCCTGCCGAGCGGAGTGTACCTTGCCTTGTAATTCTCCTAATAACTGGGCTAACTGGTCGGTGTCAGAGGTTCCCATGACGCTCAGGCAGAGGGTTCAAATGAGGCTTTGCATTCTGTTACGTTCACCTTGTCTCTGCGGGAGCATCTGGAGCCTCGGCGCGGATATCAGCTGGACGTACGCTGATTGACTTAGTTACTCTGGGGTCTGCTCCTAAAATGAGAGAATAGGGGTTGATGTTACTATTTGCCAATACCTTCCTCTTCCCCCCTTCCCCAGTTCTCTTGGACCCTCCCTTGAAGTTCTGCTCATCTTATATGTCTTGTAGGCAAGCTATCCGTCCTGCTCTTCTTAGCAGGGGCGCAATGTCTGTGCTTCTGTGTTTGTGGAACCAGTTACATCACTGGTTAAGGTTCCAAGCCCAGACCAGCTGCAGCGTTGGTTTTTTCTTGTAAAGTCTTGTAAAGTCTCCACTCTTGTTCCTTTTGCGACTCAATTTGGCAGTCTTTATGTAGCGTTGGTGCCTCCTTAGCACATGTGTGTTACAACCACTAGCTCTGCAGTAGCCACAAACACACTTGTCCCCATTTGGGCACATAAGTCATTAAGACACTTCGGGAGGAACAACATAATCAATCCATGAAGGGTTAAGAGAGGGGTCATCTGGACCCAGTCCTGGCGCGCCTGTTGCCAAGTTCACTTCCCATTGGGATAACTAGGAAGCCCAACCACTTCCTGTACCTCCAACATGGAGGAGAACTAGTGTCAAGTAGTAATAGTAGGTTGCAGATGTGCTTCTGGGTGTGGCTGGCTATATAAGCCACACTGAGGCATTCAGCCTTTGCTTCGCGTTACTCTGCTCGTGCAGCGTAACGCTCACCAGCTCCAGCAAAGAAGAAAACAGAGTTATTCAAGTTCCAACGGACCCGACCCGCAGTTGCCCCGTGACACTCACCTGATGATTCCATTCCGTATCCTGGTCGCACAGCGTTCACTCAGAGTGCTTGGCAATTCCGCTCGACTACCCGTCATCACGGCTCCGGCCGACCCTGCAAAGAAAAAAACCAAGAAAGACAGTGAGTGAAAGCAATGCGCACAGACAGGGCAGCACATGCAAGACATTAATGCCCACGAAAGCAACGTGCACAGAAAGGGCAGCGCATGCAAGACCTTAATGCCCATGAAAACAACGCACACAGAAACGGCACTGCATGCAAGACTTAAATGCCCATGAAAGCAAAACGCCCGGAAAGGACAGCGCATACAAGAAAGCAACGCACACGGAAAGAACAGCGCATACCAGACATTAGAGCTCATAAAGCAAGCAAGAAAGCAATGCGTATGGTGACAGTTGCACAAAAAAAGACTTTTACAAGTAGTGAAGCGCAAAGAACAGTGCATAGAACGGAGCAAGGCTATAAGAAAGCCGCGCACCCCTGGAGATAGCAAACACCAGCGTAGCACGCATGAGGAGAACCACAGGCGGCCGGCATAACGTGGCAACCGCATTAGTCACTGACAGCAGCAAGCCGGCTTGCCACCCACACACGTTCTAAAGGGGCATCCCCCACCAAACAAAGGACACTGATCCACGCCGCAGCAGGTCTGGGCTTGGATCCGAACCTCCCAACCATTGACGTAACTGGTGCCACACCCACTTGCACCCCTGCTAGAGAAACAGCAGGACGGAGAGCTCCACTTCCATCTAAACAAGATGAGCGCAGCCCACAGGGGATCCTGGGAAGTCAGGGAGGGCAACAGGTGGAGGGGAGGGACATGTCAACACTGCTTCCATAATATTCAGTCCTGTGTCCTCATTCCAGGAGCAGCCTTTCATCTCCAGCCCCTTGAGTTTGCAGCTCCAGAAGGTGCTGGCACAGATCCCAGAGAGAAGAGGTTTCCAGGTGCTCCTGCAGAGCTAAGGTGAGCGTAACAGAGCACGAAGCCCAAACTTTGAAACCTCTGCCTGAGTGTCATGGAAACCTCAGATACGGACCAGTTATCCCAGTTGCTAGGAGAATTACGGGCTGAGGTCCATGCCTCCTGGCAGGAGACGAATGCCTTACAGAGGGAACTAATAGTGAACAGAGACAGAGGAACTGGAATGACAGGTGCTCCAGAACCAAGCTGGCCAAGCCCCATTGCCAGGGAGTCACCCTCCGATGCCTTCGACGATCCCAAGTAGTCCTTCCAGGCGCAGTTCCCTTGGCTCCACCCAAGCGGTTCTCGGGGGGTCCAAACATTCCATTTTCATTAAACAGTGCCATCTGCACTTCCTTTGTAGGCCAGGGGTGTTTCCCAACGACCAGTCCAATGTTGCCTTTGTGCTATCATACCTGGGGGGAAGTGCCACGGATTGGTCAATACCCCTGGTGATTCGGGATGACCCCTTGCTACGTGACTTCATGGGTTTTCAACGAGAGCTTGAGAAGCTATTCGCTCGTCATACCAGAGGCCAGGCTATGGACAACGAATTATTGTCACTTCGACAGGGCAACCAAGACCTGCTGACATACATAGCCACATTCAATAGGTTAGTCGCTGAAGCCAACTTGCCAGAAGAAAAAAGAACTACCCTGTTCTACCGGGTTCTATGGGGTGAATTGAAAGACATTCTCGTTCAAGTGGTTAATCCACCCGAGGGCTGTACAGAGTACATTGATTTAACAGTACAGTTAGATCACAGACTCCAGGACCAGAAGACCGATCGACCACGGGTGGAGGGAAGAACACTGTACGTACGTACCAGGGAGAGCCAGACCCGTCAGTCGGAGAACAAACCAGAACCCATGCAGCTAGGTGGAGTACGGAGTCCACTTACTAAAGCAGAAAGGGAGAAAAGGAGACAGCAGCAGCTTTGCTTTTATTGTGGTAATGCAGGACATTTTTTACGCGATTGCCCAGTGAAGCCGCCCAGGAAGACCGTGGGAGCGCTAGATAAAGAGTACACTGAAGTCGACTCAGAAAACTCAAATGCCCATCAAGGGTAGGGGTCCGCTTGTCGAGCGTAGAGAAGGAGCCACAGACCTCACACCTTGTTGTTCCAATGATCCTAATTTGCCATCAACAGCCATCTCAGATGCACGCCTTGGAGGCGTACTTAGATAGCGTTGCGATCTGGCAGAAAGGATTGGTCTTCCTACATGGCTAAAAACGAAGACAGAGAATGTTACGGCTGCGGACGGTACCCAGTTGTCCTCCGGCCCCGTGGCCCACTGCACAGAAAACTTGACACTCCTCTGCCAGTACGGCCATAGAGAAGACATCGCATTCGACCTGATAAGCGCTCCTCAATTTCGGATGATTTTGGGGATCTCATGGTTGGAGAATCACAATCCGTGTATTGACTGGCGTTCTAGAATGCTGACATTCTCTGATGAATGCACATGCTTCTGCTACATGGCCGGGCACTTCCCGGGTAAGCAAGTTCAGACGGTACCTAAGGGGGGATCAACGCTAGGCTTGACGGGTACATTGCCCCCGGTATACGTCGACTTCCAAGACGTCTTCCAGAAGGAAAAGGCGAACACACTACCCCCAAACCGGGCCTACGACTGCCAAATAGACCTTGTTCCGAGTGCTCAGGTCCCATGCAGTCGTATTTACGCACTAACCGAACAAGAGAACTTCCACTTGAAAACCTACCTTGACCAGCACTTGGCAAACGGCTTTATCCGGCCATCCAAGTCTCCTGCAGCCTCACCTCTTTTCTTCATACCGAACAAGGAGGGGGACCTTAGGGCCTGCATAGACTACAGGTCACTGAACCAGATAACGGTAAAAAAAACCCTTGCCGCTCATACCAGAACTCCTAGACCAGGTGAAGGACGCTCGGATTTACACAAGTAAAAAAGGGGGACAAATTGAAAACAGCATTCCGAACAAAATATGGCCTCTACTAGTACCAGGGGATGCCCTTTGGGCTCTGCAACGTGCCAGCTGTGTTTCAATACTTCATGAACGATGTGTTACGAGACCTGCTTGACATCTGTGGAATGGTATACATTGACGATATTCTGATATACTCCACCATGGAACAAGAACATGGCAGTCAAGTACGAGCTGTTCTTGCTAAGCTGGAAAAGTGTTTCGTCCACGTCTCCAAAACTGAGTTTTTGGGATTTGTCCTCACCCCTCAGGGTATTCAGATGGATAATTGGAAAGTGGACGCAATTCTCAACTGGCCCTCACCAACTTCAGTTAAAGGGGCCCAAAGCTTCCTTGACTTCGCAAATTTTTATTGTCACTTTATTTCTGGCTTTTCTCAAATAGTCAATCTGATCACATCCTGACTGTGAAAAAACAAGCACTTCAACTGGTCGATAGAAGCGGAAAAGGCCTTTCAGACACTGGAGAAGAGGTTCAATTCAGCTTCAATTCTGCAGCACCCAAAGCCTGATCTCCCGTATATAGTTGAAACTGATGCCTCCAACATCGCCATGGGGGTGGTCATTTCACAAAGAAAACCTGAAACCGGCCAGTTACACCCAGTGGCATTTTGGTCGAAAACGTTCTCACCAGCTGAGACCAATTATGCTATTACGGAGAAAGAACTCCTTGCAATAAAGGCAGCCTTTAAAGCAGTGGTCTTTAAGCTTTTTTAGGCTGGGCCCCCCCTGAGCAAAGTTTGGGCAGGCCGGGTCCCCCAAAAGTGCCAGATGGACAGTATGTAGAAATCGTTATGAACTTTTGCTTGCCGTCACCGCACCCTACTCCCAGTAGAGACCATGGGCTCTCCCCACCCTGCTCCCACCACTATCCCAGTGCTGCCACCCATGCTGCTCCCACCACAGTTCCATAACACAAGCATACACACATCCAGACACAATAAAAAATTAACGCCATAAATGTATCTCGCGTGGTTGCTAAAATGTCCCGCTACAGGTTGCTCTGCCCGTATGTGCGAGGAGGTGCAGGAGGAAAGCATTTCCAATGAGCTACGCAAGGCTGGCGAAGCAAAACACCCCCAGCGTTGCATGGCTCAGTGAGCATGTGCGGCTGGGGAAATGAACTGAACTGTCAAAGGCAAACAGAGTTTCCCTTTGACAGTTCAGCCAGCCCAGGAGCACTCCCTCAGCTGGAAAAAGCAGCTGAGGGAGTGCTCAGTGTTTCACTGAGCTGCTTCCTCGACTCCTCCATAATGGGTGAGGTTGCCAGTGGGTGGACGCCCCCTCACCCATTATGGATGAGCCAGCAGGCTTGGACTGGCCTATAGCGCAATAGGGCGATGACCATGCCAAAAATGCAAAATGCTAGTGTAGGCCAGTAAAAATGGGCCACTTTTTTGGCTAATGTGGGCCAGTTTGTGGAGTGACTTCACTATGCAGCTAGTAGTTTTGACCATTGTTGCTGAATAAATATTCTTGAAATATCACCATTTGTTTACATTTGAACAAAAAACAACCCCTTGGGTACTATTCAAACAGTCTGTGACTAAACACTGAACATCCATTTGCAACTGCTGGCCATTTTTTCATTGGTGCCTAAGACCGTTTTATGGCCCAGTCTGACCATGTGAGCTGCCCCTTCCCATTTCCTCCAATTTAAAAAAAAAAAGTTTTAAAAACATTTTTTTTTACATTTCATGCTGGGCTCTGGCGCCCCCCCTTGGATGCGGCCGTTCCCCCCTGGAGGGGGCGCGCCCCACAGTTTGAAGACCTCTGCTTTAAAGAATGGAGGCATTAGCTCCTGGGAGTCCGGCATACGGTTACCGTCATCACTGATCAATGTAACTTGCAATACCTGAAATCCGCCAAAGCACAGTCATCCCGTCAACTGAGATGGGCCTTGTTCTTCTCAGATGTCAAACTTCTGACCACCTTCCCTAACCTCCTCCTCACCTATCTCTTCAGATGAATTGTCCTTGGTGGTCGAGGTTGTCTTCTTGCAGGACTTCCGATTGTCTGATGATTGTTTCTCCTTAGACCTTTGATCCTTCCGATCGTGTAAATAGGGTCTGGCTCCCTTGGAGGCCACCTTGGCAGGGATTGGTACCTGCTCTTGGGGAACCCCGAGGAGCCAAACCACAAACAATCAGGGAAAAAGCCAATTGGCTGCAAAAAACCCTGATATCCGAATTCCTTGGCCAATAATAGGAGTCCGTGGCCAAAGGTATGGCAGCAGGTGATGGAATGAATACACCTCAGCAACTCAGGACTACCAGCAACTAAAGTCAAGTCGGTGGTGCCGAACAGGAAAAATAGTAAAAGGCAAGTCTGCACTGGAGATGGTAAGAGAGAAGGTATTGAATAGAAAAAGACAGAAAAAGCATAGCAACAAACTGAGAGTCAGAAAACTAAGATTAGAAAGAAAAGAACAAGAAAAAGAAATACGGAAAGAAGGTACCGGTGATATCCGAAATTACGGTTCCTCCAAAGACTGAATCGCGGAAGACACCACGAGTAGAGTCCCGAAACGAAAGGGTGAACTGGGAAAGAGAGGATGGCCTCAGAAGCCGAAAGATGAGGTAAACAAGACTGAGGTTGGAATGATCAGGGCCGTAAGAAAAAGGGCAGAGCAGGACTTCCACCCTTCCGAAGACAGAATCGCAGAAGAGCGGCGAGGAGAAACCTGAGTCGAAGGGACGAATCAGGTAAGCGAGGAACGGTGAAAGAACACTGAAAGAGAGGTAAGCGAGAAAGAGGGCAGCACGATCGAGCCGTAAGAGAAAAGGAATAACAGAACAAGAGAAGATCAACACAAGCGGAATACGAAGAGAAATACAACTAGATGGTCTGAAAGAAAGCACAAGGCAGTTACTCAGCAGAAAGACAGATACAACGCAAAGAGCAGTGGGCGGGGCATGACTATATACCCACGTCAGCCATGTTGGATGAGGACTAGACCGGAGGGTGTTCTAAGATGGAACTAATGCTTCCAACAATGCCATAGTTTCCATTGGTGATTCCTGACAGTAAACCCCCTTCCCCTCGGGGGACCCCCAGGTTTTCCTGGGTGCAATTGATGGAATTGTCTTAACAATCTAGGGGCATGAATGTGACCCTTGGGTTCCCAAGTTCTCTCTTCAGCAGGGCATCCGTTCCAGTGAATCAAGTATTGAACTCTGCCTTTACGATACCTGGAATCTACCAGATAGTCCACCTTGTATTCTTCCGGCACCTGAGAAATGGGTGATTGTACTCTGCGATACTGTCTCTAATAAGGATCTTCCTTGTATTCTTTTAGCAGAGAGGTATGGAATACCGGGTGTACTCTTTGGAGATTCTTAGGTAGCCTTAGCTTAAAAGCCACAGGAATAATCTGAGATACAATTGGGAAAGGACCCAAATAGCGTGGGGAAAATGTACAAGTGTGGGTATGATTATCAGTTACTATTATGGCAACCCCCTCAGATAAATGCCTGGCCTATAGTGAAGAATATGTACAAAATGTGTTAGATTCCCTGTATGTGTTAGCAGACACAGGCGATGGTATTCTAAATAAAAATAATGACCAATGGGATGAATTAGTTCAACTAAGAAAATGTTTTATTCGCACAGAATTACATGGTATCATCATGCTACAATACCTGAAAAATCAGGCACTCCCACAAGGACCTATAGTGAGAAACGAACCCAGGCTATTTTTGGATAACCCAGAGTTTAAGATCAAGTGGAGTTATATATCAAATAAATGTGGTCGGAATTGGTTAGTACTGATTATAGACACAGCCACACAAGTATCTAAACAGATTGAAATTGATATTTCCCAATTACAAGATGAACTGAAAAAAGATTTAGATCTTGATGTTTTTAAAACCAAACTAGATCTACATCTAAAAAAAATATTAGATTTCAAAAATGTTACCAGCCTAGAACGTGTAAAGAGGATGAAAAAAGATCTATCTATCTTCTCACATGAAAAGGTTTTCCCTTACATTACTGATGGCTACAAGTTTGGTAATAATTATCAGGGCACAACTGTAACGCTCACCTGATTCTCGCAGAGGCGCCGGTCTTGACTGGGCGACTACCGTATCTTCAAAGGTGATGTGTAGCACCCGGTTGGCTCTTTGGGCTGGACCTCTGTGCACTGTATGCCTGACGTGTAGAGTAAGATGTCTGCAGATAGAAAATATGGGGTTAATGAACTGGGGTTATTGGGGTGTCCCTATCTCTTTCCTCTTCTCCTCTCCTGTAGACCCCCAAAGGTTAACGCTCTCACCTTAGGTAAGTGAATGCCAAGCTCTCCATCTGCCTCGGGGCAGGGTGCTGTAGCCAGTTTCTTCACTGGATAGGTAGCACAGGCCTCTTGACTTCAGAGGACTGCTGTCCGTCGTTTACTGCACGAACGGTAAGTTTCGAGTCATTCAAATGTCTTTTTAAAGTCTTTAGTAATGATGTCTCTTGTTTTGCAGGGTTCCGGCGATGGCGGATGACGGGCTGAAGTGAGTTGAAGATGGAGCCCGTGTGATGAATAGAAGCGCCTGGAAGCACGTGAGTAAGCGCTTGTTGCCTGTTTCACGATGCGCTCTAACTGTCTTTTTATTTTGCAGGTACGAGTTCGGAGCGGCTGCAGGGTGCCGGAATACCCACTGGATTAGATGTGGAAAGGAGTAATGGCACGTGAGTATTAAAGTTCCCCAATGTCTTTAAACGCACCTTGTTTTGTCTTTCAGATGCGGATGCAGCGCCGAAGGCCTCCGGAGCGTGCGAAGAGTTGGTAAGCTTTTGTCTTTCAGATGCCGGAATGCAGTATGAAGACCTCCGGAGCGCACGAAGAGTAGGTAAGCCTTTGCCTTTCAGATGCCGGAATGCTAACCTGTTCTTTCTTGTCTTTATAGGTGTTGCTGAAGACTGGATTCAGGATGGTAAGTCTTTTTCCTTAGGCCCAGGACTGGATGCAGAAGACACGATGAGCGTCCTGCTGCAGAGGGTGCAGAATAACGCAAAGCAAGATTCATCCACCGGGTGTGGTTTAAATAGCCTCCTGTAGTGCTTAGGTGTCTCCTTCCACAGCCACGCCTAAGTAAGAAAAGAGTTCCTGGTAAGAAAAGAGTTCCTGCCTTCCAGAAGAGTTCCAGTGTTCTAAATCTAGGGAGTGGCTCCAGCCCCACCCAACAGGAAAAGTAGTTCCAAACAGAAGAGGATCAGAGGCTCAACTGGCAGGCAAGTAAGCAGCATGGTCTGCTGCAGGTAAGTCCACCCAAGCATTATGAGCCCGGCGCTTCCAGCGCTGGGACTGGGCATATTTATGAGCCTGGTGCCACTGGCGCCAGGACTGGGTCCAAAAGGTCCCAATTGGGACTGGTTGGCACTCGGAACCTGGGTTATGGATCTGCTTCCAAGGGAGTTGGGAAAACCCTGACCTTTTGGAAGCAGAGATCATGACAACAACCAATCAAACCTCCTTTAAGAAAAGGGTTCATTTCCGTAATACTTCTTACAGCTCAAGCGACGATGGGAGCACAGGCTCCACGGACCAAAGCAAACAACAGGGCGCAGGCAGAGGTCGAGGACTACGGCACCAGAACAGACAAAGACAAGGACGTTCTTTTTTAGGACAGGGGCCCAACCAAGGGGATTGGGGAAATCAGATACAAACACGCAGCAGAGCGAGGAATCAGTGGTGATAAATTTGTCAAACTACGTTTTAAGTAGGAATGAAGAGCTAGTCCTTAATAAAGGCTTGAATTTTGTCACCACGAAATACCATGACCCTTTTGAATTTAGGTCTAAGTTCCATAGTTTCATGCGCAAGGTTAATTTGAACGAATTATTTCAAAATGACAATGCCTATGAAAACCTCAACCGCACGGGTTTGAGAAACAAATCCACTTTCAATGCGCCAGTCTACAGTCACACCTCTGAATCCCGGGTGTTTGAAAAACAGGTACTTAAAGAAGTTTACAAACTGGAACAACAAGGTATCCCCCGTCATTCCAATTTTGGTAGTGCTCAACGGGCATTGATTTCCAAATTGGCCAAGATGGAGGACGCCATAGTGAGGCAAGCTGACAAAGGTGGGGCCCTCGTGCTACTTAACCTCAATGACTATGTGGGTGAATGCCTACGGTTATTGAACGATGTAAAAAGTTATCGTCCTTTTCCCTCGGATCCATCGACCACACTGATGGAAATCATAGAAACTAAGATTTTGAGGGCCTACTAAGCAGAAATGATCAGCAAGCAAGAATGCGACTATCTCATCAGAAAACAAGGGCGGGTACCGGTATTTTATATCTTACCCAAAGTCCATCAAAACCTCATTAATACACCAGGCAGACCCATTGTATCGGGAGTCAGCTCCATACTAGAACCCTTATCTAAATTTGTTGACTACTATCTAAGACCGTTTGTTCTCAAAATGAGTAGCTATTTAAGGGACACATCAGACGCTATTAATAAAATTGAGAATTTTCCTTTTGACCCAGGCAAGTCCCTACTGATTAGCTGGACATACAATCATTGTACAAAGTGATTCCACAAAGGGCTACATTGGAAGTCGTTGAAGAAATCTTGAGACAGAGAAGATGGACACCCAGTCAGTAACGCCTTTATTATGTGGTACGCAGAGTTTGCTTTGACCAGGAACTTTTTTCAGTTTCAAGGAGCCTTTTTTGAACAAATAGAAGGCACGGCCACGGGTGCTGCCATGGCACCGAATCTTGCTAATCGTTATGTGGAATATTTTGAGAAACATTTTATCTATCCTGTCACCAATCCTTTCAAAAAACATCTTTTGAAATGGTTACAGTTTATAGATGACATCTTCATACTATGGGAAGGTACAGTAACAGATGTAGAGGCTTTTGTGGAATGGCTTAATGTACAAAATCCATTTCGAAAATTCACCAAGGAGATCAATGTACAAGAGATTAACTTCCTTGATATCACCATTTTTCATCATGGTGCTAATCTCAAAGTTAAACCTTACAACAAGAAAACTGATCAAAATGCCCTTCTACATTTCTCAAGCCACCATGCTAACCATATCAAAACAAATTTGCCCTTTGGGCAATTTCTCAGGCTGAAGAGAAATAGTAGTTTACAGCAAGACTATAAGGACAGTGCTGCCCTATTGTCCAAAAAACTTTGCAATAAAGGCTATCCAGCTAAACTGGTAAAGGCGTCCTCCAAAAGAGCATATAACAATAATCGAGAGGCGCTACTAGAAAAAAAGAAAAGAGATGACAAAGAAAATCGCATAGTGTTTGTCAACACTTTTTCGAACTTGTCATACAAAATCAAAGGCATTATTAATAAAACATGGAAACAACTCTACAATGACAAGTCCACTCCTCTACCACTAGTGGCTTTCAAGAAAAGCCAGAATATTAGAGAGATGCTGATTAGGAATGATATATCGATTAAGCATTTGGCAGGACCAAGCCAAACTACTTTATGGGGGCTTCCACCTGTAAAGGGACATTTCCCTTGTGGGAAATGTGTGTGTGTGCCTCGACTAAAGAAACTAAGCAGATTACATTGAATCTGTGTCACAGGTTTCCCCCCTTCTCACCTGTCTTTGTTGTTTGTGGGAGTTCTTCGATGGAGTTTTCTTTCGTAGACTTCTATAACCCTGAGTGCAGGTCCTCGGGTTCCAGCGTGCGTTCAGCTTTCCGAGGCCTGGGAACGTTCAGATGTCCGGGAAGTCGAGAAAATCCAGGATAACAGTGAGAGTGCACACGGAAGACGAGTGCACGGAGATCCAGGATGCAAGGAGCGCAAACGGAGGGGGAATGAAGGAGGAGGAAATTAGGGGAACCGGGAACCAGGATTCAAAGGAGAAACACAAGCGAACTACGGCAGCACACGTCTAGCCACAGCAAGCGGTAGCGGTGAGACGCGCAGGGCCGCGGGGGCGTGTCCGCTTTATAGGACGTAATACTTTCGGCGCGGAAACTGGTAAACAGTATTCCGCGTTCGGCGGCCATGTTGGGAGTACTGTTGAGTGCAAGCCCTTATGGGTCAGGGACCAGGAAGTCCAGAAAGGACGCGTCCGATGGTTCATGACAATCCGACTACTGTGTGGACACTCAATGACTTGACAAATTGCAACACAGAAAATGTGGTTTATTTAATCACTTGTCCGTGTGGACTACAATATGTTGGAAAAACCAACAGGAAATGCTGTACACGAATGGTGGAACACCGTAGTTGTATAAAAAATCAAATAGTAATGGCACTTATGGTTAAACATTTTGTACAAATGAAACATTCCCATGAAGATTTTAGGTGGGTGATCTTGAAGAAAATTGGCGGTAAAAATAAATCAGAAATGGACCGCAAATTAATATTGTTTGAACAAAAAATGATTTTTAAATGTCAAAGTCACATCATTGGCCTTAATGAGGAAATTGGCAGCACACGCATGAATAATGGGGTATTTGCTTTTTGCGAAAAACTGTGTTTCCATCAAGTAATAACCTCGTGCCCTCTGTAAAAAAAGTGTCACCAGTATGATTCTGACTGTTTTGTATAATTATTGCCAGTGTACTGTCAGGATGTGTTTTCCAGTACTAGATACATCCGTGTCACATGACATTTTATTACATATGAATCATTTCTTGACATGATTTGCTTGGTTGATGCTGTTAAAATGAAATACAACTAGACTGTTTATATATTGTTCAACATGGAATCCAGTGCCGGTAATCTATTGCAGTAATCTGGGGGTCCTGTCATTTTTCAACATTTCCCCTCCTTTTTGGGGCTGGTCAATGTGTTGAAGTCTTTTTTTCCATATCTATGGCCGTTTAGACTTGTGTGTTTTTCTAAAAATGAAAAAACTTTTTTTAAAAAAGAATTTGCTGTTGATAGACCGTGTTACATTCCTATTAATATAAATTACATATGTGGCCATGTTGAACCAGATGTACTATTCCCTACGAGTGCAGCCGGGGGTATACAGTCCTCTTTCTATACTCATGGAGAACAAAATTGCAGTCCGCCTTCTATCTCGGCAATCCATTGGAACAGGCTTTTACAACTCCTTGCGCAATGCAACCAGAACGCTGTGGTGCACAGGTTGCGTACAGAGAGTCGGTGTTTCCCTGCTTGCACAGACATTTGTCATTGGCGATATAGAAACCAGGTAGATTGAAATTTAAATTGTTTCAGGTGGTTTAAGAGTAATATACTCGCATGCTTATAGTCATATCCTTGTGACTATAGGTGATAGGATGGCGATTGATGTTTACCCTTATTGTTTAAAGGTACTTTACTTTGGAGGTGCGGTTTCTGAGTGAAAAATTGTTCTAACTGTGGAAAGGACTACAGTGGAAGCTTTGCGGGGAGCTAATTACTGAATAAGAGGTACTATTGTTGCACTGATGTGATGTCGTGATGGGATGAGCTGTACTGCAGCACAGTGCCATTGTATAGCACATCTTCTTACACGTGGTGTTGTTAGTTAGGGCGCAGGAGGTTTTTCAGTTTCTACTCCTGGGCTCAAGGGCACAAGATGATGAGTAATATGGTTTGGATAATGGTGTTGTGGTGGTGGAAAAACCTCTATGTGGTCCCCCATTGATATACAAATATGGTGGTTTGTTGGTTTTTTGCAGCACTGGGCAGGACCTAGGGCTATTTAAGAGCAAGAAAGAAAATTATAAAGACTTAATAGTAGAAGTCTTCAGCTACTCAAGGGTTTATTGTCACACCAGCACTACTAACACCCTGCTAAGAGGTATGTAGTCGTTGTGTAGAGGTTGTGAGGCAGGGTTGACAGCAACCTATGGACCTTACCCAGTGTATTTCAATTTATCAGCATGTATACTGGGCTGTTGAGCTATGTTTTCAAGCTTATACTGACTTTCAAAGATGGATGATGATGACACATGGTGATAGCCCCCCTCTTTCTTTGTATTTTGGCTTTAGGAGTACTATTGCAATCTCCATGTGTGGCCCTGGATTACATGGTGGTGAATAAGAAAATCGAGTTCTTCCCCTGAAGAAAGTTTGTGCAATTAGTGCTACAAAGAACTGAAAAATGTGGGGATTGTTGTTGGCCTGAGTTAAAATACTCAGTTTTTGGAAAAAAGTGTTAAAGCTATTGGTGTGTTTTTGTACTGTGTTTTATTATTGTATGTGGTTATATGTATGTGAAATTAGTGATTTGTGCTGTTTTTATATCTACCATGGTTTGTTCTGTTGGGTAATATTCATGCAAAACAACATTTTTAATGAGTTTTTTATCTTTTGTAAAAATGTATTAAAATATTTTTTTTTGATATTGTGGAGAAGCATCACGTACTTGGTCTATTTATTCAAGACCAAAGGTACAGGAAGGTTTGGTTGCTTCAGCCCATCTGTAAAGATCAGCAAATTTCGAAAATATTGAATCTGTCTCCTTTATATATAAATAGTTGTGGTCATCCCCTGACCGTGTGAGAGAGTGATTATTCGAAAGGGGTACTTTTTGCCTTTAGTAAGGTGGATATATATAACCTCTGAGGTAGACCAGCTTTCCCTATTGTTAGGTGAACTAGGGGCCGAGGTGCATGCAGCCCGCTCAGAGACAAATGCCTTAAGGCGCGAATGTGTAGTCAACAGGGACAAAACAGACGATTTGGCAAGACAGCTCCTACAGACCCAAGCTGGTCTTGCACCCCTACCAGGTGGTGTCACGCTCACCTGATTCCCACGGAGGCGCAGGTCTGGCTTCGAGTGCTGATGCTTCTTCAATGGTGAAGCGCAGGACTCTGATGATGGACAGGAAGGGCCCCTCTACTCTGGCTTTTCTGGCTCGCAGGAATATTCCCCTGTGCATGAAAAGGGAGTATTACCTACTGACGGAATAATGCTCAAGCCTCCCACTCCCTTCCAACCCTCCTCGATACCCTTCCACGATTCCCCGTGAAGTCTCACCTTAGGGTCTGGAAGGATGAGTTCTCCATCCTGCTTCTGATGCAGGGGCGCGTTGAAACCCAGTTACTTCACTGGATTGAGGTTTGATGGAGTTCAGAATAAGCTTGACTATTCAGGTGAGGCGCTGTAAGAGTTCTGTTGCAAGTTCAAAAGTTCAAGCTTAATAATAATGTTCATTGTCTTATTGCAGCAAGCGCTAATGCTTATGTCTTTTTTCCCTTAGGGGCCGGGGTTCGGAATGCCGAAGATATGGCGCCGACCCGAAGTGTAAGTTCTGGATGAGCGTTCAGGTAATGTCTTTGCATTCGCTCATTCAATGTCTTTGTCTTTTTTCCCCATTGGGGCCGGGGTCCGGAATGCCAGGAAGCGGCAGGACCCGAAATGAAATGGGAATGACCCAACAGGTAAGTCTTAGAAGGAAACTGAGCTTTTCCTATTTCCCTTCCTTCTCTCACCTTGTTTTCTTGTCTTTTCTCTGTAGGCTCTGGGAACTGGGCGCGGATCTGGATGATTGCTGCTGAAGATGGAGGCGCTAGGAAAGGTGAGTGAAATGCAGCGCTGCAGCGATCGAAGCGAAATGCTTTTAAAATGATGTCTTCCCTTTCAGGATCGTCGGTGTGATGTCCCCATGATGCAGCTTTAGCAGGTAAGGTCTTCTTTCTCGCCAATTCTCTCTTATCTCCCTTTGCAGGCGACCCAGGATGCTGACAGGCGTGGCTGAAGTCCAGATGCAGGAGCTGACACGGTGAGCGTCCAGCTGCGTGGAGCAGAACAACGCGAAGCGTGAGTTGCTGATCGGGCGTGGTTTAAATAGCTTTGGAAGAAGTTCCAGGCATGTATCCTTCCACCGATGAGGTATGTATTCTTCCCCGACCACACCCAGGTGGAAAGTAGTCCCACAGGTAAAGTAGTTCCATTCAGGCCTCAAGAGGGCCTGGATGTAGCAGCATGGTCTGCATCAGGTAAGTGCACATTAAAACACTTGAACACATGTCTAGCTTTATGAGCCTGGCGCCTAAGGCGCCAGGACAGGGGTCCAACATGAGCCTGGCGCCTAAGGCGCCAGGACTGTGTCCAAAGAGCCCAAGCTTGGGCCCGCTGGCACTTCCCTGAGGGGAATGATGCCTGCCTCTGGGGTTGCTGGGTCGGACCTGGCTCCTTGGAGGTAGGCATCATGACAGTACCCCTCCCCCTCAAGGCCCCTCCCAAGGTTGTTCCCTCCGGGGGTTTTGGCTTGTTCGGAAATCTCCGGTGGAACCTTTGTATTAATCGAGGTGCGTGAACATGGTTACTAGGCTCCCACGATCTCTCCTGAGGTCCATATCCCTTCCAGTCAACAAGATAGAAGAGTTTTGACTTTAACACCTTGGAGTCTAAAATGTCTTTAACTTTGAATTCTAATTCCCCTTCAATTTGCACTGGGTCTGGAGGCTTGGACAGTCGGGTCCCTGGTTGTACTGGCTTCAAAAGTGATGCATGAAAAACTGGATGAATACGCATGTTAGACGGTAAATCCAGTTGAAAGGCCACGGGATTGATTATAGCCTAGCCTTGATGGGATAAGGTCCTATGAATCTGGGATTGAAGGTTCGCGGGCCCTTGAGGGGTAAATGTTTCGTTGCTAGCCATACCTGGACTCCTACTTGGTAAGGAGGAGTTTTACTTCGGTGCAAATCAGCATTTTCTTTATACTTTTTCTTGGCTTGCTGTAAATGAGTTGCAGCTTCTTTTAAGGCTCGGGTTATTGTGGAATGCAGATGATTTACTGCAGGCATTTCCAGGGTCAGAGGTGGATCTAGGTCAGAGGTCCGAGGATGGTGACCATACAAAGTATAAAAAGGAGTTTGTCCTGTTCCAGAATGCACTGAATTGTTGTATGCATATTCTGCGATCCAAAGGATGTCTTTCCAATTTAACTCGGATTGGTGTAACATGCACCGAAGATATTGCTCGAGGGTCTGATTGGTTCTCTCGGTTTGTCCGTCGGTCTGGGGATGGTGGCTGGTGGATAACCGCACATCTATTTGTGCTAGTTGGCAACATTTCTTCCAAAAATGGGAGATAAATTGACTTCCACGATCCGAGACTAATATGGAAGGAAAACCATGTATGCAAACTATATTCTCCAGAAATTCCTTGGCCAAGGTGGAAGCTGAAGGCAAACCTTTTAAAGGGATAAAGTGGGCCATTTTTGAGAATAGATCCACAATTACAAGGATAGTGTTGTAACCAGCACAAGGAGGCAGGTCAGTTATAAAGTCCATTGACAAGGTGTGCCATGGTGCCGGTGGAATATCCAAGGGTTGAAGTAGGCCGGCTGGCCTTTTCTTTTGACCCTTGTTTTGGGCGCAAATTCCGCAAGACAATACAAAAGACTTTGAGGCCGATTCATGGAATAATTAGCGCGGCGCAAGTGGGCAAAAACGTGCGAATCGCAGTGGAATAGCGAAAATCGCAGTGAACGTGCGAAAATCGCACGAAAAGCAGCGCACGTCGATTCATGGAAGGCCGTGCGCGAGAAAACCAGCGGATGTGCGATAAAAAGTGCGCGGCGCACGTTAGCGCACAGGCCATCTAACAGCGTGCGCCAGGTCACAGCGAAAATCGCACAGGCCACAGCGAAATTCGCACATAGCGCGGCGCACGCAATAAAAGTAGGCGGAACACGGGCGTAACACTCGGAATGGGGAACAACTTGCCAAAACGTGGGCGTCACGGGGGAAGTACAGGGCACAAGTGCGCGGAACGCCCACACGCTCGCCTACAACACGTATTCATGGAATAGAATAGGGGAAAAAAGCGCACGCTCAAACCAGCGCACAGGCACAAACACGACCGCCACAAGAAAGGAGGCGGTAGCGTCTCTGCGGCTGTAAGAAATGTGCGCCAAAAGGTGCGCCAACAAATAGCACCTATATACTGCCATGATGAATGTCCCATACTGTGGCCCACCAGGAAAAATGACGTGCAAAGGGGTACCCACAAACACGGACACCCGCTGACAAAAAATACGTGTGCATGTATACCGGGGTGCGCGGGAAGTGTCACACGCGATTTGCAGGGTACGTGCATCACAGGGGTTCGCGTGAAGTTATTCACGCGATCGGGCCTGGGGGAGCGGGCTACGTGTATTACAGGGGTTCGCGTGAAGTTTCACACGCGAATAGCCTGGGCGCGTGAATTTGAGGGGTGCGCGGGAAGTTCCTCACGCGATCGGGCCTGGGGGAGCGGGCTACGTGTATTACAGGGGTTCGCGGGAAGTTCCACACGCGAATAGCCTGGGCGCGTGTATTTCAGGGGTGCGCGGGAAGTTCCACACGCGAATAGCCTGGGCGCGTGTATTTCAGGGGTGCGCGGGAAGTTCCACACGCGAATAGCCTGGGCGCGTGTATTTTAGGGGTGCGCGGGAAGTTCCACACGCGAATAGCCTGGGTGCGTGTATTACAGGGGTTCGCGGGAAGTTCCACACGCGAATAGCCTGGGCGCGTGTATTTCAGGGGTGCGCGGGAAGTTCCACACGCGAATAGCCTGGGCGCGTGTATTTCAGGGGTGCGCGGGAAGTTCCACACGCGAATAGCCTGGGCGCGTGTATTTCAGGGGTGCGCGGGAAGTTCCACACGCGAATAGCCTGGGCGCGTGTATTACAGGGGTTCGCGGGAAGTTCCACACGCGAATAGCCTGGGCGCGTGCATTTCAGGGGTGCGCGGGAAGTTCCACACGCGAATAGCCTGGGCGCGTGTATTTCAGGGGTGCGCGGGAAGTTCCACACGCGAATAGCCTGGGCGCGTGTATTTCAGGGGTGCGCGGGAAGTTCCACACGCGAATAGCCTGGGCGCGTGAATTTGAGGGGTGCGTGGGAAGTTCCACACGCGAATAGCCTGGGCGCGTGTATTTCAGGGGTTCGCGGGAAGTTCCACACGCGAATAGCCTGGGCGCGTGTATTTCAGGGGTTCACGGGAAGTTCCACACGCGAATAGCCTGGGCGCGTGTATTTCAGGGGTGCGCGGGAAGTTCCACACGCGAATAGCCTGGGCGCGTGTATTTCAGGGGTGCGCGGGAAGTTCCACACGCGAATAGCCTGGGCGCGTGTATTTCAGGGGTGCGCGGGAAGTTCCACATGTGATTTGACAGTGTGGCTCCTCCCAGGTGTACCCTGTACACCCTCCACGGCCCCTGCAGGCAGCCCACACCACAGGGGACTACCCTGCATCCCTGGTCATGTCCCGCAGGCAGCCCACCCAACATGGGCATGCCCCCCAGCAAAGGCACATGTCTCCTTGAACTAATGAACACCAACACATGTCCCCTTGCACCCCCACCCCCCAGCACTGTGGGGCACCTGCCAGCAGGCCCCCACCCATGTCCAACTCATGTCTCCCACCACCCCCAAACCCCAGCCACCAGGGTCACCCTCCACCAGGGCCCCACTCATGTCTCCCACCACCCCCACCCCCCAGCACTGTGGGGCACCTGCCAGCAGGCCCCCACCCATGTCCAACTCATGTCTCCCACCACCCCCAAACCCCAGCCACCAGGGTCACCCTCCACCAGGGCCCCACTCATGTCTCCCACCACCCCCACCCCCCAGCACTGTGGGGCACCTGCCAGCAGGCCCCCACCCATGTCCAACTCATGTCTCCCACCACCCCCAAACCCCAGCCACCAGGGTCACCCTCCACCAGGGCCCCACTCATGTCTCCCACCACCCCCACCCCCCAGCACTGTGGGGCACCTGCCGGCAGGCCCCCACCCATGTCCAACTCATGTCTCCCACCACCCCCAATCCCCAGCCACCAGGGTCACCCTCCACCAGGGCCCCACTCATGTCTCCCACCACCCCCACCCCCCAGCACTGTGGGGCACCTGCCAGCAGGCCCCCACCCATGTCCAACTCATGTCTCCCACCACCCCCAAACCCCAGCCACCAGGGGCACCCTCCACCAGGCCCCCACTCATGTCACCCACCACCCCCACACCCCAGCAGTGCAGGGTCACCCTCCACCAGGGCCCCACTCATGTCTCCCACCACCCCCACCCCCCAGCACTGTGGGGCACCTGCCAGCAGGCCCCCACCCATGTCCAACTCATGTCTACCACCACCCCCACCCCCCAGGGTCACCCTCCACCAGGCCCCCACTCATGTCACCCACCACCCCCACACCCCAGCAGTGCAGGGTCACCCGCCACCAGTGCCCCACTCATGTCTCCCACCACCCCCACTCCCCAGCACTGTGGGGCACCTGCCAGCAGGCCCCCACCCATGTCCAACTCATGTCTCTCACCACCCCCACCCCCCAGCACTGTGGGGCACCTGCCAGCAGGCCCCCACCCATGTCCAATCCATGCCCCCCTGCACCTGGGTCCCAACATTCCCCAATCATGTCCGTAATGCCCATCCTCCCCTGCCAAAAGGCCCAACCAACTATCACACCCACCCACATATCAAAGGCAATTACATGTTACACCCCCAATGTAAATAATGCAATTTAACACATGTCTGTCACACACAATGGCTGCAAGTGAATGACAAAACACCCAACATGACATGCCTGAAAGCAATGAGATGATACGACACATTGAAGATTAAAAAAATAATATGTATTGAACAGCAAATAAGAAAAAACACAAAGCAAATCAAACAAAACAAGATGAATGTCCAAGAAAAAATTATGAAAAATTAAAATAAGCCAATCAAGAAGATAATCCTGGGTCCATGAGCCCTACCAAATTAAACCTAACTGACTACTAACTAAAAAGGGAACTATATACAAAAAAGTGGTGCATTGTCCAATCGCAACCAAAAAAAAATTCAAAAAAACAAAGGAAACCTAACCCTAACTATACAACTATATACAAAGGCAGCGGGCTATTCGGACGGCTCACTGGTTGTTGTCATGGGCCAGGGCATCCTCGAACTCCTGGTCAATGGCTTGGAGGCGGGCATGTTCCCTGGCCCCGAGGTCCCGCAGGGATAACGCAGTGTCAAGCTCAAACTCCCTGCGAAGACCCTCGAGGCACTCAGCCCGCCTCAGCGCCCTCCGCATGGAGTCCTCCGCCCTGACCATCGTGAGCCGTTCCTCCTCTGCCCGCTGCCGCTCCGCACCTATCCGCTGGCACAACCTCTCCCACACGGAAGCCACTCCCATTCCAGGGTTCTCCTGCCCTCCGGCCGATGCCTGCACCCCTGATGTTGATGGCCCCGAGCCATGATGCCTCCCACGTTGAGCCTGCTGCTGCCTCCGACGCAACTGCCTGTGCCAGCACGACGGCATCCAGGCTGATGGAAACCACCGACGCCGTCGTGCACGTGCCCTGCCCGATGATGCCGTCACATCCTCCATCTGCTGGGGTCCAGTTGCTCTGGTGTCCACCCCTGCTGGATCTCTGACTCCCGACTGTGGCAGGGATGGGATCCCCACCGAGCTGGCTGCATTGGTCGGGGCAGGTCCACAGGGGGCCCTGGTGGCATCTGGGCTGGAAGACGGCAAGGAGAACGACTGGTGGATAGCCTGCACAGAGGAGGAGAGGGCCGCCACATTGGCCAACACATGCAGGAAACCCCCGAACATGGCCGATCCCAATTGGGCCACGTCGGCACGGTGCACTTCGTGATGACGTGCGTGCTCCTCCCGGGAAGCACGCACGGCATCACGAATCGCAGCCGTGCGCAACGCAACCCCAATCAGGACCTTCTCCGCACGGCCAGGGGTTCCCACGTCCGCAGGTGGAGGGGAGTCAGGTGACATGGACATCCCCTCTACCTGCGGACAGGCCTGGGACGGGGCATCCCTGCTGGTGCATGGTGGTGCACTCACAGGGTCAGGGACAGCGACATGCATAGGCCCCTCCACGGTGACCTGTGCTGCCTCCTGCCCCTGGCCCTGGACTGCACCACTTGCACCAGCAGGGATGCCCCCACCAGGCCCCATGTGTGCCCCAGTGGCGGCCTCCTCCTCCTCTGTGCAAACCACCAACCTGGATGGCTCCTCACCGTCTCCCACCGTAGCAGGCCCCTGTGGGGGCTCACCCACCCCTTCCGCTGCAGCCGTGGGGGCATCCCCGCCGCCTTGCTCCACAGCGCCGTCTCCGCCCTCTTCTTCACTAGCCGCTGCGTAGAGGGAGACAAAGAACACAAGCATCAGGGCACTGTACAATGGTCCCCTAGACAGGAAGCAATAGCAGATGAGCACCACTGTCAAAGTACACTTCCATCATGTCCCTCCACAACACATGGGCCAGTCCAGGCAAAACACACACAGTAACAGGCATGGTGCATGCCATGGACATTTCCATGCATGTCCAATGGACTCTTGAAACATTCAATGATATGTAACTCACATGCATCATGCCTCATGCCCATCACATGCACACACTTCACCTCAGTCACATCCATCTGGCCCCAAACACACCAAACACAGCGGATACAAGGGTAATTTTGCTGCTTTACTGAATCTCTGCATTGTCACACACATGTGTCATGCATCCATGGCATGCACAAGTCACAGACACGCAGGTCAGGCACACAGACATGGCTACCATATATGTACCTGGCATCAGCACCCATCCCTCACCCCCACCCATGTTCAGGTACAGAGACTGGCATGCTCTCATGTTCATAATCTGATTAGGGCTCCCCATGCGGCATTTCAACACATGCAACAACCATGTGCATCACACATCACTGGTCGCACATGCATTACCATGATGTCCCTGCACACATACATGCATACATGGGCTATGGCACACATACAGGCAAGTATCATAGAACCAGCACAACGCAACATGCCCTGTCTCACACAGTAATGCATGGACACTTACCGCTCAACTCCAGACGGGCCTCCCTCTCAAGGATCTGGGCGTGGAGCGCTGGGCGTACGCGTTCCAGGACCCTCATCTGGATGGTACTCATGCGGCCCCGGCCCCCCTCCACGAGGCGCCGGGCCTTCACAAGGGTCCTGGACCTCAAGTCCTCCCAGCGCTTCTTGATCTTCAGGACGTCGCGGGTTGCCACCCCCTCCGCGTTGATGGCAACCACACAGTCGGCCCAGATCCTCTGCCGTCCTTCCTTGCTGGCGCGGGACGATCCAAAGAGGGCATCATACTGCCCCAGGACATGCTCCACCAGGACACCAACTTCGGTGACAGTGAAGCTGGTGCCCCTCTGCCCCTCTGGCCTGGGGTTGCCACTGGTGCCAGATGTGGAAGTGCCCGACATGGCAACCCCAGAGGCAGGTGTGGGTGGGCAACTGGGTCCTGGGGCTGGGCTGTGGAGCGATGTAATACCAGTCGGGAGTCTTCAGTTCCAGCAGGGGTGGACACAGCAACTGGACCCCTGCAGATGGCTGATGTGCAGGCACCAAATGGCAGGGCACGGTGGCAGCAGGCAGGCAGGCAGGCAGGCAGCAGCAGATGGCACGTGGGAGGCTGCTCGGGGCACTGGGGGGCAGTAACTCGGCCTTCTGGGCAGGAGCGTGGGCTTCCGTGTGTTTTCACGTGGCCAGCTTGATACGGAGTGATTTGGCACGTGAAAATCCTGCACGTCAGCGTGAAATCCGAGGAAAGGCCCTTAGCGCGTAAGCGCGTCAGCACGCATACGCGATTCTATTGGACCAGAGTCCCTCAGCGCGTAAGCGCGTCTGTGACGTGACCCGCACGGGTGTTCCCCACTCAGGACGTGATGACGGGGCACACGTGGAGATACTGCACGTCAGAGTGTCATCGCGTGTAATTGGACAAAAGTGCGCGTACACGCGATTGGCCTATGTACGTGTATTTAATGGGTGCGCGGCCACTTACACACGCAAGTACGTCAGCGAACCTGTATCCCGTGGTGCGTGTGAATTTCCACACGCTATTGGACTGGGAACAGGATTCCCGGGCTGCGCGGGTCACACGCTGTATCCCGTGGTGCGTGTGAATTTCCACACGCTATTGGACTGGCAACAGGATCCCAGGGCTGCGCGGGTCACACGCTGTATCCCGTGGTGCGTGTGAATTTCCACACGCTATTGGACTGGCAACAGGATCCCAGGGCTGCGCGGGTCACACGCTGTATCCCGTGGTGCGTGTGAATTTCCACACGCTATTGGACTGGCAACAGGATTCCAGGGCTGCGCGGGTCACACGCTCGCCTAGAACACGCGCTAAGCATAAATTGCGGACTTTAACAATAACAAGCTCAGACGCCAGGATGAACATACCGTTCCTAGCAGCAGTGGCAGTGGGCTACCAAAGGAGGAGGAGGAGGATAGTCAGGGCCAGAACATTCACACCCAGAACCAGCCTTTTCGGGATGCCTGATGACCAGGTGTATGGGAGGTACAGGTTTCCACCACACATCATACTGGACCTGGTGACTGAGTGGGAGGATGACCTCACATCACCCACCCTGTGCTCCCAAGCACTCAGCCCCCTGGAGAAGGTCCTCAATGTACTGCTCTTCTTAGCCACTGGATCATTTCAGCGGACAAGTGCCATAGTGGGTGGGGTGTCACAGGCCACCCAGTCACGCTGCCTACACCAGGTCTTGAACATCATGACTGCACGCCCATCAGTCCGCAGGCACATATACCTGCCCAGAACACCTGCAGAAAGGCATGCTGCCGCCCTGGATTTTTACGCAGTGGCACGATTCCCCAAAGTGCTAGGTGCCATCGACTGCACCCATGTGGCTCTACGTCCCCCCAGGGCATCTGAGCACATCTATAGGAACCGCAAGCACTGGCATTCCATCAACGTGCAGGTAGCATGTAATGCCAAGGGAATCATCACCTCAGTATATGCCAACTATCCCGGCTCCACCCACGACAGCTTCATTTACCGAATGTCCACCCTAAGCCGGGACCTAGAAGCTGGGCGGCATGGCGATACATGGCTGCTTGGTGAGTATGTATGCCACTGCACATGCATGCATCTTGGATACTGAGCAAGGTCACAACCTCACCAATGATACCAATCCCCACCTCCACAGGGGACAGTGCCTACCCTCTCAGCCCCCACATGATGACGCCAATTCGGAACCCCACCACGCCACCCCAGGTAAGATTTAACACAGCCCACATTACAACCAGGGGCATAGTGGAGCGCACATTCGGAGTGCTGAAGTCACGCTTTCGCTCCCTTGACCGTTCTGGCGGGCAGCTGTTATACGCTCCCCCAGTAGTGTGCAGGATCATAGTGGCAGCATGTGTCCTGCACAACGTTGCAACACGCCGGGGCCTGGCCGTGGACATGGTGGTGGCCCCACATCCCCAACCACATGCACAGCCGCTGCGCATGGGAGGGGAAAGGGCACGGGGGGAGGCAGCCCGTACACAGCTAGTGGCTAATTACTTCACATAGAAATCACACCCCTGTGGAGTGCACACTGCTCTGGCACATTCCATCTGACAATCAATGATGACTCAACCTGACACTGATCCTGAATGTGTGGAGAATGAACCGGGAATTCCATGTCAGCCTGAGATTGTTCACCTGGAAGTGTCACAATGTGTGCATCCCTACCCACACAGACACCACCAATGCAGTTTTGTGAAGTTACACATTGAAGCAGCTAAAATGAATACCCACTTGCAAAAAGGCAACAAGAGGACAGTGCCATGTCAGCCAACCCAACCCCAGCACTGCCCCACGACACACCGTAAAAAAACCATAGGTTGGATCAGTGAAACGGGTTAACTCTGGCAAAATTTAGAACATATCACCTTTTATTTACGTTGTTCAATTACAAAAATATATGATTAATTACATAAAAACTCTTGAATATTCAACAATTCATCATCTCATTCATACCTTCAAACAATCCCCATTCTAACACATCTACCCGAAAAGCACATCAAGTAATGCCCAATGCTTAATTTTTAGCAGAGCATCTGTTATTGCTGTTTTTAGTATTTTTCAGCAATGACCCAGTCCATAGTATCAAGTGTCATTGTATAGCTGGTATGATGTTTGACCAGATATCGTATTTCTAGAGAAAAGCGTCGACACGTGTTTCGGTCAAAGACCTTCTTCAGGACGTTGGGCAAGAGGACACTTCTCCGCCCTATTGTATGCTTGTATGGGCCAAAATCTAAAAACAATAAGAAAAACCAGAATGTCAACCCTATTTCTTTTAAAAAGGTGACGCATTAATGTCACATTAGTGTCAAAATTAAATCGAGACACTCGCCTTACTCACCCCCAAGAAGCAAATCCTAGGATCATGAGAGAGGACCAAAGGGATTAATCCTCCACTGGCCTCGGTATTTATATCGAGCCTGTGGAATCAACACATACCAAAAAACACTTAATATTTATTCCATAAATCAAGAAAAACTTGTAACTATACGTATATCAGGCTAAAAAGTGATGTAAACTTACAAATATCTGATGGCACAAGGAGCAACTCATGCAGAAACTGCACGGATATGTAGGCCGGACGTGCACTGATGTTTTACAAGCAGTAAATCCTCACTGGACCCATCAACCACTGTAACATAAAAATATATACGGGTAAGCTCCCCGTAAATCTCGAGGTGTCGCTTTGTTTTCTAATATAAAATCACCATGATGCTAGACTCATCTAGTTATCAACATTATACTCGGAGTGCCGTCACTGTAAATATTTTTGCCTACTAGTACTCTATACCCCATTCATACAGACAACATAGATTACCTATTGTTTCTACAAAGTGTGCCCTCTCCGTACTGCCATCATCTAATCGTGCCTGTTATTACACGTATTCCTTACCTAGGTCCAATCAATCTGCAACCCCAAGCGGGAGAATCACAACTACGGTCGGCGTTCGGTTAACACGTAACTGCCGACTCAATCAAAAGCAGTGATGGACATAGAAAGGGGACAAACTAATATCCTCATGTGTAGACACAAAAAAGGGACTATATCCGGGCAAACCACTAATGGCCCGTTCAGAGATATGAACAAGCACAAAGGAGTGGATGTTACGCCACCAAATTGCGTATCCAGAATGTGGACAATACATAAATAATGATACGGGTGCGCACATCCACCAATTTCAAAAAAAGAAACGCTCCGTGACTCTATGTCTCAAATCCCATGCCTGGCCAAACAACAATGGTCGATCACATCCGGGCGGGCTCTAAAATATTAAAACCGTAAGGAATACACGTACATAATGTTTAAGATATATTAACCCTTGTCCTACTGCAGCTTGATGTTAGGAACTGGGTGCTATGTTGAAGTACCTGCAATTCATAGTTCATACATAACCAACTGACTAAAAAGGCTAAATAAGAACTAAAAAAATAAAAAGGCTAAATAAAAAGGCTAAATAAAAAAGCTAAATAAAAAAAAAAGCTAAATAAAAAAGAACATACCCTGGAGCCACACAATCATAGCCTTTATTCTTTTCTTCAGATGTACGTCAACATGCAGAAGTCTAATAGGTTTTTTCTATATCTTCAAAACACATTATTCAAAATACATTATTGAAAATCAGCTGTACCAACACGAGGGAATTCACTACTATTCATGAAGTGAACCTGTATTATTCATTGTCAGCGGTGTATACATCAATGACTAAGAAGTTAATTGCTTATAACACATGTTAATTGGAAAAATGGGAAATATTAATTATTTGTGACAAGAGTGTTCCATTCCACTGAAACATTCAATCCTTCCTTGACAGTATTCAAAGTATGAATCCATTTCTGTTCTGTATGGTGTAGTATTGTACTGATGTCCCCCCCTCTCATGTTACTTTTAATGTGTTGGAGTACGAACCATCTCATTTCTATATCTTTATGTTTCATTTTCAAAAAATGGTCGACGAGCGGTTTGTCTGCCACACCATTCCTGATGCAGCTCCTGTGTTCTGATATCCGTTGTCGTACTTCACGTGTGGTCTTACCAACATATAGGAGTTGACAGGGGCAACTGATAATATAAATCACATTTTTTGTCAAACAATTAGTGTGGCAATTCATCTTCCACACCTTTTCGCCATATTTGAATTCCTTTTTGGTTACTGTCAAAGGACAAGCTACACATTTGCCACATTTATAATGACCCAATATGGGGGGCAACCCCCACTGTGTGTTGATGGTAATGGCCCTCTTCGGTTCTCTATACGTATGCACTAATCTCTGTCTTAGATTCTGATTGCGTTTAAATGCATACATCGGTTTCTGTAGTAATGACCCTGGGTGTTTTACAAGGTTCCAGTGTTTGTTGATTATTCTCTTTATGTCGGCACTCACTGGATTAAAAGTTTTTTTTTTTAAATAGATTTTTATTGATTTTTCACCACAAACAACAATACAAACCAAACAGCAGTGCAATAAACAATATTCCAATAAACATTTAACCATTAGTGCGCACTACTCCCCTGATCCCTCCCCCCTCGCGAGCCATTTTCCATGTCTTGTTCCGCTTCTGTAGCACATGAGCGAGCATCGTCATCTTCTGGGTCTCCCCAAACCCCTGTCCCGAATATGCAGGATATCAATGTCTTCCATGCCATCAAAGAGCCCAGTTCCTCCTCCCAAGACATACAACTCGCCTCTTGCCACACCGCTGTCTCAGCCTCCGCCCATTTCTGTAGATCATTCCACCACACCTCAACCCGTGGCTTGCTACATTTTTTCCAGCCCATGGCTATTCGTCGTTTGGCCAGCACATACGCTAAGTCTTTCAGTTTGCTTACATGTTTCTGCTGCCGAGGTCTGGGAAACCCACCCAGAAGGCAAGCCCAGGCGGTGTCTATGGCAAACGTGACCCCTCTCTCTCTCAGCTTGCGCGCCGCCTCCCTCCAGAACCCCTCAATCACTGGGCACGCCCAAAACATATGCGTCATGTCCGCATTTTCCTCATCGCATTTGGGGCACGCCTGTCTGCCTGCACTTCGAAATTTAGATATCCTCAGAGGGGTCATGTACGCTCTATGCGTAACGTACAGTTGTATTTGCTGCAGTCTGGCATTTCGAGACACTTTCCTGTGGTACCCCAAAGCCCGTTCCCACATCCCATCTCCCATTTCGATCCCCACCTCACTCTCCCATTCCAATCGTAAGCATGTCAGTTCCTTCCCAACTTTCAACATCACCATCTCATACAGCCTAGAGATTTCATGTCCCCCTTCCGTTGTATCATATATCCCCGCCATCGTAACCTCCGATTCATCTGCCATGATATTCTCAGGCCACAGTTCCCGAATTTTCCTCCCCAATCTGTGGTATGTGACATATTGGCCTTCGTGCAATCCAATCTCCTCGCTAAGTTCCACAAACCCTTTAATAGCACCCTCCTGCCACACATCGCCCAATGTCACCAACCCCACCGATTCCCAGTAAGTCCTAATAATCTCCCTCAGCTGTCCATCCACCCCCGCCAGGGCAACCAGTGGAATTTGCGGAGAACACGGAAGTGGGTCACCCATCATTGTACATGCCCGTCTCCACACCTTCCACCCCAGCTTCACCATCGCCGGGTACCTTCTCGTGACAGCCTCGGGCAACCAAATGACCTCCTTCAAGAAAAATGGGGCACAATCTTGCCCGAATAGTCTGAGTTCTGGGGTCTCTTCGTCGGACAGCCATTTAGACACAAACTGTAGTTGGCTCGCTATGTAATACGCCTCAAAGTTTGGGAGTTTGACTCCCCCTTTTTCATGAAAGTTCTGTAACTTCCAGAGCGCTACTCTATTACGAGTACCATGCCACAGAAACTCTCTGCAAACCCCATTTATTTTAGCGAAAAAACCCTTAGGGATCATGTATGGGATGTTGCTAAAGTAATGTAGCAGCCTAGGCAGAACTACCATCTTGATCATCGCCCCACGCCCCATCATCGCCAGGGGCAACTTCTGCCAAAAGCTCATACATGTGCGTATCTTCTCAACAGCCATCTCTGTATTATGCTTGTATTCTTCCTCAACCGTGTGGTAGATATCTATTCCCAGGTAACGGAATGTATTGACTGACCAGGGCACCTGGAGCACCGGCAACCGCTCCGTGGGAACACCCCTGTAACAGCCCAGCGGGAAGATGTACGATTTCTGGGGGTTGACCGCTATGCCCGACAACCTCGCATATCTCCCCATCACGTCCAGGATATATTGTAAATTCTCCTCCGGACGACTCAGGTACAATAACAAGTCGTCCGCATACAGGGATATCAGATGGTTTTCTCCCCCCACCTCAATGCCCACGATATCATACTGCTGCCGCAAGTACAGTGCCAGAGGCTCCAGGGCCAGGATGTACAACATCGGGGACCAAGGACACCCCTGTCTAGTGCCTCTACTAAGCTGCCATCTCTCGGATATAATCATGCCCGTCCGCACTCTAGCCAGCGGAGCGCTGTACAGCAGCTCCGCCCATCTAATATATCCTGGTCCCAGTCCGTATTCTCTCAAGGCCGCCAGCAGCCACTTCCAATTAACCGAGTCGAAGGCTTTAACAGCGTCCAACGACACTATCGCCATTTCCCCATCACTGTCAGATCCCATTTCAATCACCCGGTGGAGTCGTCTATGGTTTTGGGCAATGTTTCTCCCCGGGACATATCCCGTTTGGTCCGGGTGTACCAGTTTGCCTATCACCCTTCGCAGTCTGTTGGCCAGGACAGCCGTTAGTATTTTGCTATCCTGATTCAGCATAGATATTGGTCTGTACGACCCACAACTATGCCCGGGTTTATTAGGCTTAGGGAGCGGTATAATAGTCGCTTCTCTGAGCGATTCCGGCAACCTCCCCTTCTCGAACGCCTCATTAAGCATATCAAGCATCGGGGGGAGTACTTCCGCTCCAAAAGTTTTATAAAATTCACTGGGCAGGCCGTCCGTTCCCGGGGTCTTGCTAGTGGGTAGCTGCCGGACAACCGCCTCCAACTCCTCTAGTGTAATTGGGGCATCTAGTTCCTCTCTCTCCTCCGTGCTCAACCTGGGCAGCCCGATATCTTGCAGGGTCTCCAACATTTCCTCCCGGTCGCCGCCACCCGGATCCCCGTACAATACTTTGTAGTAATTTACGAATTCCTCATTGACACCCTCCTGGGTATCTATCTGCTCCCCATCCTCTCTAATTATTGTCCTAATCGGGGGCCTCGGAGTTTCTCTTTTATATAACCATGCCAAAAGACGACCCGTTTTATCTCCTCCCGCATGTTGCCTTTCAATATACTTTTTGTAATTTAGATTACAGAGCCTCCCCCAATGTTCTGTACACTGCTGCTGCAGTTTAAGCACCAGTTCGTCATCTATATGCTCGCTCTTCAGCACCTTTTCCAGCTCCCTCTCCGCCTTCTGTAAATCGACCAGGGCCCCTTTCTGCAAACCTTTCGATTTAGCAATCGCCACCCCGCGTACCACAACCTTAAAGGCCTCCCACAGAGTTCCCGCCGAGTCAACGCTGCCAGTGTTGGTATCGAAATAGCTAACTATTTCCTCCCGCATGTCTTCCCTAAAGGCCTGGTCTTTAAGCGCCTCTGCGCGCAGGCGCCACGTCGGGATCCGCGCTCTGGGGCGGCCATATTGCCATCCCACCACCATCGGCGAGTGGTCCGAGAGGACCCTCGCTCTATATTCCGCACTAGACACATCCCCCAAGACGTCCGACGTGGCAAAAATATAGTCTAGCCTAGTGTGCAACCGCTGCGGGGCCGAGTAATGCGAGTACTGTCTCTCAGTGGGATGCTTAGTCCTCCACACGTCATCGAGCTCAAAGTCCCGCAGCAGCGTCCGCAGCACCCGTGCTGCCGGGGCGGGCCTAATCACCTTATCGTCGGATCTATCCATCCCCGGGTCCAACACACAGTTAAAATCCCCTCCCCAGAACACCGCACTCCCCACACACCAACTCAAGTTGGCACTCATGGTCCGAAAGTACTCTGCCGTGCCCTGGTTCGGGGCATACGTGTTCACTACACACATCTCTCTGTTCTCGACTACCCCTCTCACCATAGCCAGACGACCCTCAGTATCCACCCGTTCCTGCTGCAGTTGAAACGGGACATGTGGCGCCACCCAGATCAGCACGCCTCTAGCATAGGCTGAGTACGCGGATCCTACCACCGTTCCCCCCCACTTTTTCTTCACCAGCTCTAATTTGTCTCGGGTCAAATGCGTCTCTTGCAGTAATGCGACGTCTATCTTTTGTCGCCTCAAGTACAACATAACTTTGTTCCGTTTAAGGTAGCTATTGAGGCCCCTGACGTTCCATGTTAACAATTTAAGCTCCCCCATGATGTACTGATATCTTGCACTCTCCCCCCCGACCGTCCCTGTTCGTTCATGCTATCCAGAAGTCTCATCCAAAATCTTCCCTCAGGGCTCGCGACCCCATTCAAACCTCCCAACACTATGTACACCCCAACTGCCCCCACACACCCCCCTCCCCCTGCCCAACCCCTCCCCCCCAACTCCCTCCCCAACTGTTGCCCAGCTCCATCCCGGGAACTCAGGCCCCCCCACATCTAGTTCCGGCTAAAATTCACCATTGAATATAGTTATCTACAGGTGAGCTTTCTGGATCTTGTGATAAAAAAAACTGGGAATCACCTTACGACCACCTTATTCAGAAAGCCCACAGACAAAAACACCTTACTACATTTTAATAGTTTTCATCCAGCGAGTTTACGGCAGAATCTACCCTACGGTCAGTTCCTACGTATAAAAAGGAACTGTTCTGAAAGGGATGAATTTAAGATTCATGCGGAACAACTAAAAGAAAGGTTACAGAAGAGGGGGTACCCGAGAAGGTTGGTGAAAGACCAACTTAAAAGAGCGGAAAATACAAATAGAGAAATTTGTCTTACCCCTCGTGAAAGACAGAAAAATGAACGCTTAGTGTGTGTCACAACTTTTAATCCAGTGAGTGCCGACATAAAGAGAATAATCAACAAACACTGGAACCTTGTAAAACACCCAGGGTCATTACTACAGAAACCGATGTATGCATTTAAACGCAATCAGAATCTAAGACAGAGATTAGTGCATACGTATAGAGAACCGAAGAGGGCCATTACCATCAACACACAGTGGGGGTTGCCCCCCATATTGGGTCATTATAAATGTGGCAAATGTGTAGCTTGTCCTTTGACAGTAACCAAAAAGGAATTCAAATATGGCGAAAAGGTGTGGAAGATGAATTGCCACACTAATTGTTTGACAAAAAATGTGATTTATATTATCAGTTGCCCCTGTCAACTCCTATATGTTGGTAAGACCACACGTGAAGTACGACAACGGATATCAGAACACAGGAGCTGCATCAGGAATGGTGTGGCAGACAAACCGCTCGTCGACCATTTTTTGAAAATGAAACATAAAGATATAGAAATGAGATGGTTCGTACTCCAACACATTAAAAGTAACATGAGAGGGGGGGACATCAGTACAATACTACACCATACAGAACAGAAATGGATTCATACTTTGAATACTGTCAAGGAAGGATTGAATGTTTCAGTGGAATGGAACACTCTTGTCACAAATAATTAATATTTCCCATTTTTCCAATTAACATGTGTTATAAGCAATTAACTTCTTAGTCATTGATGTATACACCGCTGACAATGAATAATACAGGTTCACTTCATGAATAGTAGTGAATTCCCTCGTGTTGGTACAGCTGATTTTCAATAATGTATTTTGAATAATGTGTTTTGAAGATATAGAAAAAACCTATTAGACTTCTGCATGTTGACGTACATCTGAAGAAAAGAATAGAGGCTATGATTGTGTGGCTCCAGGGTATGTTCTTTTTTATTTAGCTTTTTTTTTATTTAGCTTTTTTATTTAGCCTTTTTATTTTTTTAGTTCTTATTTAGCCTTTTTAGTCAGTTGGTTATGTATGAACTATGAATTGCAGGTACTTCAACATAGCACCCAGTTCCTAACATCAAGCTGCAGTAGGACAAGGGTTAATATATCTTAAACATTATGTACGTGTATTCCTTACGGTTTTAATACTTTAGAGCCCGCCCGGATGTGATCGACCATTGTTGTTTGGCCAGGCATGGGATTTGAGACATAGAGTCACGGAGCGTTTCTTTTTTTGAAATTGGTGGATGTGCGCACCCGTATCATTATTTATGTATTGTCCACATTCTGGATACGCAATTTGGTGGCGTAACATCCACTCCTTTGTGCTTGTTCATATCTCTGAACGGGCCATTAGTGGTTTGCCCGGATATAGTCCCTTTTTTGTGTCTACACATGAGGATATTAGTTTGTCCCCTTTCTATGTCCATCACTGCTTTTGATTGAGTCGGCAGTTACGTGTTAACCGAACGCCGACCGTAGTTGTGATTCTCCCGCTTGGGGTTGCAGATTGATTGGACCTAGGTAAGGAATACGTGTAATAACAGGCACGATTAGATGATGGCAGTACGGAGAGGGCACACTTTGTAGAAACAATAGGTAATCTATGTTGTCTGTATGAGTGGGGTATAGAGTACTAGTAGGCAAAAATATTTACAGTGACGGCACTCCGAGTATAATGTTGATAACTAGATGAGTCTAGCATCATGGTGATTTTATATTAGAAAACAAAGCGACACCTCGAGATTTACGGGGAGCTTACCCGTATATATTTTTATGTTACAGTGGTTGATGGGTCCAGTGAGGATTTACTGCTTGTAAAACATCAGTGCACGTCCGGCCTACATATCCGTGCAGTTTCTGCATGAGTTGCTCCTTGTGCCATCAGATATTTGTAAGTTTACATCACTTTTTAGCCTGATATACGTATAGTTACAAGTTTTTCTTGATTTATGGAATAAATATTAAGTGTTTTTTGGTATGTGTTGATTCCACAGGCTCGATATAAATACCGAGGCCAGTGGAGGATTAATCCCTTTGGTCCTCTCTCATGATCCTAGGATTTGCTTCTTGGGGGTGAGTAAGGCGAGTGTCTCGATTTAATTTTGACACTAATGTGACATTAATGCGTCACCTTTTTAAAAGAAATAGGGTTGACATTCTGGTTTTTCTTATTGTTTTTAGATTTTGGCCCATACAAGCATACAATAGGGCGGAGAAGTGTCCTCTTGCCCAACGTCCTGAAGAAGGTCTTTGACCGAAACACGTGTCGACGCTTTTCTCTAGAAATACGATATCTGGTCAAACATCATACCAGCTATACAATGACACTTGATACTATGGACTGGGTCATTGCTGAAAAATACTAACAAACAGCAATAACAGATGCTCTGCTAAAAATTAAGCATTGGGCATTACTTGATGTGCTTTTCGGGTAGATGTGTTAGAATGGGGATTGTTTGAAGGTATGAATGAGATGATGAATTGTTGAATATTCAAGAGTTTTTATGTAATTAATCATATATTTTTGTAATTGAACAACGTAAATAAAAGGTGATATGTTCTAAATTTTGCCAGAGTTAACCCGTTTCACTGATCCAACCTATGGTTTTTTTGCTGCATAATACCTGAAGGATCAGGAATTATAGTGCAGGTCTACCCCTTTGTTTTTCACACGACACACCGTGCCATGTCATGCTCATTGCAGGTAAACAAAGTAATCCCCACAACATGACATCACTCTCACTATGTACAGTGGCACTATTAGAAACCTGCAACACCTGAAATGCTCACAGCAATGCCGGACCAACAACATACTTGAGCACGTAGTACCATTAACATGACATCAAAAATGTTACATATTAGTAGTCTCACCACCTGGAAATGCCTGCACTCCCACCACTACCAACTGTGCAGTGTTGGCGCCATGTAGAGTTGTAGGTGCACTGCTGCCAACATGGTCCCCATCGCCAGACTAGAGGTCCTTGTGTGGACTTGAGGAAGGGACCTGCAAATTGGGAGGTAGACACAGAAGAAGAGTTACACATCAATGCAACATGCAGTGTACAACACAACAGCAATATGCACTAGGAATGTATACACAGTATTGACTACAGACTGGCCACACAGCTCATGGGAGTCCAACGTCACTGTGTAATTCACTGTCACTTGGGCACACCCTTTGCAAGCCCATGGAAACGGGAAGCAGGAGGGGTGTGTGTGACTCAAACCCAAGCATCTGAACCAAATACATTACAAGCCTGCATGTGCCCAGCCACAATGCAGCGTATGCCCACAGGAACCACGGAAGCCAACAGATCGGAGCCAACAGATCGGAGCCAACAGATCGGAGCCAACAGATCGGAGCCAACAGATCGGAGCCAACAGATCCTCCCAAAAAAATTGGGAATAAAAGAAATCAAAATAAAAATAAAAATAAGAAACAATCAAAAATGGCCATTGATGGGCCCGGGGGGGTTGGGGAGGCCACCCAGGAGGTCCGAGGACAGGATGCACACCAGAACCCACCTGCGTGGATCCTGGGAAAATAAAACACCTCCATGGGCTCATGGCCCACACGGCTACCCTATTGTGGGAGTGTCACTGCTGTCGCTATTATCACCCTGTGCAGCTGCATCCGGAGGTGGTTGCACTATGGGAGGCAGCCCACGCAAGGCCCTAGTCTGCTCCTCCATGGCTGCAAGCATGCGGGTGTGGTAGGTCTGGTTCTGGAGGATGAGTGTGCGGAGGTCCCCATGCAACAACTCACGGGATGCCCGGACCTCCGCCCTCGTTGCCTGCATCTCAGCTGAGAGCGTACGGGTGAGACGCTCCAGCTGCTGTTCTGTCCTTTGGTGTGTTGAAGCCTCAAGCTCAACAAGAGTCGTCCTGAGGTGTAGGAGCTCCTGCCTCAGGGCTTCCCTGTGGCCCTGGGACTCAATGGAGATGGCCTCCTGCAGAGTCGCCAGTGCCGCCCGCCTGTCCCTGTTGGACCCCAACATGTCCTCCCTGTGTGACTGGCAGATGGAGTCAGTTGCCTGCTCTAGTCGCTCCATCAGCCTTTCTGGGGGGACAATGGAAGTGGCCACCCTATCCATGGCCTGAGCCATCATCTCGGATGATGCAGCCTGTTGGGTAGCCATACCGTAAATGGATTGCTCCCATGCGGTATTGCCAGGTGGCGTACGGCCACCACGTCGGCGGGCACCACACCTGTCTGGGGCAAGGCGAACTGCGCCTTGCTGTGCCGGCACTGCCTGAGGCTGCAGGACTGCATTCCCCCTCTGATCTGCTGGCCCAGGAACAGGATCAGATGTCGCGGAGTGTGACCCTGCATCCGTAACCACCGAAGGAGTAGCTGCCAACACTGACATCCCCATGGAGGGTACTGACCCTGGTGCAGGTGGGTGAGACAGAACAGAATCCCTCCCTGGAACACTCACCAGCGACGGCACGTAGGTCTCATCCGAATCAACACCTGAGTACAGCTCGGGGGAGGTGCAGCCAGAGACACCCCTTGAGAGCACGACCTGCAGCACTTGTGGGTTCTCCCCCACCACCACACCACGTCCCTCACTGGTGGTTGGTCGGCCCTGGGACACCTCCTGGGTCTGCACCATCTCCACAACCCCAGCAGTATCAGGTGCGTCTTCCCCTGCAAAGACATGAAAACAAAGTAATGGAAACAGGCATTAGCACCATGGCACACATTGAGGGCTGAGAAGCAAGAGAACCAGTACTTGATTGACATGTCCCACATGACTAAAACCCTCCCATGCATGCACCCTCACTGCGTATGAAGTGCAGGCAAACGGCACACACTGATGACACCAAGATGGAAGATGAACAAATTTTCTGCATGCTGCCTGGCAGTGGCATCACACATTGGCCTGTGATTGGCAGGTGAAACACACATGCCATCACACAGATGGCATGTACCATTGCTATTGAGTGAAGATGGAGAGGAGGGCAGCACCTATTCATTCAGTCCAGTTCCCGCATGTAATAGCTTTTCTGATTCTAACAGGTCAGATTTTTCACCTGGAGCTGCCAGTCTGTAATGGTCAAATTGCACAGGGACATGTGTGTACAAATGATATCCAGGTAACAAAGTCACTCCCCTTTACCATACCCATGTCAGACATGTGACTAGTGGACAGCGACATGCCTAGTGAAAGTGGTGGAATGCAAACAAACTGACTGAATGAACAGTGAAAAATAAGCAAATCTGTTGTGTCAAGGTGACACTTCAAGGGCAACTGGCGTGCAGTTGTGCTAGATGTCTACTGTTGGCAGAAGGGATACTGCTATGGCCAAATGCAGCTGCGCAGGAAGTATTGCATGAAGCACATGGCTGACCCATACGACTGAGGCGCACACACTCTCACCTGGCACCCAAACAGAAGCCCTCACACACACACCATGCACATGTATGACACACACATGCATGTGCACTCACCGGACAATGCCTCGTAATCAGCCAGATCTCCCACGCCTTGGATCTGTTCCTCCGTGACGTAGGTCCCAGCGACTGACTCATGTGGAGTGAGTTCCATGTCTACTACTGGAGACCCACCTCCAGTCACTAGAGTTGCGGCATGACTTGAGGCCAGCTTACTCTTTGCCCTGCGCTTTAGGTCATTCCAGCGCTTATAGCAATCATTGGCTGTGCGCCTCACGATTCCAAGGGCACTTACGATGTCCGCAACGGTCTGCCAGTGTGCCTGGCGTTGTGCAGGTGTGGTCTTGGATCCTGCAACAATGACCATCTCGTTGTCATGTCCGGACACATACTCGACAAGTGCATTCAGTTCGTCATCCGTGAAGCTGGGCTTCCTGGACGGGCCGGACTGTGTAGCCGTGTCTGGGGCATCAGCCTGTGCCGGACGAGCACTCTTCCTCTTCCGCTTGGAAGGTGGTGGTGATCCTGAGTGTCCTGCGCCGCTCTGGACACTAGGGGCAGGAGCCCTGGTGGACTCTGTATCAGGAGTGTGGGATTGCACACTCAGCATGGGAGTTGGTGCAGGCATTGGCTCTAGTGTGATGGTGTCAGGGGGAATGTCAGCAGCATGGACTAGGACCGACACTGTCCTGGCTGGGTGTGTGAGGGCTGGGGTGGATGGAGCCGCAGCTGCCCCTGCAGCCACTCCGCCCTGCCTCCTTGGTGCAGCAGATGACCTTGCTGCCCCAGATCCACGTGGCATGATGGCATCAACGTGCACCAGCGCACGTGTCGTAGCCCTGCTGACCTGGAAGTCAGCCATGGAGTCAGCCAGGTCTGGTGCCACAATGGGCTGGTCCAACAAGGGCTGAGCATGGATGGTGTCAGCCACTTCAGCCTCAACGGGAGGGGGGGAGGGGGGGGATGATGGGTGCCCTTGACTGGTCCTCCACACATGGGGGGACAGGCTCACCCTGCAAGTTACGACCACGTCCCCTACCGGATCCACCACGGCCACCACTTGTGGCTCTTCCACCTTTGCCACCCTTACGGAATCCTCGCCTCCCAGCCATGGCACTGATATTAATGTGCGTATGGGAGTGGCTGTAGACAATTGTCCTGGGCAATTGGGGGTCAAAGGGGTTGGGTACCAGATGGTAATTGTACCCTAGTGCTCTAGCACGGCTGATTGTAACCCCTGGGGAAAGATGACGGGTCACGCAACGCACAGGAGGCCCAAAAAAGGGAGATGACGTGCACGCAACCCCTCCTAGACCACGTGTGCAGAAAGAAAAACCTGCACTACGCTGTGGCACCCAGTAACACAAGAATGAACGTATGCGTGTCACACGCAGCCTAGAATGACCTCTGAAGGGGTAGGCAACACACGGGGCAAGCACAGAAGTTGGATACGTGCGTGACTCACCGTCTGCCAGGTAAAAGAGCGTGAAGAATGAGCGCGTTTGGCTGGCTAAACCCCCGCCAAAAGAAGATGTGTACGCTGTCTGAGAAGACAGGACAACAGTAGAAGGGGACACTGTTTGAGGGAACAGGCCCAGGTAAACCAGTAAAAGAGAAAAAAGAGAAAAAGCTGTCAGAGGTAACAGGGAATACGAACTGGAAACGCCGTGAAGTAAATCGCGTGTGAAACGACAAGAAGTACAGATTTCACCCACTCGCTCTCCACGAAAAGCACGTACAAGGAAATGGTGTTCTACATGTACCT
Organism: Ambystoma mexicanum; assembly: GCF_040938575.1. Lineage (NCBI taxonomy): Eukaryota > Metazoa > Chordata > Amphibia > Caudata > Ambystomatidae > Ambystoma > Ambystoma mexicanum. Next base: position 395,739,238 of record NC_090933.1, read on the forward strand.
TATATACAGGCCCACACGTACAGCGTCACTTACGCGGCGTGTACGTTCACCAATCACACGCTTTGTCACTCCTGCGTGTAGATCCATTTTCACCAATCACACGCTTTGTCACTTCTACGTGTACATCCATTTTCACCAATCACACGCTTTGACACTGGGACGTGTCACGCAACAATTTCCTGCACGTGCAGGTGACTATAGGCGCGCATATGCTGTTGACGGGTTTACGCGCTAAGGGCCTTTGCTGACGTGTGGGATTTCACTACCTATCAGGCTGTCCATGCGTTCACACACGAGAGACCACGCTCCTGGCCAGGAGGCGAAATTACTGCCCCCCAGAGCCCTGAGCACGCTCCCACCTGCCATCTGCTGCTGCCTGACTGCCTGCTGGCCACGTGCCCCACAGTGCTGGTGGGTGGGGGTGTTGGGAGACATGGGTGGGGGCCTGGTGGAGGGTGCCCCTGCACTGGTGGGGGTGGTGGGAGACATGGGTGGGGGCTTGGTGGAGAGTGCCCCTGGTGGCGGGGGGTGGGGGTGGTGGGAGACATGGGTGGGGGCCTGGTGGAGGCTGCCCCTGGTGGCGGGAGGGTGGGGGTGGTGGGAGACATGAGTGGGGGCCTGGTGGAGGCTGCCCCTGCACTGCTGGGGGGGTGGGGGTGCAGGGGGACATGAGCAGGTGTGCAGGGTAGTCCCCTGTTTTGTAGGCTGCCTGCAGGGGCCGTGGAGGGTGTACAGGGAACACCTGTGAGGACCCACCCAGCCTAATCGCGTGTGATGATTCCCACGCACCCCTGTAATACACGTACCCTGGCTAATCGCGTGTATAACTTCACGCGTACCCCTGTAATACACGTACCCTGGCCAATCGCGTGTTAAACTTCCCGCGTACCCCTGTAATACACGTACCCTGGCCAATCGCGTGTTAAACTTCCCGCGTACCCCTGTAATACACGTACCCTGGCTAATCGCGTGTTAAACTTCCCGCGTACCCCTGTAATACACTTACCCTGGCTAATCGCGTGTTAAACTTCCCGCGTACCCCTGTAATACACGTACCCTGGCCAATCGCGTGTTAAACTTCCCGCGTACCCCTGTAATACACGTACCCTGGCTAATCGCGTGTATGACTTCACGTGTACCCCTGTAATACACTTACCCTGGCTAATCGCGTGTTAAACTTCCCGCGTACCCCTGTAATACACGTACCCTGGCCAATCGCGTGTTAAACTTCCCGCGTACCCCTGTAATACACGTACCCTGGCTAATCGCGTGTATGACTTCACGTGTACCCCTGTAATACACTTACCCTGGCTAATCGCGTGTTAAACTTCCAGCGTACCCCTGTAATACACTTACCCTGGCTAATCGCGTGTTAAACTTCCCGCGTACCCCTGTAATACACTTACCCTGGCTAATCGCGTGTTAAACTTCCCGCGTACCCCTGTAATACACGTACCCTGGCCAATCGCGTGTTGAACTTCCCGCGTACCCCTGTAATACACGTACCCTGGCCAATCGCGTGTTAAACTTCCCGCGTACCCCTGTAATACACGTACCCTGGCTAATCGCGTGTATAACTTCACGCGTACCCCTGTAATACACGTACCCTGGCCAATCGCGTGTTAAACTTCCCGCGTACCCCTGTAATACACGTACCCTGGCCAATCGCGTGTTAAACTTCCCGCGTACCCCTGTAATACACGTACCCTGGCTAATCGCGTGTTGAACTTCCCGCGTACCCCTGTAATACACTTACCCTGGCTAATCGCGTGTTAAACTTCCCGCGTACCCCTGTAATACACGTACCCTGGCCAATCGCGTGTTAAACTTCCCGCGTACCCCTGTAATACACGTACCCTGGCTAATCGCGTGTATGACTTCACGTGTACCCCTGTAATACACTTACCCTGGCTAATCGCGTGTTAAACTTCCCGCGTACCCCTGTAATACACGTAACCTGGCCAATCGCGTGTTAAACTTCCCGCGTACCCCTGTAATACACGTACCCTGGCTGATCGCGTGTATGACTTCACGTGTACCCCTGATATGCACGTTACCCGCTTTGCGTTCCTTGTTTGGCTGCCCTGTAAACTGGTGCAGGGTTAGCGCAGCCCTTTGCGATGATTTAGCGATTTTGCTGGCTTTTCCTTGCGCGAGGGCGTTCTTGGGGGCGTTACTGGCGCTGCTGCAGGGTCGCTGCGATACTCTGCGCCACGGCTGGTTTGGGAGCATGAAATCCATGAATACGCTGTGCGCGGAAATCGGTTTTATCGCACGTGCCTGGCGCAGTCAATCGCACGCGGACACTCTGCGCCAGCCGCTTGCGACACTTTTCTGCAAAATTCTATGAATTACCCTGTTTATGTCTCTTCTCCAAGAAGGCCACCAGAAGTGGCGTTTGATTTTTTCCTCCGTTTAAGTGATACCAGGGTGTCCTTCCATTAATGATTCATGATGATGGGCAATAACAAGTTCTTGCAATTCTTTACTTGGCAGAAACAACCGCTCCTGGAAGTAGGGTAAATCATCCTTAACGGTGTAATGAGGACCCTTTTGACTCCATTCCAGTAAGGCTGAAGAGTCTAGAAGTTGTTTTACTTGCGTTTGGATGTCCTCAATAGTTTGCAATGAAGTTAGGCCTAAGATTCTTTGTTCAGGTATGATTGGCACAGGTTCTAAACTCGAATTGGGTTCTTCCATGCCAATCCGGGATAAGGCGTCCGCTTTACCATTCTTGTAGCCAGGGCGATAGGTAATTACAAAATCAAATTCCGCAAAGAATAGAGCCCATCGGAGTTGTCATGAAGATTGAGCTTTGGCCGTCTTTAAATATTGTAAATTTCTGTGGTCCGTAATTACGGTGATGGTGTGTCTTGCCCCGAGAACGTAGTGACGCCAAGCCTTGAAAGCAGATTTAATAGCCAGTAACTCCTTGTCGGTAACTGCGTAGTTGATTTCAGGAGGAGAACATTTCCTGGACCAAAAGGCCACAGGGTGTAGTTGGTTAGTTTCTGGGTCTCTTTGCGACAGGACAGCTCCCATGGCCGAACTGGATGCATCGGTTTCCACAATGTAAGGGAGATCTGGGGGTAACGCTCACCTGACTCCCACGGGGGCGCTGGCCTGGTTCGCGCTGCTCTGACCTCGTCTAAGGTGATGCGCAGGGTTCGGAAGACGGACTGGACCGGGCCCTAGATCTGGCTTGTCTGACTCGCAGAAGTATCCTTCTGTAGGTGAGAATAGGGGGTTAACTGTCTGCGGGGTAATGCAATCGGCCTCCACCTTACCCCTCGCACCCTCCTCAAAACCCTTCTGTGCTTCCCCATAGCGTCTCACCTTAGGGTCTGGAAGGACGAGCTCTCCATCCTGCTTCTGATGCAGGGGCGCGTTGGTATCCAGTTACGTCACTGGATTTTCGGATGGGTGAGAACCAAACTTGCTTGGCTTCCAGGTAAGTTTTTCTATAAGTGGTTCCCCTTGTGTCCATGCATTAATGTTCTAATGCTAGTGTCTTTATCCCCATAGGGGCCGGGGTATGGAATGCCGGGGAACAGGCACTGACCCGAGGTGAGCGGTGAAATCGTTGTGGAAATCAGGTAAGTCTTTAATGAGTGTTTTGGTAATGTATTTTCATTCACTCATTAACGCTGATGTCTTTTTCCCCTTAGGGGCCGGGGTCCCAAAATGCCTGGATGCGGCGCGGACCCGAAATGAAAAGGGAATGACCCAACAGGTAAGTCTTGACATGGAGTTTTAGCTTCCCTTTTCCCTTCTTTCTCTCACCTTTGTTCTTGTCTTTTTGGGGGCGCGACTGCGAATCCGGATGGTCGCTGCTGAGCATGGAGGCACCCTGTAAAGGTGAGTAGAATGCGGCGCTGCAGCGATCGATGCGATGTGCTTTTAAAAAGAAATGTCTTCCTTTTCAGGATTGTCGGCGAAATGTCTCTGGGATGCAGTTTTAGCAGGTGAGGCCTTTTCCTTCTTCTGTTCTCTTGTTCCCTTCCTTTGCAGGTGATTCAGGATGCTGGCAGGTGTGGCAGAAGTCAAGATGCAGGAGCAGACACGGTGAGCGTCCAGCTGCTAGATGCAGAACAACGCGAAGCACGTGTGGCTGATCGGGTGTGGTTTAAATAGCCTTGGAAGAAGTTCCTAGAATGTGTCCTTCCTCCAATCAGGTATGTATCCTTCCCCGACCACGCCCGGGTGGTAAATGAGTCCCACAGGTAAAGTAGTTCCTTTCAGGCCTCAAGGAGGCCGGGGTTCTGCAGCATGGTCTGCATCAGGTAAGTGCACCCAAACACTTTCATAATGAGCCTGGCGCCTATGGCGCGAGGGCTGACGTTTTCTATGAGCCTGGCACCATAGGCGCCAGGACGCTGTCCAAAGGGCCCCTATCAGGGGTTGCTGGGACCTTCCCCAGGGACTTGATGTCCGCTTTCGGGGACGCAGGGCCTGAGCCGGCTCCCCGGGAGCGGGCATCGTGACAGCACTCCCCCCCCAGGGCCCTCCCAAGGTTGTTCCCTCCGGGGGTTTTGGTTTGTTTGGGAAGAGTCGGTGGAATTTCCTGACTAACGAGGTGCATGCATATGGTCACTGGGTTCCCACGACCTCTCCTGAGGTCCGTACCCCTTCCAATCAATTAGGTAGAAAAGCTTTGACCTAAACATTTTTGAATCTAAAATGTTCTTCACTTCGAATTCGGATTCCCCATCTATTTGAATAGGTTCTGGAGGTTTGAGTAGTCGGGTTCCGGGGACCACTGGTTTCAGAAGTGACACATGAAAAACAGAGTGAATTCGCATATTAGCTGGTAAATCAAGTTTAACCGCTACTGGGTTAATTATTGCCGTAATAGAATAAGGTCCCAGATATTTTGGGTTAAAAGTTCGAGGCCCTTTGAGCGGTAAATGTCTGGTAGCTAACCACACTTGATCCCCAATCTGATACGGAGGTGCTTCACTCCGATGTAGGTCAGCATTCTCCTTGTATTTTCTCTTGGCTTGTTGTAAATGCGTGGTTGCCTCTTTGAAGGCTCGGGTAATGGTAGAATGCAGATGTTCTACTGCGGGCACTCCGAGGTTCTGAGGTGAGTCGAGGTTTGAGGTTCGAGGGTGATGTCCAAACAAGGTATAAAAAGGACTATGGCCAGTTCCAGAGTGTACCAAATTATTATATGTGTATTCGGCTATCCAAAGAATGTCTTTCCAGTTGCTTTCAGATTGCTGTAACATACACCGTAAGTACTGCTCAAGTGTCTGATTTGTCCTCTCGGTCTGACCATCGGTCTGAGGGTGGTGACTGGTCGATAATCTTACGTCGATTTGTGCCATTTGACAACATTTGCCCCAGAAGTGGGAAATTAATTGGCTTCCTCGGTCAGAGATTAGTATAGATGGGAATCCATGTAGCCGAACAATATTTTCGAGGAATTCTTTGGCTAGGACAGAAGCTGAAGGTAAACCTTTCAAAGGAATGAAGTGGGCCATTTTGGAAAACAAATCCACAATTACCAGAATGGTATTGTATCCCGAACAAGGAGGCAAGTCTGTAATAAAATCCATTGATAGGGTGTGCCAGGGTGCTGGCGGAATGTCTAGAGGTTGAAGGAGACCGGCTGGTCTTTTCTTTTGACCTTTATTTTGGGTGCAAACACCACAGGACATCACAAAAGATTTAACATCTTTTCGCCAAGAGGGCCACCAGAATTGTCGTTTCACCTTTTCCATTGTCTTGGCAATACTGGGGTGTCCCTCTATTAATGTATCATGATAACCTGAAATAACTAGTTCGTGTAAAAACTTGTGCGGCAGGAATAAGCATCCTTGGTAATAAGGTAAACCATTATCTATGGTAAAGTCTGATCCCTTTTGTATTCCATCCTGTAGGACTGTAGGGTCCAGGAGTTGTTTCACTCTGACTTGAATGTCTTCAAGCGTCTGTAACAAAGTCATGCCTAGAATTCTCTTTTCGGGAATTATCGGTACTGGTTCTGAGTTTGTATCAGATTCTCCCATTCCAATTCGGGATAAGGCGTCTGCTTTGCCGTTCTTGCAGCCAGGTCGATAGGTAATCACGAAATCAAATTCAGCGAAAAACAAAGCCCATTGGAGCTGCCGTGTTGACTGAGCCTTGGCGGTTTTCAAATACTGTAAATTCCGGTGATCAGTGATCACCGTGATGGTATGTCGAGCGCCAAGCAGGTAATGCCGCCAGGCTTTAAAAGCGGACTTTATGGCTAACAGTTCTTTGTCAGTGATTGCGAAATTAATCTCTGGTGCCGAGAATTTTCTGGACCAAAATGCTACGGTATGCCGTTGGTTGGTTTCAGGATCTCTTTGAGACAGAACTGCTCCCATGGCTAGGCTGGATGCATCAGTTTCGACGACATACGGGAGATCTGGACGTGGGTGTTTCAATTTAGGTGCGGAGGTAAACTTAGCTTTTAAATCCTGGAAGGCCTGCTCGGCTTCTTCAGACCATTCAAAATGTTTATTTTTCCTCAAGAGTGCAGTAATGGGTTGTACCATGCGTGAAAATTCCGGGATAAACCTGCGATAGAAATTGGCAAAGCCGAGCATGCTTTGAACCCCTTTTACAGAGCTAGGTGACGGCCATTTGAGGATGGCATCCACTTTTCTTGAGTCCATTCGGACTCCTTTGGGTGTCAGGATGAAACCGAGAAACTCAACTTCTGTGGTATGGAAAACACATTTCTCCAGTTTAGCAAATAGTTTGTGTTGGCGCAGTTTTTCCAGAACTGCCCTAACGTGTTTTCTGTGATCAGATTCCGAAGAGGAGTACACTAGAATGTCATCGATATAGACGACAACACAAACATCGATGAGTTCCCGAAGGACATCATTCATGAAGAATTGGAAGGCAGCAGGCACATGGCACAACCCGAAAGGCATTACCTGCTATTTGAATAATCCATATTTTGTACGGAAGGCTGTTTTCCATTCGTCGCCTTCTTTTACTCGCACCAGATGATATGCCCCCCGGAGATCTTACTTGGTGTATATGCAAGCGTCCTTCACCTGGTGAAGGAGTTCAGGAATCAGAGGCAGAGGATAACGGTTTTTAACCGTTATCTGGTTCAATGCGCGGTAATTGATACAAGTTGTAAGGTCGCCTTCTTTTTTAGGCACGAAGAACAAAGCCGAGGATGCCGGGGACTTTGACGGGCGAATAAAACCATTGGCGAGGTATTGATCCAAATATTGTCTCAAATGCAAGGGCATAAATCCTGCTACAAGGGGGTTGTGCACCGGGCACCAGATCGATTTGGCAATCGTACGATCGGTGAGGAGGTAACACGTTGGCCTGTTCCTTTTGGAAGACGTCCTGAAAGTCCTGGTATTCCGCAGGTAATTCCATGGAGGCAGAGGTTACAGATGCTAGATTAATCTTGAGGTTTTCTGGGTAGCATGTTTGTGCACAATCCGGGAAGGTTATTCTCTTAGCTCGCCAATCAATTCGAGGATTATGTGTCTCTAACCAAGGAATTCCAAGAATAACCTGAAACTCTGGAGCCTTGATTACATCAAACACAACTGCCTCCCGATGGCCGTCAGGACCAATAAGAGTCACCCCAGTAGTGGAATGTGTTACCGGTCCAGAGGCAATTTCAGTTCCATCGACTGTGGTGATGACATCTTTGCTGGTTTTAGGACGGAGAGGGAGGTTAATCCTAGAGGCCAATTCACGATCCACATAGTTTCCAATAGCCCCACTATCGATGTATGCCTTCATTGCATGCAACCGCTTAGGCTTTTCTGGATCTACGAGAACCATTGGCACAATGAAATGCGAGGTCTGAGAGTTAGTTTTCAAGCTCGGCAAGCGGACCCCTACGCATGTCGGGCTGAGTCGTTTCCCGAAACAGAGTCTTCATGGTTTTTATCAGCGGCTCCTACCGCTTTTCGGGGCGGTTTTGCCCGGCAATCTCATAGAAAGTGTCCAGAGTTCCCACAATAAAGACATAATTTTAACTGCCGCCTCCTTTCACGTTCCTTTTGAGTTAAGGGTTCTTTAACCCCTCCAATTTGCATAGGCTCAGAGACATCAACTCCCTTGGGGTTAGCGTGGGTCTTGACCAACACTCAGGTCTCAAACTGGGACCGATCTGTTTTTCTGTTTTGAAGTCTGTGATCCAATTGGACCACTAAGTCTATATATTCTGTGCATTCTTGGGGCGGATTTACAACTTGGGCCAAGACATCTTTAAGTTCTCCGCGTAGACCTCGATAAAATAACGTGACTCTTTTATCCTCTGGCCATCCCGTTTCCACAATTAGTCTATTCAAGGTTGCAATATAGGATAGGAGGTCCTGATTGCCCTGTCGCAGGGATAGAAGTTCATCATCCAGAGCCTGCCCCTGAGAGTGTCGAGCAAATAACCTTTCCATGCTTGCTTGAAATCCTTGAAAATCACGGAGAATCGGGTCATCTTGAGTAACCAGTGGAACTGACCAATCGGCAGCGCAGCCGCTGAGATATGACAATACAAAGGCTACTTTGGTCTGATCATTAGGGAAGGCCCCAGGTCTGCGTAGGAAGTGCAAACAACACTGATTCATGAATACGGCGAATCGTTTGGGGTCCCCAGCAAAGCGTTCAGGTGGGGCCAGCGGCATGTTTCCAGGTAGATTAATCTGCACAGGGTTACTGGGAACCACAGGAGCGGGGTTCCCTCCGGAACAGGGTAGAGGAGTTTGTCCAGCTTGACCTTGCAAAAGCTGTCTGGCCAGGTCATCAGTTCTTTCCTTTGATATTACTAATTCCCTCTTGAGGGCATTAGTCTCTTGACGAGCGGGATGTACTCCGGCCCGTAATTCCCCCAGTAATTGGGCCAACTGATCAGTCTCAAAAGTTTCCATAGCGCCTGGGTGGGAATTTGTAGGAAGGCTTTGCATTCTGTAACGCTCACCTGACTCCCACGGGGGCGCTGGCCTGGTTTGCGCTGCTGTGACCTCGTCTAAGGTGATGCGCAGGGTTCGTAAGACGGACTGGACCGGGCCCTAGATCTGGCTTGTCTGACTCGCAGAAGTATCCTTCTGTAGGTAAGAATAGGGGGTTAACTGTCTGCGGGGTAATGCAATCGGCCTCCCACTTACCCCTCGCACCCTCCTCAGAACCCTTCTGTGCTTCCCCGTAGCGTCTCACCTTAGGGTCTGGAAGGACGAGCTCTCCATCCTGCTTCTGATGCAGGGGCGCGTTGGTATCCAGTTACGTCACTGGATTTTCGGATGGGTGAGAACCAAACTTGCTTGGCTTCCAGGTAAGTTTTTCTATAAGTGGTTCCCCTTGTGTCCATGCATTAATGTTCTAATGCTAGTGTCTTTTTCCCCATAGGGGCCGGGGTACGGAATGCCGGGGAACAGGCACTGACCAGAGATGAGCGGTGAAATCCTTGTGGAAATCAGGTAAGTCTTTAATGAGTGTTTTGGTAATGTCTTTTCATTCACTCATTAACGCTGATGTCTTTTTCCCCTTAGGGGCCGGGGTCCGAAAATGCCTGGATGCGGCGCGGACCCGAAATGAAAAGGGAATGATCCAATAGGTAAGTCTTGACATGGAGTTTTAGCTTCCCTTTTCCCTTCTTTCTCTCACCTTTGTTCTTGTCTTTTTCTCCCTAGGCGCGGGGGCGCGACTGCGAATCCGGATGGTCACTGCTGAACATGGAGGCGCTCTGTAAAGGTGAGTAGAATGCGGCGCTGCAGCGATCGATGCGATATGCTTTTAAAATGAAATGTCTTCCTTTTCAGGATTGTCGGCGAAATGTCTCTGGGATGCAGATTTAGCAGGTGAGGCCTTTTCCTTCTTCTGTTCTATTGTTCCCTTCCTTTGCAGGTGATTCAGGATGCTGGCAAGTGTGGCAGAAGTCAAGATGCAGGAGCAGACACGGTGAGCGTCCAGCTGCTAGATGCAGAACAACGCGAAGCACGTGTGGCTGATCGGGTGTGGTTTAAATAGCCTTGGAAGAAGTTTCTAGAATGCGTCCTTCCTCCAATCAGGTATGTATCCTTCCCCGACCACGCCCGGGTGGTAAATGAGTCCCACAGGTAAAGTAGTTCCTTTCAGGCCTCAAGGAGGCCGGGGTTCTGCAGCATGGTCTGCATCAGGTAAGTGCACCCAAACACTTTCATAATGAGCCTGGCGCCTTTGGCGCCAGGACTGACGTTTTCTATGAGCCTGGCGCCATAGGCGCCAGGACGCTGTCCAAAGGGCCCCTATAAGGGGTTGCTGGGACCTTCCCCGGGGACTTGATGTCCGCTTTCGGGGACGCAGGGCCTGAGCCGGCTCCCCGGGAGCGGGCATCGTGACACTGGGTGCGGGTGCTTCAATACAGGTGCAGAGGTGAATTTGGTTTTCAGGTCCTGAAAGGCTTGTTCGGCCTCAAGAGTCCATTCAAAGCGTTTGTTTTTCTTTAGGAGAGCTGTGATGGGTTGGACTGTTCGGGAAAATTCCGGAATGAATCTTCGATAGAAATTGGCAAAGCCGAGCATGCTCTGAACTCCCTTCACCGAGCTAGGAGATGGCCATTTGAGGATGGCGTCCACCTTTCGCGAGTCCATTCGGACTCCTTGAGGTGTCAGGATGAATCCGAGAAACTCAACTTCTGTGGTATGAAAAACGCATTTTTCGAGCTTTGCAAATAGTCTGTGCTGGCGCAATTTCTCAAGAACTGCCCTAACATGTTTTCTGTGATCGGATTCTGAAGAAGAGTACACCAGGATGTCGTCAATATAAACAATGACACAGACATCGATAAGTTCCCGAAGAACATCATTCATAAAGTACTGAAAGGCGGCAGGTGCATTGCACAAACCGAAGGGCATCATCTGATATTCGAAGAGCCCAAATTTGGAGCAGAATGCAGTCTTCCATTCGTTGCCTTCTTTTATATGCACCAGGTGATAAGCTCTTCGGAGATCTAACTTGGTGTACACACAAGCGTCTTTCACCTTGTCGATAAGCTCAGGGATCAGGGGCAGAGGATAACGATTCTTAATCGTTATTTGATTTAGGGCGCGATAGTCTATACATGTTCTAAGGTCGCCCTCTTTTTTCGGCACGAAGAACAGAGCTGAGGAGACAGGAGACTTGGACTGGCGAATAAAACCATTGGCTAGGTACTGATCTAAATACTGACGCAAATGCAGGTTCTCAGGTTCCGTAAGAGCATAAATCCTACTACAAGGTAGTTGAGCATTGGGTACCAGATCGATTTGGCAATCATAAGACCGATGGGGAGGTAACGTGTTAGCCTGTTCCTTCTGAAAAACGTCTTGGAATTCTTGGTATTCTGACGGTAGCTGTACAGGGGTGGAAGTTGCTGAGGCTAGACCCATAACTGGATTTCTTGGATAACAAGTTGGTTCACAATCAGGAAAACTTATCTTCTTTGCTCGCCAGTCGATTCTGGGATTATGTGTTTCTAACCAAGGAATTCCAAGAATTACTTGAAATTGTGGGGCCTTGATCACATCAAACACGATTGCTTCCCGATGTCCATCCTGACCCACCAGTGTCATTTCAACAGTGGAATGCGTTACAGGCCCTGAGGCTATTTCGGTTCCATCTACTGTAGTAATGACATCTTGGGTTACTTTCAGGCGGAGAGGGAGCTTAATCCTGGAAGCCAATTCACGGTCTATGTAGTTTCCAATAGCTCCACTGTCGATGTATGCTTTTACAGCATGCAACTGCTGAGGCTGTTTTGGGTCCACGAGCACCATTGGCATGACAAAATGCGAGGTCAAAGAGTTTGTTTTCAAGCTCGGCAAGCGGACCCCTACGCTTGTCGGGCTAGGTCGTTTCCCGAATCAGGTGTCAATAAATCGTTATCAGTGGCTCCAACCACCTACTTAGGTGGTTTAACCGGACAATTTCGAAGAAAGTGACCGGAAGTCCCGCAATACAGACAAAGTTGCATTTGCCGCCTTCTCTCTCGTTCCTTCTGCGTTAATGGTCCTTTAACACCGCCGATTTGCATAGGTTTGGATACGTCGATACTCTTGGAGTTAGCGTGGGTTTTGATTGGTACTCGGATTTCGTACTTGAACCGATCTGCTTTTCTATTTTGAAGTCTGTGATCAAGTTGAACCACCAAGTCTATGTAGCCTGCGCAGACCTGGGGTGGATCTACTATCTGAGCTAGAACATCCTTAAGCTCTCCGCGCAGGCCTTGATGAAACAATGTGATCTTTTTGTTTTCTGGCCATCCAGTTTCCACAACCAGTCTATTAAAGGTGTCAACGTAGGACAGGAGATCCTGATTGCCTTGTCGTAAGGATAGCAGTTCGTTATCAAGGGCCTGTCCTTGAGAGTGTCGAGCAAACAATCTTTCCATGCTGGCCTGGAAGCCCTGAAAATCCTGGAGAATGGGATCATCCTGATTTACCAATGGAATAGACCAATCGGCAGCACTGCCACTGAGGTAAGATAGTATAAAGGCCACCTTGGTCTGGTCGTCAGGGAAGGCCCCGGGTCTGCATAGAAAGTGTAAACGACATTGGTTCATAAAGACGGCATATTTCTTGGGATCCCCCGCAAAACGTTCAGGCTGGCCCAAAGGCACGTGTCCAGGTAGATTGATTTGTACCGGGTTATTCAAACCAATTGATGTGGAAGTACCTCCGGAATTAGGTAAAGGAGTGTGCCCTGCCTGGGCCTGCAATAACCTTTTGGCCAGGTCATCAGTTCTTTCCTTGGATAGGATCAGTTCTCTTTTGAGAGCGTTAGTCTCCTGGAGGGCTGAGTGCACTTCTGCCCGTAATTCCCCCAAAAGCTGGGCCAGCTGATCTGTCTCGGAAGTCTCCATAGCGCCCGGGTGGGAAATTGTGGGTAGGCTTCGCGTTCTGTCACGCTCACCTGATTCCCACGGAGGCGCAGGTCTGGCTTCGAGTGCTGATGCTTCTTCAATGGTGAAGCGCAGGACTCTGATGATGGACAGGAAGGGCCCCTCTACTCTGGCTTTTCTGGCTCGCAGGAATAGTCCCCTGTGCGTGAAAAGGGAGTATTACCTACTGACGGAATAATGCTCAAGCCTCCCACTCCCTTCCAACCCTCCTCGATACCCTTCCACGATTCCCCGTGAAGTCTCACCTTAGGGTCTGGAAGGATGAGTTCTTCATCCTGCTTCTGATGCAGGGGCGCGTTGAAACCCAGTTACTTCACTGTATTGAGGTTTGATGGGAGTTCAGAATAAGCTTGACTATTCAGGTGAGGCGCTGTAAGAGTTCTGTTGCAAGTTCAAAAGTTCAAGCTTAATAATAATGTTCATTGTCTTATTGCAGCAAGCGCTAATGCTTATGTCTTTTTCCCCTTAGGGGCCGGGGTTCGGAATGCCGGAGATATGGCGCCGACCCGAAGTTTAAGTTCTGGATGAGCGTTCAGGTAATGTCTTTGCATTCGCTCATTCAATGTCTTTGTCTTTTTTCCCCATTGGGGCCGGGGTCCGGAATGCCAGGAAGCGGCAGGACCCAAAATTAAATGGGAATGACCCAACAGGTAAGTCTTAGAAGGAAACTGAGCTTTTCCTATTTCCCTTCCTTCTCTCACCTTGTTTTCTTGTCTTTTCTCTCTAGGCTCTGGGAAGTGGGTGCGGATCCGGATGATCGCTGCTGAAGATGGAGGCGCCCAGGAAAGGTGAGTGAAATGCAGCGCTGCAGCGATCGATGCGAAATGCTTTTAAAATGATGTCTTCCCTTTCAGGATCGTCGGTGTGATGTCCCCGTGATGCAGCTTTAGCAGGTAAGGTCTTCTTTCTCGCCAATTCTCTCTTATCTCCCTTTGCAGGTGACCCAGGATGCTGACAGGCGTGGCTGAAGTCCAGATGCAGGAGCTGACACGATGAGCGGCCAGCTGCGAGGAGCAGAACAACGCGAAGCGTGAGTTGCTGATCGGGCGTGGTTTAAATAGCTTTGGAAGAAGTTCCTGGCATGTATCCTTCCACCGATCAAGTATGTATCCTTCTCCGACCACACCCAGGTGGAAAGTAGTCCCACAGGTAAAGTAGTTCCATTCAGGCCTCAAGAGGGCCTGGATGTAGCAGCATGGTCTGCATCAGGTAAGTGCACATTAAAACACTTGAACACATGTCTAGCTTTATGAGCCTGGCGCCTAAGGCGCCAGGACAGGGGTCCAACATGAGCCTGGCACCTAAGGCGCCAGGACTGTGTCCAAAGGGCCCCAGCTTGGGCCCGCTGGCACTTCCCTGGGCTGAATGATGCCTGCCTCTGGGGTTGCTGGGTCGGACCTGGCTCCTTGGAGGTAGGCATCATGACAGGTGGAGTTCCACAGGGGCAGCCTACCATGGCACCTGTAGCCACACCCATTCAGGTATTGCTTCCAGGCAACATCCCTTAAGCACCCCGGAACGCTTCTCTGAGGATCCCAAGAAATTTGTAGCGTTCATGAATCAATGCCAGCTACATTTCATATGAGAACCAGACACCTTTCTGAACGACCAAGCTAAAGTAGCTTTTGTCCTCTCCTATTTAGGAGGGCACGAGGTGGACTGGTCTGTCCTGTTAGTGCTTAGGGATGACCATTTACTAAGAAATTACCCAGGTTTTCAGCGTGAACTGGATAAACTATTTGCCCATCGGACTCGAGGTCAGGCCCTGGATGATGAGCTACTCTTTCTGCGACAGGGTGGTCAGGATCTAATCTCATATGTTGCCACGTTCAATCGCTTAATAGCCGATCAGGTTGGCCAGAGGAGAAACAAATAACGTTATTTTATCGAGGACTGAGAGGAGAATTAAAAGATGTCTTGGCGCAAGTAGTTAATCCTCCCGAAGATCGCAGTGTATACATCAACCTAACTATGCAACTAGACCACCGGTTACAGGATCACAAGGCCGACCGAACCAGATCAGAGCATAGACCAGTGTATGTCCGACCAAAGGAAGCGTCCCATTGACAGGCCTCAGAAATACATTCAGAGCCCATGCAATTGGGTGTTCTCAGGGGACCACTCACCAAGGCAGAGAGAGAACGGAGGCGCAAGGAAAGACTTTGCTTATATTGCGGCCAATCTGGTCACTTCCTCGGGAACTGCACGATTAAACCCCCACGGAAGACAATGGGGGTACTAGATAACATAGGGGAAGACACAGTTGCGGTGGCGGAAAACTCCAACGCCCAGCAGATGTAGAGGTCGGAGGAACGGAGCACTGAGATCTCACATTTCAGTATTCCTGTGGATTTGGTAGACCCTCCACAGCCCACCCGAATGCATGCCCTCAAGGCTTTCATCGACAGTGGGGCTATTGAGAACTACCTGGACATAAACACAGCAAAGACCTTGGGATTAGCATTCCACCGTAAGGACACTGCAGAAAGCGTGACAGCTGTGGATGGTATACAACTCCTTTCGGGACCATTAACACAGTGTACTTACACCATCACCTTAATCTGCCAAGATGGCCACAGAGAAAGCATTAGATTCAACCTTATCGCTGCACCCCATTTCCCAATGATTCTTGGGATACTGTGGCTAGAGACGCACAACCCAAAGAAAGATTGGCAAGCTCGAACCTTACTCTTTTCCACGGAATGCACCTCTTGTTACAACATCAAAGGGATCAAAGGAAGTCCTTTGTTAGCTTCACATTAAAAGATAGCAGGTTTAGGATTGGTGGGCACTTTACCAGAGGAATATCAGGAGTTCCAGGATGTGTTCGCGAAGGAGCAAGCTAATACACTACCACCACATCGAGTTTACAACTGCCAGATCGACCTGCAACCAGGAGCACACGTACCGTGCAGCCGCATTTATGCATTAACCAAGGAAGAAAACACTCATCTACGGACCTACTTGGATCAATACCTGGCCAATGGCATCATTAGACCATCTAAGTCACCAGCCGCCTCCCCACTCTTCTTCATACCGAAGAAAGAGGGGGACTTAAGAATGTGTATTGATTACCGGGCCCTAAATCAAGTCGCCATAAAAAATAAGTGCCTGTTACCTCTGATACCAGTACTCATAGACCAGGTTAGACAAGCGAAGATTTTACCCAAGCTAGATTTACGCGGCCCATATCATGTGGTACTCATGAAGAAAGGGGACGAGTGGAAGACTGCATTCCATACCCGCTATGGCTTGTACGAATACCAGGTCATGCCCCTTGCCAGCATTTTATAAATTATGTGTTACGGGAACTCCTCGATGTCTGCGCAGTCATCTGCATCAATGACATTCTGATCTACTCCACCACTCCCCAAGAGCATGTAACCGATGTGCGAGCTGTACTCCACAAACTGCATGAAAACCAACTGTATGGAAAGCTAGAAAAATGCTCCTTCCACGTCACTGAGGTGGAGTTTCTGGGATATGTACTGACACCACAGGGGATCAAGATGGACAATAGAAAAGTGAAGGCAATCCTCACTTAGTCCTTACCCACGTCTGTGAAGGGAGTACAGAGTTTCCTAGGGTTTGCAAACTTTTATCGACGCTTCATACCAGGATTCTCACATATCGTACATCCAATAACATCCTTGCTGCTCAAACACTGAAAGTTCGAATGGACACCAGCGGCGGAAGAAGCTTTCCGAGCTCTCAAGGAAAAATTCACCTCAGCCCCAATTCTGCAACACCTACAGCCCAATTTACTGTACATCGTGGAAATGGACGCTTCAAGCATTGCCATGGGGGCCGTATTGTCTCAAGAAAATTCTGAAACCGGATGCCTTCACCCCATTGCGTTTTGGTCAAGGAAATTGTCCCCAGCAGAATTAAACTATGCAATTTCTGAGAAAGAACTCCTAGTAAGTAATGTCGCCATTCACACAGTGCAATCAAAGTGCATTGTGTGAATGGCGACATTACTTACTAGGCGCACAACACACCATCACAATTATAACAGATCACCGGAACTTGCAATACTTACGCTCAGTAAAAGCTCAGTCTTCTAGGCAGCTCCGTTGGGCTCTATCCTTAATGGAATCCGACTTTGTAATCACCTACCGGCCCGGAGTTAAGAACGGGAAAGCGGATGCGTTATCCCGCATTGGCACAGGAGAGGAAGTCTACAAAGCCCCTAACCCGATGGAGATCATACCCAGTCACAAAATTCTCGGCCTCCGCATCGGCCCATCTCTGTTAAATACTCTACAGGAAACAATAAAAGAAAATATGTCTGAAGAAGACCTACTGGCTTGGGACACAAAGGGAGATCAGTTCACCATTCAAGACAAACTACCATACTACCAAAAACACTGCTACGTTCCAACTAAGGATCTGAAACAAGCAATCATATCAGACTACCATGACTCGCTGTTAGAAGCTCATCCAGGTATAGCCAAATCCATGAAGAAAGTAAGCAAATCTTATTGGTGGCCAACTTTGCGAGAGGATATTGTCACCTACATAGGCACCTGTGAGGTATGTGCACAATACAAAACATCCAGGCAAAAACCAGCCGGCCTCCTTCAGCCAATCACCATTCCACCAGTGTCCTGGCACACAGTATCAATGGACTTTGTCAATGATCTACCTCCTAACTCAGGTTATAATACCATCCTCGTAGTAGTGGACCTCTTCTCCAAAATGACCCATGTCATAGCTCTAAAGGGTATTCCCTCAGCTCCGTTCCTGGCGCAAGTTTTTCTAGACCGAATCATCAAGTTACATGGATTCCCTACCATAATTGTTTCTGACAGAGGCAGCCAATTTGTATCTCATTTTTGGAAAAAATGTTGTGCCCTGGCAGTAGAAATCCGTCTGTCTTCTAGTCACCACCCTCAAACGGACGCCCAAACCGAGCACACGAACCAGACCATGGAACAGTATTTGCGCTGCCTATTACACCAAACAAGGCAAAGCTGGACAGAAATTCTATGGATGGCAGAGTATGTCTACAACAACTCAACACATTCATCAACCCAAGCAACACCCTTCTTTACTATATATGGTCAAAACCCCAGAACGTCGGTCTATGATCCGCCAGAAAAGATTGAAATGCTCGCAGTAAAGAATCTACATGCCAGCATCATGAAAGCAGCCAGAGAAGCCAGCAGGAACCGACAGCAAGCCAAAGAAACACAGAAAAGAAACGCTGATCGCCATCGACGAAAAGCCCCAGATTATCAAGTGGGAGACTCGGTCTGGCTGGCAACTACACACATTGCTTTAAAGGGTCCCAAGAAATGTCAGCCTAGATACATTGGCCCATATACAATAGAAAAAGTAATTAATCCAGCAGCCATGAGACTGGCGTTACCTTAACATATGCGTATACATCCCATATTTCACGTGTCACTATTAAAACCAGCACACCCAGGAACCCGAACTTCCACACCTCCTGCACCCATACAAGTGGGTGAAGAAGCACCAGAATATGAAGTAAAGAACACATTAGATTCCAAACAAGTACGAAAGACCCTGTATTATTTGATTGACTGGAAGGGGTACAGACCCCAGGAAAGATCATGGGAACCCAGCACGCACGTGCATTCCCCCCGATTGGTGCGGAAATTCCATCAGGACCATCCTGAGAAACCAAAGCCCTCATACACACCATTGGGAGGGGTCTTGAGGGGGAATACTGTCATGGGTATCAGGCAGGTAGTTGGGGCAAGCTGGGTGGAGGCTTGGCAGGCCTGGCATAGGCACACAAAGAACCTATAACAAATCCCTCCTTTCATTCCTTCCTAGTGTTTGTAGTAACTTCCTGGTTACCACTTCCTGTTGCCAAACAGGAGGTGCATGATAACTCATGAGCTCTCTAGTGTTTGGGTGTGGCTGGCTGTATAAACCACACCCAAGATTCTTCCAGTGCTTCGTGTTGCTTACTGTGAGCTGTATCAGCAACACACTTGCCGTGCTCTGGATCAGCCAGCATCTGCTTACCTGCTCCGGATCATCCTGCTTCTGCTTACCTGCTCCGGATCATCCTGCTTCTGCTTACCTGCTCCGGATCATCCTACTTATACTTACCCGCTCTGGATCATTCAGCTTTAGCTTACCTGGTTCTTACTCCACACCGCAGCTATCTCCAGTCAAGAGGGGACTTCTGCACCGGCACCTGTAAGAACAAAGAAGAACAGCGTTAACACGCGCACATCAGTAATGCTGTGCATACTCACTGAATCTTCCCGCGATGCTGGAATCCAGGTTAGTTGCACGAGCGCACAAACCCCTGGAAGAAAGAAGAGACATTATTCATTGCGCTCGCTCCAATAACGCAGACACTTATTTCACTGTGCTCTCTCTCTCTCTACGCGGTGCATATTTACCAAAAGCCTCTGTGCAAACTTACCTAACCACCAAGTCTTCAGTAGCACTGAACCCGGACTCGAGGAACTAATGCCACATAAGTTCTCCTGCAAGGGAAAGGGAGAGACATTACCAGGCGCGCTCGAATTGAAGGCGCTGCGCAAACCTACCAGCAGCTAGCTTCTACACGCAGCGGTACACACCCACAAAAATACTAGCAAACAAAGACAGTACGGACAATTTTGGACACTCAACATTCTCTGTGCAACGTTCACTTGTGGGAAGGACTTTCTAGCCAGTGAAGAAACTGGCGCCTTGAACTCTCGGCCTCGCTGTGAAGGCATAAAACAGCGTTTGGCATCTGAACCCAGCCTACAGACATTGGCACCAATCACATGAGTAAATCGCGCCCCTGCAAATGCAGGATGGAGTGCACACCCTACTAAAGATCAAGGTATTCCTCCGGGTGAAACAGGGGAAGTGAAGACTCGGGATTATGGGAGGCTCGTCCATCGCTCCTGCAGAGACACAGGTGAGTGTGACAAAGCGTCAATAGTTACCATAATGGTAGTCATACCATGAGACCGGGGTAGGTCAATAATGAAGTCTGTCGATATATGTTCCCCCAAACCAACAGGTAATAAAGGTTGTTGCAACAACCCAGTGGGTTTGCCAGTCTGGTACTTACTGGAAGCACAAATAGGGCAAGAAGATACATATTTGTAGACATCCTTTCGGAGAGTGGCCCACCAGAACCTCCGACTGATTAACTCATGTGTCTTCCTTATCCCTGGGTGTCCTGATAAGGGCAAATCATGGCACCAGGAAAGGACTTGTTCCTGAAGCTTCTCTGCAGGGATATAGAGTGCAGTATCATGGTAGTAGAGTCCATCACTACCTAGAGTGACCGCTTGCGGATGGTTGGTCTGTTTATGATAGTGGGGAACAAGGTCTTGAAGGAATGTAGATTCTGCCGCTATTATCCTTAGACCAGGGAATACCAAGTCATGACCCTGATAGATACCTGAGTCATCCCCTTGACAGCGAGACAAGGCATCAGCCATCTTGTTTTCAGAACCAGGGATGTACGTAATCAGAAAGTCAAACTGTAAAACAAATATGCCCATCTGGCATTTCATGCATTGGTACATTCCATTTGTTGTAGTACTCGAAGATTGCAGTGATCTGTGCGTAATTTGAAAGCTGTGAGCTGCACCTTGCAGCAGATGGCAGCACTCTTGACAAGCTAATTTTATAGGTAATAGTTCTCTTTCAAGAGCAGAATAGTTGCGTTCGTTGCTGGTCAAAGTCTTGGAATAATATGCCACCGGGTGTTCAAGACCATCAGCAGCCCTTTGAAGTAGAATGACCCCTACGGCTCCTATCGAAGCGTCTGTCTCTGAAATAAATGGTCTGTTTTGATCTGGTTGCACCAAAACCAGGGCTGAGGTAAATAGCTTCTTGAGATGTTGAAAGGCTTTTATGGGTTCATTATCAAATATGAGCTTAACCCCCTTCTTGAGGAGAGCTGTTATCGATAACACCATTCAAGAGAAGTTGGGAATAAATTGGCGATAGAAATTTGCCAATCCTAAGAACCTCTGCACTTCCTTTACATTCTGAGGTTCCTTCCATTCCAGTATGGCCTTGATCTTGCTGGGATCCATCTTTATGCCTTCCTAAGAAAGGATGAATCCCAAGTATGAAACTGAATTAACCTCGAATTGACATTTTTCTGGTTTGACTAGTAATTGGTGAGAGTGTAGACGATGAAGAACTTCTTGACTTGATAGCGATGATCCTGTAAGGTTTGAGAAAAAATCAAAATATCATCCAGGTAGATGACTACTGACAAGAACAACATGTCTGAAAAGACCTTGTCCATAAACCTCTGGAAAATGGCTCGGACATTAAACAGTCCGATGGCATCACTCTATACTCAAACAGACCCAACGGGGTCCGGAAAGCAGTCTTCCATTCCTCACCCTTCTTTATCCTCAGAAGGAGATAAGCACCTCTGAGGTCGAGCTTCGTGAAATAGACCGCTCTTTGACCTGCTTCCAAAATGTCTCTTATCAACTGCATAGGGTATCGATCTCGGACGGTAATTTGATCTAGACCGCGATAATCGATACATGGTCGTCGCTCGGATGAGTCCTTCTTGGGTATAAAGAACAATGATGCGCCAAAGGATGATTTAGATTCCTGAATGAGACCATTTTGCAGGTTGGCCTCTAGGTATTCCTTTAATGCTCGTCTTTCTGGTAAAGACAGAGGGTACATGCGACCAAATGGTACAATAGATTCTGGGATCAACTCTATAGCGCAATCTTCAGCTCTTTGGGTTGGTAAATGTCTTGGTAAGGTATCCTTGAATACCTCTGAGTATTCTTGATAATGGAGATGTACTGAAGATAGTTCTGATGGCACTGGTCTTCTCCACTTCCAAATATTTATTAGGAGTGTTCATGCAGTTGGATGCACAAAATAGCGAGTTGAAGCTCACTCGATTGGATGCCCAGTCGATTTGGGGGTCATGCTTCCTTAACCAGGGAATGGCAATCACCAGAGGGAAATGCGCTGCTCTTATCAAGTCGAATACCATATACTCCTGGTGTTCTCCCAACTTCATCTTTAAAGGCAATGTCTCCTTTATTATTGGACCAGACAACAACGGGGTACCGTCAACTCCTTAAAATGGTATGGGCTTCTGCTTGGGTTTAGAAGGTACGAGATTCTCTCTGGACCAATTGAGATCTATACAATTGCCTGCAGCTCCACAATCCAGCATTGCCAGAACCTCCTTTGGTTCTGGATCAGACAACCAGAGTAGAACTCGAAAGCCCATCAGTCTATTATCATCATTCTCTTCTATTGGTCTTGTGTAGTCGTAAGGGTTGTAGGCAGCTCCCCCAATACTTCCCATTGCATAGGACCGGGGGCTGGAGTTTTCCTTCCTTCTAGGCGGGACTTCAGGACAGTTCCTTAGGAGATTTTTGGATGAACGGCAATACATGCAAAGACCTGCATCTCGTCGTCTCATTCACTCTTCAGGAGCCAAGGGACCATGTGTCGCTCCAATTTGCATTGGTTCATTTACAGTGTGTACCTCTCTGGGAGGCTGGAAAGGTAGGCTAGCAGATGGAGGATTAGTACAAGGCCTTCTCTTCTCCTGACAGCATTCTACAAGTCTGAACTCGATCTGTAAGGACAATGTCATCAGCTCTTGAAAGGATGCAGATCGTGCTACACGGGCCAGCTCGTCCTTAATATCATCTTGTAGTCCTCATCTGTAAATGGTTTGTTTGGCTGAATCGGGCCAATTAGCCTTGGCTGCCAACCTAAAAAACAGGAGATATACATCTGTACATCTGTAGTTCCTTGACGTACATCCAATATTGCTTCCAAAGAGGTGTACAAAACTTTGGGTTGATCAAACCGTTCCTTAAATGATCCCACAAAACGGTCATAGTCATTTAGGGAAGGGTCATTGTTGGTAACTAATGGGGTAGCCCAGATAATGCGTTTCCTGTCAAGTTAGCGATGATGAACCCGACTGCGATCGTGCCATTTCATAAGTATGCGGTCTGAATGCAAAATAAACTTGACAGGCATCTAAAAAGTCTTTGTGTCCTCCTGGGTGCCCATCATACTTTCCATAGGATAGAGTCATGGTTAAAAGGGCCCTTAGGGGTCCCTCGTGATATGGAAACAAGGCAATAACCATACACAAAAGGATGCACCAGACACGAGGTTAAAATTCCCAATGCTAGGGTTTATTGCAAGCAAAATAGTCCCAATTGGCCAACTATGGTCTCACGCCCTGCGACGTGTATTCTCTAGACCTCGAGGGACGCAAGAGAGCGAATTACGTACATCAGTTACATATATACAAAATGCATATCATACAATCAGCTATGACATGTTTAACACACCCCTTTTATTGAGTTTCTTTGAACTCGGGATGATGATGGACATTTCCGACGAGTATGACAATTATGACACTTTCAATGTCTATTCTAGTAACAATGTGCAATTTAGAAAGTGCGGAGGCATCTTCTAGTTGTTGAACAGAACACGGTGCTTCTGTTCTTGGAAGCAAGCTGCACACGGGGGAAGAGTCACATTCCAAGCTTTGCTATCTATGTGGTGCTATTCGTGTCCTGGGAGCCGGCACGCTCTAAAGGGTTTTGTGAAGGGGGGCCGTAAGAAGAGCATAATTCAAGCCTTTAGCTGCTTTATTCTAACATATTCTACCACAGTACGAGACTGGCTGTCAGCTGTGAAATGATTAAATGCCCTGCAGCTCTCCCTCAAGGCTACAGAGAGGGAGCGTGGGCATTCCTTTCTGGGCTGCTCATGAGGAGTTTCAACGAACTCTTCAGTCCCGCGGTCTTGCCCTTTCATATTCAGACAACAATGTTAACAGTTGAGCAGAGTAAGCAGAATTCACAAGAATTGCAAGCTGCAAAGCAGTTTAGACAGAAAGCAATGAGCAATGGTTCACAAGCAAAATGGTGATTCTTGCTACGTTTAAAATGGCCGCTTGTTGGTCAGGCATAGCAGTTTGTATTTCTATAATTCTGTGCATAAGACTGTTGGCCTTCGGCCATCAAGATACGTCTATCATCCAAATGAAGGGTATTCACTTTTCTAGATTGACAATGGGTGGTTGCTCTCCACGATCACCTCGGTGTTGCACAACCTGTTGACGAAGCGCCACATTCTCGGTCTTTAGAGCTTGTACTTCCACTGTAAGGTTCTGCAGTACAAGCTCTAAAGACCGCTACAAGCTCTTGGTACTGCTCCAAGGAAGCCATTGGAATTATTGGGCGTTGTATGCTGTCAAACTTCTGACCACCTTCCCTAACCTCCTCCTCACCTGTCTCTTCAGATGAATTGTCCTTGGTGGTCGAGGTTGTCTTCTTGCAGGACTTCCGATTGTCTGTTGATTGTTTCTCCTTAGACCTTCGATCCTTCCGGTCGTGTAAATAGGGTCTGGCTCCCTCGAAGGCCACCTTGGGAGGGATTGGTACCTGCCCTTGGGCAACCCCGAGGAGCCAAACCCCAAACAATCAGGGAAAAAATCAATTGGCTGCAAAAAACCCTGATGTCCAAATTCCTTGGCCAAAAATAGGAGTCCGTGGCCAGAAGTATGGCGGCAGGTGATGGGATTAATACACCTCAGCAACTCAGGACTACCAGCAACTGAAGTCAAGTCGGTAGTGCCGAACAGGAAAAATAGGAAAAGGCAAGTCTGCACTGGAGATGGTAAGAGAGAAGGTAGTATTGAATAGAAAAAGACAGAAAAAAACGCAGTAACAAACTGAGAGTCAGAAAACTAAGATTCAAAAGAAAAGAACAAGGAAAAGAAATACAGAAAGAAGGTACCGGTGATATCCGAAATTCCGGTTCCTCCAAAGACTGAATCTCGCAAGACACCACGAGTAGAGTCCCGAAACGAAAGGGCGAACCGGGAAAGAGAGGACAGCCTCAGAAGTCGAAAGACGAGATAAACAAGACTGAGGTTGGAATGATCAGAGCCATAAGAAAAAGGGCAGAGCAGGACTTCCACCATTCCAAAGACGGAATCGCGGAAGAGCTGCAAGTCGAAGGGACGAAACAGGTAAGCAACGAACAGCGAAAGAATGCCGAAAGAGAGATAAGCGAGAAAGAGGGAAGCACGGTCGAGCCGTAAGAGAAAAGGAATGACAGAACAAGAGGAGATCAGCACGAGAGGAATACGAAGAGAAATACAACTAGATGGTCTGAAAGAAAGCACAAGGCAGTTACTCAGTGGAGTGAGCAGCGGCAGCGCTGTAGTCAGAAAGACAGATACAACGCAAAGAGCAGTGGGCGGGCCATGAAAATATACCCACGTCGGCCATGTTGGATGAAGACTAGATCGGAGGGTGTCCTAAAATGGAACTAATGCTTCCAACAATGCCATAGTTTCCACCGGCGATTCCTGACAGCGGAATACGACTATATCATTACATACCCTGCGGGAGTACGCATGGCAAAACGGATGCTTTGTCCCATTTGGGCAAAGGAGAGGACGCGTACGTGACACCAGAACTGGTAGCCATTATAGCAGAGAACAAACTCCTGGGTGCGACGATGAATTCCCCTCTGGACGACCTGAAGGCCGACGTACAACGTAACATGAACACAGAAGTGTTGCAGACATGGACAACAGCAAGCATTCAACATACACTAATTGATGGTCTACCATATTACATGGGGTATCTGTATCTTCCAACCACAGCCCAAAGAGAACGGATCATCTCTAATTGCCATGACACACCACTTGAAGGACATCCCGGAGTGACCAAGATATTGGCAGGAATCAAAAGAACCTATTGGTGGCCAACCTGGCGAAGAAACGTTGTCCAATTTGTGTTGTCATGTGGAATTTGTGCACAAAACAAGTCCCAAAAACAGAAAACAGCAGGACTCCTGCGCCCCTTAGAAGTTCCACCCATGCTATGGCATACGCTATCACTTGATTTCATCACCAACCTTCCTCTCTGCAATGGTCACAACACAATCTTAGTTGTAGTGGATTTGTTTTCGAAAATGGCACACTTCATTCCTCTGAAAGGACTACCCGTGGCATCCACCTTAGCAAAGGTCTTTCTTGAGCAGATAGTTCGACTACATGGCTTTCCGTCAGTCTTGGTATCAGATCTCTGCTGCCAGTTTATCTCCAAATTCTGGAAGAAGAGCTGTGAACTCGTGCAAATTGATGTACGCCTATCCACAAGCCATCACCCTCAAACCGATGGCCAAACAGAGTGGACCAACCAGACACTCAAGCAATATCTGAGATGTCTGCTCCACCAGCCAGAAAACACTTGGAAAGATATGTGTGGATCGCAGAATATGTGTATAACAACTCACACCATTCCACAACTGGACAAAGTCTGTTCTATGTTCTATACGGACAACACCCACGTACTTCCTTCTTCGACCCACCGAAAGAACTGGAAATGCCCTCCGTAAAAACCTTGCATGCAACCATCGACTGAGTCGTCAAGGAAGCCACTAAACAACTGACATGAGCCAAAGAAAGACACAAGAAATTTGCGGACCGACGCAGAAAGACAGCCCCTGTTTACAAAGTTGGAGATGTCATATGGTTAGCCTCAAAACACCTGTCCATAAAAGGACCCAGGACTTTTCGCCCCAGATGCTTGGGCCCAAAAAATATCAAAGGAATAGTTAATCCAGTTGTCATGAAACTAACTCTGCCTTCAAACATGCGCATTCACCCAGTATTCCACGTCTCTCTCCTGAAACCCATCTAACCTAGCACCCGATAAAAAAATCCCCCAACTACCACAATAATAGAAGGGGAACCAGAGTATGAAGTCAAAGATGTATTGGACTCCAGGACAATCAAATCCAAACTATACTACCTCATTGAGTGGAAGGGATATGGACCGCAAGACAGATCATGGGAACCCAGCAAACATGTCCATGCCCCTCGGCTAATCAGAAGATTCCATTGCAATCACCCAACCAAGCCAGGGCCAGGGACACCCACCTTGAGAGGGGCTTTGGGGGGAGTACTGTCGCAACTGCTAGCCCTGCAGTAGCCACACACACACTTGTCCTAATTTGGGCACATAAGTCGTCAAGACCTTCTGAGGGGAACAACATAATGAATCCACAAAGGGTTAAGAGAGGGGTCAGCTGGACTCAGTCCTGGCGCGGCTGGTGCCAAGTTCACTTCCCATTAGGATAACTAGGAAGCCCAACCACTTCCTGTACCTCCAACATGGAGGTGAATTAGTGTCAAGTAGTCACAGTAGGTTGCAGATGTGCTTCTGGGTGTGGCTGGCTATATAAGCCACACCCAGGCATGCAGCCTTTGCTTCGCGTAAACGCTCACCGGCACCAGCTCCTGCAAGGAAGAAAACAGAGTTATTCAAGTTACAACGGACCCGATCCACGGTTGCCCCGTGACACTCACCGTATCCTGGTCCCACGGCGTTCACTCAGAGTCCTTGGCAATTCTGCTCGACTACCCGTCATCACAGCTCCGGCCGACACTGCAAAGAAAAAAAACAAGAAAGACAGTGAGTGAAAGCAACTCGCACAGACAGGGCAGCGCATGCAAGACATTAATGCCCAGGAAAGCATCGCGCACAGAAAGGGCACTGCATGCAAGACTTTAATGCCCATGAAAGCAACGCGCATGGAAAGGACAGCGTATACAAGAAAGCAACGCACACGGAAAGAGCAGTGCATACCGGACGTTAGAGCTCATAAAGCAAGCAAGAAAGCAACGCGCACGGAGAGAGTTGCATAAATAAAGACTTTTACAAGCAGTGAAGCGCAAAGGACAGCACAAAGAACAGAGCGAGGCTATAAGAAACAAGCACTAGTGCAGCACGCACAAGGAGAACCACAGGTAGCCGGCATAATGCAGCAACCACATTAGTCATCGACAGCAACAAGCCAGCTTGCCACCCACAGACCTGCCAAAGGGGCATCCCCCACCAAACAAAGGACACAGATCCACACCACAGCAGGTCTGGGCTTCGATCTGAACCTCTAAACCAGTCGCATATCTGGTTCTGTACCCACTTGCGCGCCTTCTAGAGAAACAGCAGGACGGAGAGCTCCACTACCATCTAAACAAGGTGAGCGCAGCCCACAGGGGATCCTGGGAAGTAAGGGAGGGCGCCAGGTGGAGGGGAGGGTCCTGTCAACACTGCTTCCATAATATTCAGTCCTGTGTCCTCATTCCTGGAGCAGCCTTCCAGCTTCAGCCCCTTGAGATCCCAGTTCCAGAAGGTCCCGGCGCAGATCCCAGAGAGAAGAGGTTTCCATGCGCTCCTGCAGAGCTAAGGTGAGCGTAACAGTGTGCAGGTGATAACGGCGGAGGTTGCCGCATCCGTGTGTAAGAGAAACCCTTTAGCAGAGTTTGCAGCGTATTTATTTAGTTGAATTTATAAAGCACCAGCAGCCTGGAGGCATCGTGGCGCTGTTAGGAGTGTTTGCTTCTTACAGAGTATGCATACATGTTATGACAGAGTGTAGGGTAGGATTGCTGCTGTCCGCTGCTGTCTTTAGGTTGTGCTGAGTTCCATGTGCTGTGTTTGATATCGGAGGACCCGACTTACTGTTTACTTGTTTGCTCTTTCTTTTGCAGGTGCCGGACGATTCAGGAGCAGCGTTCGCAGACGGGATGACGGGAGACTGACCAGGTGCTGCGATTGACAAGGATGATGCCGTGGAGTCAGGAAAACAGAAGAGAAGTTCCAGGAAAGAGACGTGTTGATGTGCCGAGGTCACACGTGCAGATTGCAGCGAATAACTGTTTATTCTTCTGTTGCAGATGCCGGTACGCGGTGAGCATTATGCTGCCTTAAGCAGAAATAATGCGCAACCAGGTTGAATGCATGGGTGTGGCTTATGTAGCCAGCCACACCCAAAAGCAGGACTGCATGTAGAAAAACACAATGACCCATTTCTCCGCCATGTTGGAGGAACAGGAACTAACCAAATCTCTCCCAGTTGCTTAACCCACACAATGAACTTGGTGCCGTAAGCGCCAAGACAGGGTCCAGTGTGCCCTTTTCCTCATCCCTCGTGGGTTGCTTGTGATGGCACCATGGTATGTTTTTGGGTGGTGATCTATTAACACCATGAGGGTAGTCGCAGGTCCGTTAATGAGTGTGTGTATTTGGTTCAGGACCAGTGGTTGTGACACTATCCCTTTGTCAGTGAAAGATATCGTCATGTTTAATTTTGTCATCAAGTTGCGTCCTAATATATTAACTGGTGTCTGCCGAGAATACAATAGCGGCATAGACACGTCATTCATGTTCACCTACAGAAAGTGGTAATTCATCAGTAAAAGCAACCAAACTTGTGCCCCAGAGAATCCCTGCGCATTCATTGTGATCCAAGGCATTGGGTACTTTCATTCTTGAACACAGGAACAAGTTGCTCCCTTGTCCACGAGAATTGAAAATGTCATTACCCTAACGCTTGGTTCCTCTTGTGGGTCTGGTGTCACAGATAGTACTGAGCACATCAAGCCGCTCTGTTGTCTGTTGGCTCTTGTATTGTGGATATAAATTCATCCCAATGCCCCTAAAAGGATTCCCTCCCACTACTGTCACACTCCCTATCCTGGGTGTGGGTGCTTGTGGGGCACCTATATTCGCCTTCAATTGTGGCACCATTAGTTGTTGCATTGGAGCGTACTGCGGTACCTCTGTCTATACTTGTTGTGCCTGTATGGGCACTTGCTGTTATTGCCCCTGTTGAAGATTGTGTTTGTGACAGGATCTGCTGTGTTTGCTGTGTTTGCTGCACGAGTATCTGTTACTGTGCGTGATTTTGGGCATAATATTTCTGTGGATCTGTGTTGTACTGTGGAGAAAAGCCCATCCCCCCCTCTTGGAGCTTGCCAGTTCTGCTGCATGCCTCCCCTACTTCTACACATTCAGAATATATGTCCTATCCTTCCACAGTTCCAGCATTGTTGTGGCTGTCCTGAAATAAATCCTCCTCCCCCTCCAGGGTTTTGAAATCCACTATCGTCCTCTAGGTCCATTCCGTCTACCTCATGGCCAAAGGTGTTACCCACTTTGATCTATAGGGTACCCTGCATTATCTTGCTGCGCAAGCTGTACTTCTTGTGTGGCCACCCCTTCACCGCTCGTCAATACTGCTCCTTCTATAGCAAACTCCGAAAAGAATTTCAGAACTAATTTTGCTTCCTCCTGTTTTCTATTTTCAGCTTTCTTCTTATTTTTCTCTTGTCGCAATCAACAATGGTGTACGATAGTCAACTGTATTTCTGGCCATGGCTTTGCTTCCATCCCTACCTGTTTCTTCATCTGCTATTGCACTGGCACCGGCAGTCCCTGACATAAATAATGGTAAAATAATGCCACTGTTTTGGACCATGGTTCTCTCCTCTCAAGACGCCAACATTTTTGAATCTCCTGAATAAAAGCAACAGGATCTTTGTCCTCTCACATTTTCCTTGTCATGATCTCATTATTCTTTATCTAATGTGTTGGGATACTGTACTCTAAGCGCCTCCATATATCTGCCCTGCAATTGTTAAATAGCACTCCATGATATGATATGATAGGTTATTTATAACATGCTTAATACCCAGAGGTTTCTAAGCGCAGAGCCGGGGATTGAACCTGTGGTGTTCCGTGTTGTCTTGCTTCCAAGACGAGCATGTTGCCCCTGAGCTATCGTCCCAAGACCATCATGTGTCATGGTTTGTGCTGTCAAACTCGCATAGCCTACTCGTCTCCAAATGTTGTCAACTCTCTCCCCCAGAATAGCTGCTAATAGGCCTTTTACATCACCCACTGCTAACGTCATACCCGCTTTCATTCTTTCTAACTCATTAATCCATTTTCCTGCACCTGCAGTCAAACTAGGTAATTTTCACTTCAAATTTTCTTTATCCATTTATGGCCACAGAATATATTGTGGTCTTCCTCCCCCTTTCTCTACTAATGGGAATTATGGAAATCCTGGTCCAAAATCATATCCACCTACACTTCGCATCTTCCATGTGGGCTAGTTTCACCCGTTCGTCTGTGTCCTGGCAATGATCCCAATCTGCTTACACTATGCAACCGTGCTGGTGGTCGTTCAGAATCTGGTGTAGGTTCTGGCATTTTTTCTTTTGGGTCTTCTAAGTCTTACCACTTTACCCCTCTCTCTATGTTCGGATCTATCGAAAAACTGAATGCGCCTTCTCCTCGCTCTCTCTCTCATTCTTTCCTTTCTTTGTCTGACATAATTATACCCCAACTGGTATGGCTGTTATCCCTTTCCTCGTCATCAAGGTTTAATCTGCTTAGGGACAGCATTCTATGTTTGTCGTCAATACGCCATCCAATTTATCTCCTGTTTCTTTTGGTGGGGATTCCATAATGCTCCCTATAGCTTCGTAACCACCTTTCTTGCTCATCTGTATATATATTTTTTTTTTATTGGTTATACTTAAAACACAATTAAGCAAATTAACCATTTACATTTAAAATAAAACATCAGATCCAAATCAATCTTCAAAACAATAAAAAAAATAATCTCAATGCAGTACAGCACAATTGGATTCTGACAACCTCTACCAGAACCATATTCCATGTATTAATCGCTGCCTAGAACACGTTTGGATATTTAAAACATTTAGTGATCACAGGTTGCTTTGCCAAGATTGCTATGAATTCAAGGACAGTTGGATTTCCCCAACTTGTTCATTTGATCATTCTGTTGCTTCATTGAATAACAGTGTGTCCTCAAGGAATTTGAGAACCGCTAAACATAGGCTCACACGCTCTCCCATCATGACCCACTGCCACCACTCTGGGTCTAGAGGTGTAACATGATGGATACATTGAGCTTGTAGATGCTTAGATTGCAAGTGGTTAAGCACTGTATAAGCTGTTACCAAGTGGTAGAGGGATTCCGTTTGTTCTTGTGAGCCACAAAATTGACAATTTGTCTATATAAATCCCCAATCCTTTTCCATATGCCTTCTGCCTCATGTTCATCAGCCCATATCTGTACCCTTCGTATCCCTTGCAGATCCCTGCTGTGATCTTCTCCCCTCTTCCCATCCCTCTTGTGCTTTAATAGGTATTATACATCTATTAACTATGTGATCTATTTCATCATCTCTTTGTCCCTACTCCTTCTCATTTCTTCTTTCCTTCTTCTCAGCTCCCTTTTCTCTTCTTCCTCTCCCCTTCTCTGCAACCTATGTTCTTTCGATCTTTGTGCTTCTAGTTCTTCACATTTCTTCTCTTCTATTCACTTTCTCTTTTTTTCTGTTCTTGATACCTTCTGTGTTCTTCCTGTCACTTCTTCTCTTTTACTTTATCTTCCTTGTATGCCCTTTCTCCTTCCTTTTTCTTCTTTTCTCATTCCTCTCTGTCCTCTCTCTCTTTAACATCATCAATGCCCTTTCCATCTAATTCAAGTAGTATCTGTCCTCCCATCCACTCGTTTTGTACTATTGTCATTACACTTGCTTTGTCTTTCTCTCTTTTTTGTTTCTTGGCTTCTTTTTCTCTTTCTATCTGTCTGTCCCTTCTCTGATCGCGCTCTTCATGTTCGTTGCATGTGGACAAATATTTACCTTCTTTACTCTAGCTTTCTTCCATGCTGTCCTCACTATTATAAGCGAGAGGTGCATATGTTTGATTAACATACCCTGCTGCTGCTTTTAACTCTTTAGAGGATAAATTCCCTGTTTGTCCTCAATTTTACCATCCTTGGAAGGAGAACGAGGAGGCGAGGGTGTTACGTCCTCCTCTTTATGGTGATTGAGCATCCACTCCTTCTCAGGCGGGTTCTCTCTCTCGCTTTGATACATTTTCCATAGCTCCAAAATGGCTAACCTTTTCTGTAGATTTTTCCCTGAGTACGCAGCATGTAAATATGCTGTCATGTGTTGCAAGACTGTAATTGATAGCGAGCCCTCTTGAGGCCAGGGCATGAATATCTTATCAGCCATGCCTTTTACCCACTGAGCATGGTATTTCTTAATTTTAGGTGTGTATCGTGGTAGTGTTTTGCACAAACGCAAAAGGGGTGTCCCCCATAATGACAGGTCGTTTTTAACTGTCAATATTTACTAGTTGCTTTATTCTTTTATTAATTTAATTAATTATGCCACAACAATTAATTCAGGCAAGCACCATCAATCGCTGCCGATATATCAGAAATGTTCTCCAAACAATTTCAAGCCTATACACTAATATTCTTTTTATTTCTTCGTTTGTGGTTCTATCGATTCCTACTATACTGCTTTCATTATTGACACTCTAAGAATCTCATTTTATTTTTTCTTAATTGTTACCTTCCTATGATTTTGATTGGCGCCAACCGCTTACTTTCAGGATTTGGTAACTAGTTGAATGGATTATTTATTATTGTTCTATAGTTTCAACCTACAACCTATATTATCACAACTAATACAAAACACATCAACTTTTTACACTGATATTTTCAAACCCCCAGACAAATGTGCACACTTCTTCTATGATCATCTTCTCCACTATCTCTTACCTATACATCTCTATTTTACTCCATTCTGGAATGTTTCATGCTCCCTTCTTTGACTCTAACTGCAGCAATCACTTAAAAAACACTGTGTTCCGGTGTTTGGTGAGGTCCCTTCTCCCTCCTTGAGGACAGGTATTGAGGTAACTTCTTCTACCTAAATAAATCCTGTTACATTCACCCCCCAAAAAAAGAAATGATATATATATGCAATACGGCCCCATCCCTTTTATTTGCCACTTTCGATGTTTCTACTTACATCCTTTATTCAGTTTGAGCCCTTCTGTATCGATTCTTCCCCAATTGACCACTTCGCCTTCAGCCCACGGGGCGCCTGCAGGGACCGGACAGGAATTTCTTCAAAAGAAGTACTTGCCCAATGTCTCTGGTCCCACGTGTTGTACTACCGCTCTCCACAGGGAACTCTGCGGTCTTCCGGCTAATGTTTCTTTCCTTCCTTTCGCTTTCATTCTGATTTGATTTTTTCCTGTCTATTTCACCTGTCAACGCTTCTGCCTCTTTCATCCTGCTCCCACTCTCTCATTTTGTGTCAGTGTCGCTCTCTCAAACAGTGAGTCACCTGACCAACCCCCACTTCCCAAACCTCACAATCTCTATGAGCCTTCCTGGTGCCCTCACACCCTCTATTTGGTGCCCACCTCTTCATCAGCAGATGTGAGGTGACACCCTGTATATAGATAATTGATGCACCTTTTGAATTACCTTCATTGAGCTTTATTTTGATATGATATATCATAAAAGCAATAACATCAACATTTTCAATATATTAAGACAACATTATACATGGTATAAAACTATTCCATACAATATTGCAATAATTAAACTGTCATTCTAAAAAAACAATAAATATATATTACATATAAACTGACCACACCAACCCAAAACATCATAATGTATGCAGTCATCATCATAAAACCATAAGGTTTGCAGTCTAAACCATTTGCAAGTGGAATACAATGCATTTGCAATCATACTTCATGTCAATACATATAAAAAGGAGTACGAATTAAAGTGCAATTGTGCTTCCTGTTAGGGAGAATTCTCATAAATGTGCTAATTCCCTTCACCTTAGAGACCCCCAGCAACTTTGCTGGATTTTGAGGACTTGATTTTTTTTACCTGGAGAGAGTTTGAGCCTTTTTTCCCACTCTCTCGTGTATTTTGATGTGTGTTTTACTCTTGTGTTCTTTGATTAGGGAGTTTTAGACAACTCCACAGACATCATCTTTTCATGTGTGTTACACAGCACCCTCAGTGCAGTAACACAGGGAAGCCTTTCTAGGATGTCCCAAGGTTTAAATACCTTCTCTGGGATAAATTACTGTTTCTCAGAGAATGTAAAGTTAAATTGACTTTACTAGTCTTTTAAAATTCCTAGACCCAGCACACACAATCTTACAATAGAGGACTGAAGACCGCCTCTGGCGCCTGAGTGTCTGGGGTGGGCAGGAAGTGAGGGAGGTGCCCTAAACTCCCTGGGCTTAGTCTCCTAGGAGACCCAAATGCACTCTGACGTGATTGGATGGCTGACTGTCCGGCAAGGACAGCCACCCTGCTGGGTGAGTGGCAGCTAGGCTGGAATGAATGGGAGAAAACTGTTTAAAAGGCGAGTCTCTTGGCTTGGAAGGCAGAGTCGACCACTGGAACGAAAGAACCAAAGACGAGCTGCAAGAGGACGGCTGCTGCAACTACTGGACCGTTGGTTTGGCTGGTGGAGCCCTGCTGCAGGTCCGAATCACCACGTTCATCTCGACAGAGAAGCCCTTCAAGGACGACTTCTTCCTTTGAGTTGGTAGGACCAATCAGCTCGTAAGCCACCTGGACACCATTCTTGGAGCTGGTTGTATTTTCCTCAGAGTGCTGCAAGAAACTGAATAGCCAGGGAGAAGGACACCAGTTTGTGTGCTTGAAGAACAGCTGCCGGAATCGAAGGATTGCCAGTTTGCCAGCTTTGTGACCAGTCCCTGTGCAGTGCAGGAGTCCCCCGACGTCCTCCCTCTTGTCCCCACAACTGAGGCTCAGGAACAGCGAGATCTGCAGGAACTGCCAGAAACAGAAATCTTCAGCGCATCTTTTTCTTCAATATAAGGTACTGTGAAAACCTGACCGAGAGAATTTACCGCTCACTGCGAAAGTTTGTGACCCGACATATAACTCTTTCTTCTGAGAACTACTGCCAAGAACCGTGGCAAAGACTTTTTCAGTTTATCAACCAGAACCGTTTTTACCTATACAAGACACTAGCCCATTGACTTTGGCCTACCTACTGCATTGGACCAACTCCTCTGGTGAACTAACTATTTGCACTGTTTTAAAATAACTCTAATATTTGTTGTATTAACTTATGCCTTTTTGCTCCTACTTCAAAGTAGTTTAAATGTTTCAGAACCGGTTAGTGTGAAGTATTTTAGGATATTTTTGTCTGATATTAATTACCTCCTTTTTAGTGAATGTTTTCTAAATGACTGTGTAATAAATTAAGAAGTGTTTTACCAAGAAACCTTGAGTGTAAATGTCTATTGGAATACTTGTAATTGTAGACCTCTGTGTAACCTCATTACAAGCTCACATTCCCTCTTGAGATAAGCCTGGCTGCTCAGCTCGCTGCCAAAAACTGTGTGGTACAGGCTTATACCAAAGGTTGGTTTTGCTTACCCCTGTAGGCCTAGTTGTGTGTAGTGGTCCCAGAGGGTACTGCATGCAAACTTTGCCTAACACTTTCCACTGGTCTCACATGGCCACAGAAAAACAAATATTGTCTCCACTCTTTTTGCATGAAAGGAAGTAGAAAGACTTCAGCAGTATCACGTACAATACGTACTGCTGCCAACCTCAGAGCGAACTCCCAAATTATGAATCAGTGTTTGTCCATATTCAATTGGCAGTGCCTCCTGCACCATGCCCGTGTTAAATATTTGGCGGTGCAGAAGACAGCAAACACGTCCATGGGGCAACAACATAACAGCATAGCTTCAGAGGTATCCTAACCTGTGATTTTCTCAAGAACAGCCTCACGTTTCTTTTCCTAAATTCCAGAAACGCAGAGCAGAGCAGATTAAGAGAAAGAGCACAGCAGATTCAGACGAGTGCCCGCCCGCATGCCGGGCAGGCAGCTGACACACTCGGTTTGCACTTATTACAAAGACCAGCAAGTGGCAATGTACCGAAACTTGGTTCCAGGTATAAGTCCGTGGCAAAACTTGATGTCCATGTTTCTATTGCGCAGTATAATTAAGTGCAATGCCCTTCCCCTATGTTCTGCACCGCCAGGCTGCATTGCGCACTCCTGACCACTGCACCCTCCCTTGCAGCATGAATCGGGGAAGCATCATTTCAGGGCAGAAAACTCAGCTGCCCTCCCTCACTCCCCATGAGGATCCAGGACAGGGAGCCTCGCCCCCATGCAGGATGCTGTCCCTTGCAAGGCACGCTCCCCTGTCCCTATCTAGATGCTGCTATCCTATGGAGGACAGCGATGCCGGAGGAGAGGTGTGGCACCTGGGCTGAACTTTACATGATGTTTCTCCTACTCAAGGGCAGAAGTGAATTCTAGCGCCATCAGGGTTTGTAGGAGCATTCCTCCAGTAAGATAGAGGGTAGGTCTACAGCAGGTTCAAATGACCTGCACCTTATCTACAAGTCACAGGGACCACCCTCCTGTAAGACTATTCAGTTTTTAAATATACGTAAGCACCTTTGGCAGAAATCTGTTTTAACCTGGAAGCCACAGATAATTCCAGTGATATAGCTTGCCATGTTAATGCAACTGCTGCGGAACTGTCTGTGCAATCAGAGGGTGCAGCTGCATAAGGGGCTCAGAGAGAGACAAATGGAAGAGCAGAGGATGTGGGAAAGATGGACAGGGCGGGGACGAGTATGTGTTCATGCTTGGCTGTGAAAACCTAAAACAATGCTTCATTTTATACAGAACGACTTTAAAAATGCATACCTCACATGATACACAAACATGGAAATGGGTACATCATTGTAGAAACATGATGATTAAAAAGATTATGGGGTCATTTGTTTTGAATTCTAAATTGCGCAGAAGGGGGCATTTCTGTTTGCACTTCTAGGCAAAAGGGCCTTTTGCTTCAGTATTAATTATTTCCACCAGGTAGAGGAAAACTAAATAGTAAAACAGACGCATTCGGGTTAAGGATTCAGTATATGTAAAATAAAAAAAAAGTCGCCCCGTACTGAAAATCAAAAGTCAGCACCCATGCATGAGAGCACTCTCCTCGTCTCCGGTTCCCGCTGAAATCGGTGCTTTGCCTCACCAGCTTCTTGTTGATGTGTCTTGGAATGCACTGCGTCAAATATGATAAGTGCGTAGTATTGCGGAGAAATCGCTCAATATGGTCTACTTTGTTTGTGTCCTGGATGTGTCGCAAGGGTGCCTTATCTACGTTTCTTTGCTTTACTTAATCCTCCTTCTTGAAGAGATTCAACACATGTATCACCTTTCTTCCTAGTTTCATCAATGCACACCTTTACATAGGCATCCCTGGAGGGGATACAAAGGGAAAATTGCTCTCCCTAATTGGTGTCCTCACCCCCCGTCCTCCCCTTGAGTTGCACTTTGGTCCCCCTCACCCCCTGCTAAAAGGGCGCTTGGCAGCAATCCTAAAACGCACTCTGCCAACTGGGCACCAAACACGTTTTCAAAGGTTTTTTCTTAGCATGTCCTTTCCTGTGCCCCGAAGCAGATAGAAGAGGGCTAGATGGGCCAGGCTTTGTGGTGAGTGGCTTCTAATGTTGAAAGTGCTCGTTACACATGCCGTGGTACTGTTTGCTCAGTGTGCTGCTTACAATGTAATATGAAACGACAATAGAGACAGTTCCAAAATGAAGTGAAGCAACTTTCTTGACTGTCCCCCTCAGTTGATTTCCTGAGAGCTATGTTTCGTTTTTGTGTGGAATCGCCTCCGCCCCAAATACCCCACCATTTGTATGCCCCTTCTCTTGAGTATATTTGCCTAGGGTACAGTTTCAAAGCTGTTCTTTGCTTGTCAAACTATTCGGTTGAATTTAAAAGCGTCCATTATCCTGGCAGTAGGTTATATCTCTTCTATCTCTTCTGGTACGCTTGTTTTACTTGTGCCACTTTAAGAAATGAACAGGTCACATTATTCACGAAGATGACCTGCACATTCCTTGGGGGCTGTGCAGCAGCGCAACATAAGCACCGGCCACCACCCTTTGCATACATTCGTCTTGGGAGTGCCCTTCCTACACTAATGTGCTGGGCGTGTATTTTACAGTGACAGGTCCTTAATGGCACTGTTACTGTGAAGTGCCAACAAAAATAAAAAAAGGTGTTCCTATTCCTGTTTGAGGCATAGAAATGCAAGTGGGACAGCAGCAGTTCCTGCTGCTCCTCTTTCACTTTATGAAATGCATGGCATGGTCAGCAATTACCCTGTCACGAATTGCACATCCCTCATCCCCTGTACCCTTCCAATCCGATTCAGTGGAGTGGGTCTGATTTCTGCGCATGCTCATCAGTTTGTGAATTCCGGATGCACATTGAAATGCGCAGAAATGCCCCCTTATTTGTACAAATAGGCAAAAAGGGTGAGAAAGGGCTTTGAATGTTTGCATGTCACAAAGGGCACGCAACCAGGTTCCCTTTTGAATAGGGTTTAGCTTTTTTGGGCGCGAGGGGTGAGATGTGCTTACGCATCTCATCACTTGTTCCAAAAACATTTGGAGAATCTTCACTAGTGTCTTGGATTGATTACATATTATTTGAAGCAGAGCTATGACACAATAGAGATGAGACCTATTCAGGTTAGTCACACCGCTGTGGATATCTCGCACCG
Source organism: Ambystoma mexicanum (assembly GCF_040938575.1). Classification (NCBI taxonomy): domain Eukaryota; kingdom Metazoa; phylum Chordata; class Amphibia; order Caudata; family Ambystomatidae; genus Ambystoma; species Ambystoma mexicanum. The sequence continues at coordinate 395,778,379 of NC_090933.1, forward strand.
CGGCTGCAAGCGCACACGACTGGCAACTGTGTAGAGGAGCAGCTGCATACCTCTGCAGGAAACCCTGTCCCCCCTTCCTCCCATATGTTGGAGACATGAGACTGTGCCATGTTTGACACCAGCTGTTGTGCCAATACTTCAACGTGTGTTCGATGAGAAGATACCTGTTGAGACAACCCTACCGAATGTATCCCCAAAGTGATGACAACACTTATGCACAATGTCCCGAGATACTGACTGAAAAGGATGTATAGATCCTAAGAAAACTAATGACGAAGTAAAGAATCAAGTGAACTTTTAAATAAGAAAAATAAGATTACACGTGCACAAAGTGCTACAGAAAATTAACCGTTCAATAAATGTACAGAGGCTGAAACGCAAGGTAGACCAAGTCATCATAGAAGTTGGGTATACGTAGTGAATAGAACGCAGGCAAAGCCGCCATTATATAGAAGCTGGACATCGGTATCATGAATTTAGTAAGCCAGGACCCATGAAGCGGGAAGGGAAAACTGTGTCACAGCAGGAATAAGCAGAATCGTGGAGCTACAAGACCGAAGCAGCCAAGGTCAGCTATCTTTTCTGGAAAATGAGCGAATGTGTGGAGGATGAATCACCCCTTGTCAAGGTGCAAAGAAAGAACACCAAGAGGGCCAAGTTTAATTAATTTAGAGCATTTAAAACCCCTAAAATGTTCCAAATCGTAGTCTCCTGTCACGTGAGCCAAGGATGAAAATAGAGTTCAAACATGGAGTCCCAGAACACGCTAGTGAGTGCTTGTTAAGAATACGTGGCCAAACCAAGGATGAACACTTTGGTACTTTATTAAGTATAACTCTATGTGACAGCAGGCACTGCCTCAAGAAGCAGGCACCAACTGACTGATACAGAAAACTCTCAAAGCACAACACTCTGAAAAGAATGCATTACCTCACAATAGCATCGATAGGTAATGAAGCAAAGTACAAACTATTGATTGTATGAACACATGTGACATTCTGAATAACTGAACCTTAAATCAAGTAATAAAAGTAATATCCCAACACATCTCCTCCCCTACAATGTTGAACTCATTTAAGATAATAATCTCTTAACCAGAGAGGTTTACTCCTCACTCTCTCCAAATTCACATTCACATTGTTATCCTATAATACATCATTGTTTACACTCTTGTTTGCATTTGAACTAGATAACAAATTATCATCGTTGTCACCCTCAGTACCTTCACAATCCTCAACTGGCCCATTGTTGTTACATTTCACTAACCTTGACATGGACCAGCATTCACCTCCCTCCATGATGGCTACGTTTCCTCTCACTACATAAATTCTTTTAGGCCCAATGAATTTGCTCTCAATGCACTTAGGAGCCATTCTGGGGTTTTTGATATAAACCATATCTCCTTTTTTCCAAGCTATGGCTTTGGACTTCCTTTCAGCATTCGCCCTCTCCATATACTCATCCTGAGCCTTTCTTATGAGTGACATAACCCTAGTTCTGTCCACATAAGTACTCTTCGCCAAATCCAACCATCCCGGACATAATTTGGTCCCTGGTTGCCTGCCTTTGAGGGACATAAACGGGGAAACTCTCTGTAACGCTCACCCGATTCCCGTAGAGGCGCCGGTCTTGACTGGGCGTATACCGTATCTTCAAAGGTGATGTGTAACACACGGCTGGCTCTTTGGGCTGGACCTCTGTGCACTGTATGTCTGACTCGAAGGGTAAGATGTCTGCAGATAGAAAATATGGGATTAAGGAACTGGGTTATTGAATGTCTCTCTCTTCTTCCCTTTCTCTTCTCCTGTAGAACCCCAAAGGTTAACGCTCTCACCTTAGGTAAGTGAACGCCATGCTCTCCATCTGCCTCGGGGCAGGGTGCTGTAACCAGTTTCTTCACTGGATAAGGGGAGCAGGCCTCTTGACTTCAGAGGACTGCTGTCCGTCGTTTACTGCACGAACGGTAAGTTTCGAGTAATTATAATGTCTTTAAAGTCTTTAGTAATGATGTCTCTTGTTTTGCAGGGTTCCGGCGATGGCGGATGACGGGCTGAAGTGAGTTGAAGATGGAGCCCGTGTGATGAATAGAAGCGCCTGGAAGCACGTAAGTAAGCGCTTGTTGCCTGCTTCACGATGCGCTCTAACTGTCTTTTTATTTTGCAGGTACAAGTTCGGAGCGGCTGCAGGGTGCCGGAATACCCACTGGGTTAGATGTGGAAAGGAGTAATGGCACGTGAGTATTAAAGTTCCCCAATGTCTTTAAACGCACCTTGTTTTGTCTTTCAGATGCGGGATGCAGCGCCGAAGGCCTCCGGAGCGTGCGAAGAGTTGGTAAGCTTTTGTCTTTCAGATGCAGGAATGCAGTGTGAAGACCTCCGGAGCGCACGAAGAGTAGGTAAGCCTTTGTCTTTCAGATGCCGGAATGCAGCGCGAGGCGTTGGTGACAGCCGATGGACCAGGTAATTGAAGAGCTGTCACTGAAGACTGTAATGCTAACCTGTTCTTTCTTGTCTTTATAGGTGTTGCTGAAGACTGGATTCAGGATGGTAAGCCTTTTTCCTTAGGCCCAGGATCAGATGCAGAAGACACGATGAGCGTTCTGCTGCAGAGGATGCAGAATAACGCAAAGCAAGATTCATCCATCGGGTGTGGTTTAAATAGCCTCCTGTAGTGCTTAGGTGTCTCCTTCCACAGCCAAGCCTAGGTAAGAAAAGAGTTCCTGCTTTCCAGAAGAGTTCCAGTGTTCTGAATCTAGGGAGTGGCTCCTGCCCCACCCAACAGGAAAAGTAGTTCCAAACAGAAGAGGATCAGAGGCTCAACTGGCAGGCAAGTAAGCAGCATGGTCTGCTGCAGGTAAGTCCACCCAAGCATTATGAGCCCGGCGCTTCCAGCGCTGGGACTGGGCATATTTATGAGCCTGGTGCCACTGGCGCCAGGACTGGGTCCAAAAGGTCCCAATTGGGACTGGTTGGCACTCGGAACCTGGGTTATGGATCTGCTTCCAAGGGAGTTGGGAAAACCCTGACCTTTTGGAAGCAGAGATCATGACAGTACCCCCCCTCAAGGCCCCTCCCAAACCGGGCTTCTCCGGGGGTTTTGGCTTGTCAGGAAATGTTTGGTGAAATCTTTTGATTAGGCGAGGAGCGTGGACATATTCAGCAGGTTCCCAGGATCTCTCTTGGGGGCCGTAGCCTTTCCAGTCAATTAGGTAAAATAGTTTAGATTTGGAGATCTTGGAGTCCAGAATGCTTTTGACTTCAAACTCGAGTTCTCCATCAACTAGGATAGGTTTTGGAGATTTAGTTAGTCGGGTTTGAGGTTGCACGGGTTTTAATAGAGAGACGTGGAAGACCGGATGTATCTTTATGTGCGGGGGCAAGTCCAACTTGACCGCTACTGGGTTTACTATGGTAGTGATGGAATAGGGACCAAGGTATCTTGGGTTGAATGTGCGTGGCCCTTTTAGAGGTAGATATTTGGTGGATAACCAGACTTGATCCCCTACTTGATATTGAGGGGCTTCCTTCCGATGTTGATCTGCTCCTTTCTTGTATTGTTCTTTAGCCCTTTGAAGGTGAGAAACAGCTTCCTTAAAGGCTTGGGTGATTGTAGAATGCAGGTAGTCTACTGCTGGTGTTTCAAGATCTTGGAGGGGATCCAACTCCGAGGTTCGAGGGTGACTGCCGTACAAAAGAAAAAACGGGGTTTTCCCAGTTCCCGAATGGACAGAGTTATTGTAGGCATATTCGGCTATCCAAAGGATATCTTTCCAAGTTTTTTCAGTTTGTTGCAGCATGCAGCGTAAATACTGTTCCAGAGTTTCATTGGTCCTCTCGGTTTCTCCGTCGGTCTGAGGGTGGTGACTGGTCGATAGTCTCACATCAATTTGAGCCGACCGACAGCAACTTCGCCAAAAATGAGAAATAAATTGACTACCTCGATCCGAAATTAGAACCGAAGGAAAACCGTGCAGTCGGACGATGTTTTCGAGAAATTCTCGGGCCAGAGTTGCTGCTGTTGGCAAGCCTTTGAGCGGAATGAAATGCGCCATCTTGGAGAATAAGTCCACGATTACTAGAATCGTATTGTATCCGGAGCATGGAGGTAGATCGGTGATGAAGTCCATAGAAAGCGTATGCCAAGGGCGAGGTGGGATGTCAATAGGGCGTAAGAGGCCTGCTGGTCTTTCCTTTTGACTCTTGTTTTGGGCGCATACTCCACAGGACATTATAAAGTCTCTGATATCTTTTTTCCAAGACGGCCACCAGAAGTAGCGCTTGATCTTTTCTGAGGTCTTGGCCATACCGGGATGTCCTTCCATTAAAGAATCGTGATAACAAGAGATTACTTTTTTCTGTAAATCTGTGCTGGGTAGGTATAATCGTTCTTGGAAATACAATAAGTTGTCCTTTACTGCAAAGTCCTTTCCCTGCAGATGCCAATTCTGTATGTCTGCTGGAGTTACAAGTTGCCTGGCTTTATCCTTAACTTCCTCTATGGATTCTGTGGCGATTACACCCAGAATTCTTTGTTCGGGAATGATTGGTACAGGTTTAGGGTTGATCAAGTGTTCTTCCACTCCCATCCGAGAAAGGGCATCAGCTTTACCGTTCTTTGTACCAGGTCGATAGGTACTTATGAAGTCAAACTCAGCAAAGAATAATGCCCAACGGAGTTGTCTAGAGGATTGGGCTTTTGCGGTTTTCAAATATTGCAGGTTTCGGTGATCCGTAATCACAGTAACGGTGTGTCGGGCCCCCAGCAGATAATGCCGCCAAGCCTTAAAGGCAGACTTGATAGCCAGAAGTTCCTTGTCAGTAATCGTGTAATTGATTTCAGGAGGCGAGAATTTGCGGGACCAAAATGCCACGGGATGCAACTGATTGGTTACCGGGTCCTTTTGTGATAGAACTGCCCCCATGGCAAGGCTTGAAGCATCAGTTTCCACGATGTAAGGGAGTTCGGGGCGAGGGTGTTTTAAGATTGGTGCAGAGATAAATTTAGTCTTCAAATCCTGGAAAGCTTGTTCCGCCTCGGTAGACCATTCAAAACGTTTGTTTTTCTTTAACAAGGCAGTGATGGGCTGGACTATTCGAGAGAATTCGGGGATAAACCTGCGGTAAAAGTTAGCGAAGCCTAACATGCTTTGCACACCTTTTACGGAGGATGGTGATGGCCAGTTGAGCACTGCATCGACCTTCTTTGAATCCATACGCACTCCGCCAGGTGATAATATGAATCCCAAGAATTCAACTTCAGTCACATTGAAAACACATTTTTACAACTTAGCGAAAAGTTTGTGTTGACGCAATCTTTCGTGGACCATTTTCACGTGTTTCCGATGTTCAGATTCCAATGAAGAATAAACGAGGATGTCGTCAATGTAAACAACAACACACACATCTAGAGCTCTCTGAGGACATCGTTCATAAAATATTGAAAGGCGGCCGGGGCATTGAAAAGTCCGAAGGGCATGACCTGATATTCAAATAGCCCATACTTGGTGCGGAAGGCCGTCTTCCATTCATCGCCCTCTTTTACTCGTACCAAGTGGTAAGCTCCTCTAAGATCCAGCTTTGTATATATGCATGCTTTTCTGACTTGGTCCAGGAGTTCAGGGATCAAAGGTAACAGATATCTATTCTTAACGGTGATCTGGTTCAGGGAGCGATAATCTATACAAGTTCTAAGGTCTCCTTCCTTTTTTGGAACGAAGAACAAAGCTGAAGAAGCAGGGGACTTCGAAGGACGAATAAACCCATTTGCCAGGTATTGATCCAGGTATTGTCGAAGGTGAAGGTTCTCAGGCTCGGTGAGGCCATAAATTCTACTACAAGGAGGAGTAGATCCAGGTATCAGGTCTATCTGGCAGTCATAAGACCTATGAGGAGGTAGAGAGTTAGCCTGATCCTTCCGGAAAACATCTTGGTATTCTAGGTATTCAGGAGGTAACTGGGGAGTCTCTGAAGAAATTGCTGCCAGTGCAACACCAGGTGGAGGGTGACAAGTAGAGACACATTCTGGAAACTGGACCGTTCTTGCTCGCCAATCGATCAGAGGATTGTGTTTCTCTAACCAAGGTATTCCTAGAATAATCTGAAACTGAGGGGCCTTGATCACATCGAACACGATCTTCTCATAGTGTCCATCTTGACTTACTAGCGTCACCTCTTGAGTGGTATGCGTTACTGGCCCGGAGGCTATCTCCGTACCATCCACCGTAGTAATGACGTCCTTTACAGCCTTGGGACAAAGAGTTAGATTCATCCTCAAAACCATTTCATGATCCACATAATTGCCGATGGCACCGCTGTCGACGTAAGCTTCAATTGCATGTAATCGATAGGATTATCAGGGCTAATGAGGACCATAGGTATCACGAAATGCGAGGTCACGGAACTGGTTTTCACGCTCGGCAAGAGGACCTCTATTCTTGTCGGGCGAGGTCGTTTCCCTGCTCAGAGTTTGTAACTTTGGTAACTGCAGCTCCTACTGCCTTCTTGGCAGGTTTCACCGGACAGTCTCGAAGAAAGTGCCCTGAGTTTCCGCAATAGAGGCATAATTGCAACTGTTTTCTCCTTTCCCGCTCCTTTTGTGTTAGAGGACCTTTCAGACCCCCTATTTGCATGGGTTCCCCGGAGTCTACTCCTTTGGAAGGAGTTGGCGGTTTGGAAAATACTCGAGCATCAAACTTGGAACGATCGGCCTTCCTGTTCTGCAGTCTGTGATCTATTTGAACGACTAAGTCTATATAGTTCGAACAATCTTGTGGGGGATTCACTACTTGGGCTAACACATCTTTTAGCTCTCCACGTAGACCTCTATAAAACAGCGTAATCCTTTTGTCCTCAGGCCATTGAGTTTCCACTATCAGTCTGTTGAAAGACGCAATATAAGCCAAAAGGTCTTGATTACCTTGTCGCAACAAAAGAAGCTCATTGTCCAAGGCCTGCCCCTGTGAATGTCTTGCGAACAGTTTTTCCATACTGAGCTGAAAAGCTTGAAAATCATGGAGGACCGGATCATCTTGATTTACTAGAGGGATCGACCAGTCTGCCGCATTGCCACTAAGGTACGAAAGCACGAAAGCTACTTTAGCTTGATCAGTTGGAAAGGCTGCTGGCCGGCATAAGAAATGCAACCGGCACTGATTGATAAATACTGCAAACCTCTTTGGGTCACCAGAAAATCGTTCGGGCGGAGCCAGAGATACATTCCCAGGTAGGTTGATCTGCACTGGATTCATAGAGGATGTAGAAGGAAGATTTCCCCCAGATGCGGGTAACGGGGTCTGTCCGGCTTGTGACTGTAGCAATTGTCTAGCGAGATCATCTGTTCGCTCCTTGGAAATAATCAGTTCCCTTCTTAGAGTGTTCGTTTCCTGACGGGCTGCAGGCACTTCTGCCCTTAGTTCCCCAAGTAACTGGGCTAGCTGGTCGGTATCCGAGGTTTCCATAGCGCCTGGACGGGAGTTTTGTGGTAGGCTTTGCGTTCTGTAACGCTCACCCGATTCCCGTAGAGGCGCCGGTCTTGACTGGGCGTATACCGTATCTTCAAAGGTGATGTGTAACACACGGCTGGCTCTTTGGGCTGGACCTCTGTGCACTGTATGTCTGACTCGAAGGGTAAGATGTCTGCAGATAGAAAATATGGGATTAAGGAACTGGGTTATTGAATGTCTCTCTCTTCTTCCCTTTCTCTTCTCCTGTAGAACCCCAAAGGTTAACGCTCTCACCTTAGGTAAGTGAACGCCGTGCTCTCCATCTGCCTCGGGGCAGGGTGCTGTAACCAGTTTCTTCACTGAATAAGGGGAGCAGGCCTCTTGACTTCAGAGGACTGCTGTCCGTCGTTTACTGCACGGGCGGTAAGTTTCGAGTAATTCTAATGTCTTTAAAGTCTTTAGTAATGATGTCTCTTGTTTTGCAGGGTTCCGGCGATGGCGGATGACGGGCTGAAGTGAGTTGAAGATGGAGCCCGTGTGATGAATAGAAGCGCCTGGAAGCACGTAAGTAAGGGCTTGTTGCCTGCTTCACGATGCGCTCTAACTGTCTTTTTATTTTGCAGGTACAAGTTCGGAGCGGCTGCAGGGTGCCGGAATACCCACTGGGTTAGATGTGGAAAGGAGTAATGGCACGTGAGTATTAAAGTTCCCCAATGTCTTTAAACGCACCTTGTTTTGTCTTTCAGATGCGGGATGCAGCGCCGAAGGCCTCCGGAGCGTGCGAAGAGTTGGTAAGCTTTTGTCTTTCAGATGCAGGAATGCAGTGTGAAGACCTCCTGAGCGCACGAAGAGTAGGTAAGCCTTCGTCTTTCAGATGCCGGAATGCAGCGCGAGGCGTTGGTGACAGCCGATGGACCAGGTAAGTGAAGAGCTGTCACTGAAGACCGTAATGCTAACCTGTTCTTTCTTGTCTTTATAGGTGTTGCTGAAGACTGGATTCAGGATGGTAAGCCTTTTTCCTTAGGCCCAGGATCAGATGCAGAAGACACGATGAGCGTTCTGCTGCAGAGGATGCAGAATAACGCAAAGCAAGATTCATCCATCGGGTGTGGTTTAAATAGCCTCCTGTAGTGCTTAGGTGTCTCCTTCCACAGCCACGCCTAGGTAAGAAAAGAGTTCCTGCTTTCCAGAAGAGTTCCAGTGTTCTGAATCTAGGGAGTGGCTCCTGCCCCACCCAACAGGAAAAGTAGTTCCAAACAGAAGAGGATCAGAGGCTCAACTGGCAGGCAAGTAAGCAGCATGGTCTGCTGCAGGTAAATCCACCCAAGCATTATGAGCCCGGCGCTTCCAGCGCTGGGACTGGGCATATTTATGAGCCTGGTGCCACTGGCGCCAGGACTGGGTCCAAAAGGTCCCAATTGGGACTGGTTGGCACTCGGAACCTGGGTTATGGATCTGCTTCCAAGGGAGTTGGGAAAACCCTGACCTTTTGGAAGCAGAGATCATGACACTTGGGTAACCGAATGTGGGGTCGTGCAGTAATTCCACACCATTTCCCTTAAAACAGTTTGCCAATTTAGACCTGATTTTACAAAGGTAGCGGGCGCCCCTTTCTCGCAAGAACAGACATGATAACCTGTTCAGTGGTTATTAACCACTTGAGAGTTTGCAGCCACTGCTTTTACTCACTGTGCCTTTCACAGATGGGAAATATCCATTTGCATATCAGTCTTTGTCCTGCCCAGGGGCAGTCCAGCACCGAAATACAATGGCAACTCACATCTGAACGAGAGTACCACCAGCAACCCCATACACGTGTTTCACCCTTGTTGGGGATCATCAGTGAGGTGAAGCTGATGCCTCTCTAAGCACAGTGAGAGGGAGACCACGTCTGGTTGCCCCCAGGAGACCTAGGGTTACCAATCCCAGGTTCCTTAAAAAATAGTTTTACAAAGGTAGCGGGCGCCCCTCTCTCGCAAGAACAGACATGATAACCTGTTCAGTGGTTATTAACCACTTGAGAGTTCGCAGCCACTGCTTTTACTCACTGTGCCTTTCACAGATGGGAAATATCCATTTGCATATCAGTCTTTGTCCTGCCCAGGGGCAGTCCAGCACCGAAATACAATGGCAACTCCAATCTGAACGAGAGTACCACCAGTAACCCCATTCACGTGTTTCACCCTTGTTGGGGATCATCAGTGAGGTGAAGCTGATGCCTCTCTAAGCACAGTGAGAGGGAGACCACGTCTGGTTGCCCCCAGGAGACCTAGGGTTACCAATCCCAGGTTCCTTAAAAAATAGTTTTACAAAGATAGCGGGCGCCCCTCTCTCGCAAGAACAGACATGATAACCTGTTCAGTGGTTATTAACCACTTGAGAGTTCGCAGCCACTGCTTTTACTCACTTTGCCTTTCACAGATGGGAAATATCCATTTGCATATCAGTCTTTGTCCTGCCCAGGGGCAGTCCAGCACCAAAATACAATGGCAACTCCAATCTGAACGAGAGTACCACCAGCAACCCCATACACGTGTTTCACCCTTGTTGGGGATCATCAGTGAGGTGAAGCTGATGCCTCTCTAAGCACAGTGAGAGGGAGACCACGTCTGGTTGCCCCCAGGAGACCTAGGGATACCAATCCCAGGTTCCTTAAAAAATAGTTTTACAAAGGTAGCGGGCGCCCCTCTCTCGCAAGAACAGACATGATAACCTGTTCAGTGGTTATTAACCACTTGAGAGTTTGCAGCCACTGCTTTTACTCACTGTGCCTTTCACAGATGGGAAATATCCATATGCATATCAGTCTTTGTCCTGCCCAGGGGCAGTCCAGCACCGAAATACAATGGCAACTCCAATCTGAACGAGAGTACCACCAGCAACCCCATACACGTGTTTCACCCTTGTTGGGGATCATCAGTGAGGTGAAGCTGATGCCTCTCTAAGCACAGTGAGAGGGAGACCACGTCTGGTTGCCCCCAGGAGATCTAGGGTTACCAATCCCAGGTTCCTTAAAAAATAGTTTTACAAAGGTAGCGGGCGCCCCTCTCTCGCAAGAACAGACATGATAACCTGTTCAGTGGTTATTAACCACTTGAGAGTTCGCAGTCACTGCTTTTACTCACTGTGCCTTTCACAGATGGGAAATATCCATTTGCATATCAGTCTTTGTCCTGCCCAGGGCCAGTCCAGCACCGAAATACAATGGCAACTCCAATCTGAACGAGAGTACCACCAGCAACCCTAGGTCTCCTGGGGACAACCAGACGTGGTCTCCCTCTCACTGTGCTTAGTGAGGCATCAGCTTCACCTCACTGATGATCCCCAACAAGGGTGAAACACGTGTATGGGGTTGCTGGTGGTACTCTTGTTCAGATTGGAATTGCCATTGTATTTCGGTGCTGGACTGCCCCTGGGCAGGACAAAGACTGATATGCAAATGGATATTTCCCATCTGTGAAAGGCACAGTGAGTAAAAGCAGTGGCTGCGAACTCTCAAGTGGTTAATAACCACTGAACAGGTTATCATGTCTGTTCTTGCGAGAGAGGGGCGCCCGCTACCTTTGTAAAACTATTTGTTAAGGAACCTGGGATTGGTAACCCTAGGTCTCCTGGGGGCAACCAGACGTGGTCTCCCTCTCACTGTGCTTAGAGAGGCATCAGCTTCACCTCACTGATGATCCCCAACAAGGGTGAAACACGTGTATGGGGTTGCTGGTGGTACGCTCGTTCAGATTGGAATTGCCATTGTATTTCGGTGCTGGACTGCCCCTGGGCAGGACAAAGACTGATATGCAAATGGATATTTCCCATCTGTGAAAGGCACAGTGAGTAAAAGCAGTGGCTGCGAACTGTCAAGTGGTTAATAACCACTGAACAGGTTATCATGTCTGTTCTTGCGAGAGAGGGGCGCCCGCTACCTTTGTAAAACTATTTGTTAAGGAACCTGGGATTGGTAACCCTAGGTCTCCTGGGGGCAACCAGACGTGGTCTCCCTCTCACTGTGCTTAGAGAGGCATCAGCTTCACCTCACTGATGATCCCCAACAAGGGTGAAACACGTGTATGGGGTTGCTGGTTGTACTCTCGTTCAGATTGGAATTGCCATTGTATTTCGGTGCTGGACTGCCCCTGGGCAGGACAAAGACTGATATGCAAATGGATATTTCCCATCTGTGAAAGGCACAGTGAGTAAAAGCAGTGGCTGCGAACTCTCAAGTGGTTAATAACCACTGAACAGGTTATCATGTCTGTTCTTGCGAGAGAGGGGCGCCCGCTACCTTTGTAAAACTATTTGTTAAGGAACCTGGGATTGGTAACCCTAGGTCTCCTGGTGGCAACCAGACGTGGTCTCCCTCTCACTGTGCTTAGAGAGGCATCAGCTTCACCTCACTGATGATCCCCAACAAGGGTGAAACACGTGTATGGGGATGCTGGTGGTACTCTCGTTCAGATTGGAATTGCCATTGTATTTCGGTGCTGGACTGCCCCTGGGCAGGACAAAGACTGATATGCAAATGAATATTTCCCATCTGTGAAAGGCACAGTGAGTAAAAGCAGTGGCTGCGAACTCTCAAGTGGTTAATAACCACTGAACAGGTTATCATGTCTGTTCTTGCGAGAGAGGGGCGCCCGCTACCTTTGTAAAACTATTTGTTAAGGAACTTGGGATTGGTAACCCTAGGTCTCCTGGGGGCAACCAGACGTGGTCTCCCTCTCACTGTGCTTAGAGAGGCATCAGCTTCACCTCACTGATGATCCCCAACAAGGGTGAAACACGTGTATGGGGTTGCTGGTGGTACTCTCGTTCAGATTGGAATTGCCATTGTATTTCGGTGCTGGACTGCCCCTGGGCAGGACAAAGACTGATATGCAAATGAATATTTCCCATCTGTGAAAGGCACAGTGAGTAAAAGCAGTGGCTGCGAACTCTCAAGTGGTTAATAACCACTGAACAGGTTATCATGTCTGTTCTTGCGAGAGAGGGGTGCCCGCTACCTTTGTAAAACAATTTAGACCTGACACCATGGCTAACTGTAGCCCTCCTTTTATAAATCTGTTTGCCCTCTCTACCAAACCATTTGCCCTAGGCTGGTAGAGGGCTGTTGTGTAATGTCTGATACCAAACTTCTTAAAAAACTCCACCATTCTGTCAGAGCAGACCTGAACACCATTGTCTGATACCAGCTCTGTGGGAAATCCCTCCCTATAAAATACCTCTTCAAAAAATGTAATCATTTGAGCAGTGGTAGCCTCTCTTATCGCCTTCCACTCAACCCATTTTGAATGGTAATCCACAAGAACAATCAAGTATTTAAAGTCATTTCCCAAATCTTGCAAGGGACCCATCAAATCTACTGCAACTTTTTTCCATGGCTCACTTGGAACACTCACAGGTATTATGGGAGTCTCCCTAATAACCTTACTCTTGTCACTCTTCTCGCATTCTCTGCAACCCCTCACACATTTCTCAACCTCACTATCGATTCCTGGGCACCAGACGGATTGTCTGATATGTCTTTTAGTGCCCCCCATGCCTAAATGACCTTGATGTGCAATATTAACTAACTTGGATCTAACATTACAAGGGGGCACTACCCTTACTCCCTTCCTGAGCTGAAAGCCATCCTCTGATAAGCTTAATTCTTCTTTGATTCCATAGTAACACTCATATTTCTTCTCAATGAGATCTTTCCTGGGCCAACCTGTTTTGGTCCACATTTTCACTTGTTTTATTATTTCATCCATATCATCAGCATTCTTCCACTCATCTCTCCCTATGGCTTCATATTCAACTTCATAAATGCTCAAACCATGTTCAACACTCACTTCCTTAGAGTCCATGTCTTGCACAGGCAACCTTGACAAACAGTCTGCCACTATGTTGTCTTTCCCAGGTATATACACAACCCTAAAATCATAAGCCAGTAAATCAACCATCCATCTGGATATTCTAGGAGAACGTTCTACAGTAAAGACAGGAGGCCCCCAGTGCGTGGAAACAATGTTGCAGCAGAGACGACGTCACAAAGGCATTGTTCAGCGCTTCTCCTGAAGCGATATCAGTACAAATCCAAAAGGGGGGCGGGGCCAATGGTGCGGGGGCAGAGCTTGCGCACGGCACAGTTCGGGGCTCGAGGGCTGCAGCACCTGCCCAGCCGCTCGCGCACCTTGCACGGCTCGAGCTACAAAGCTGAGCTGGTGCTCGCGCTCCACCGCTCGCTCTCCCAATGCGGCCGAGGTTTGCAGAGCACGAGACGGTACCCGCGCGCCCTCCACTGAAGGAGACACCCCTTCCACACAGGCCCGCACCGCACCCCCAACTTGCCTCAGCTGAAGGCGTTGCGTCGTGGTCTGCCTCTCCCTCCTCCTGCGGACTCTCACTTCCTCTGCCTGCTGTCACGGCCGTAGGGGAATCGGCGATCCACACAGCAACAGGAACGCGTACGCCGGGGCCGTCGCACGATGGTTTCTGATGGATCCTCGTCGCCAATGTTAAGAATACGGGGCCAAACCAAGGATGAACACTTTGGTACTTTATTAAGTATAACTCTATGTGACAGCAGGCACTGCCTCAAGAAGCAGGCACCAACTGACTGATACAGAACACTCTCAAAGCACAACACTCTGAAAAGAATGCATTACCTCACAATAGCATCGATAGGTAATGAAGCAAAGTACAAACTATTGATTGAATGAACACATGTGACATTCTGAATAACTGAACCTTAAATCAAGTAATAAAAGTAATATCCCAAAAGTGCTCTCACTCCCATGTATTCCAAAAGACAAGGATATGTTACAAGGTCAAGTTCAAAGGCAATCTTCATGACAGAAGGCATAGGCAATTGGAGATGCTGGGCTAATTGGGTGGTGGATTAACATCATGCCCCATCTACTTGCACCTGGGTCTGGGCTTACATGCTGTTAAGGGAACCAAATGTTCCAGACCTGGCACAACCGTGCCAACCAATTATATTAGTCCATATAACACAGGACTTTTTAATTTGAAGACCAATGAGAAACTGTGTATCTAATATTTCTGAAGATGACATGTTTTAGAGGTAGGCATATGTTGTCCACCTGACAGTGGACAGCCAATCACAATCCTAATCTGTATAGAAAACTATACTTAGATGTTCCCCTTAGCCAATCCCGACTCATGATAGGTTTTCATTATTGCCACGAAGTATGACGTCACCTTTGATGTATTTTATTATAAAAGACTATGGGCCTCATTACGCCGTGAAATGGAGTTCGAGCGCGGGGCACATGGGATGGGCGGAATTTGGCCGCGGGATGAGGTTGGGGTCCCTGGAGGCCATCATGAGATTGCGTAGTGAAAACAAGCAATCGCAATACTCTGCGTGTTGGCTTAAAGAACGCCTTGTACCACAGAGAGATAGATCTTGTGCAATGTGAGGTCTGGACTTTAAATAACAGCAAGAATAGCTAATATTTCTGTTCAAAACGTGCAGGAAAAATGTACCATGTGTGGGAAGTTGGGGTGCTCGCGTAGCGCCAGGGATCACACTGGGGCTGTATGCATTTTAAGAGCGCCCCTAACATTCTACTAAGTCTTCAGACATGCAAAAGAAGTGACAGTTAGTCGTATTCCACAGAAACTAAGTGTACCTGTGGCAATCGAATGGTCAAGAGAGACCATTGGCACTATAGAATGGGATTACATTATACATTCTAAGTGGGAATCCTTTTGATCTTATACTAAAGAGGTGGGGCTTAAAAAGGGAGTTGTAGCAAACTTTTAACACACTTGGCTACACTTATTCTCATTCAAATGAGTATGTTACACCTCTTTATAGGTAATTGGACCGAAACTAGTCGCAAGTGGCAGAACTGGAAGCACCAATTGCAGACTTTGGAGAAAAGGATTGTGCTTAGAATAAAAACACAGCCTTTCCAAGTAGGTGCATATGACACATTTGCATGATTGGACGTTTTTTGATCAAGATGATTTGCTGAATAGCCAATAACCAGGATATTGTTTATATTCAGGTTGTACTATTGTGGGGATAAAAGGACCCATAGAGCAAAATGGACTGATGATGCCAATATCTGAACCATCTGCGCCGATTGATAAGTGCAGGTGAGTCAGATCATGATGAGTAAAGAGTCAGTGCAGATATTAATTATACTATGAAGTAATGACAGGGGTGACACAGAACTGAGAGTGTTCTTAATTGTTTTATAGAGACCTGGGCTTACCATACCGGAACATACAGTATATAGAAGCTTTGCTGTTGGTTTGTCCTGAAGAAGGTTGCTACACTAAGAAGACCCCAAGAGTGGTTACCAGAACAACCGAAACAAGTGTAGACATTTGGAATCTGTGAGAGTAATTTCTACACAGATGGATTTATTGAGCAATAGACCTGAACCCAGTAAAATCACAACAGCATAGTGGTCATATCTAACCAAAGAGGATTAGATCGAGAACAAAGAGAGTATGAATGGAATGAATGAGAGAGAATGAGTGGTAGTGTATTTTGATAGGTGAGCCTGGTCTCAATTGTGGGTTCTGAATAAATGTATTATTTTTTTCCAGAAACACAATACAGATATTTAAATAGTAAAATTAAAAGAAAAATGTTGCTTTGTAGAGTGTATATTGTTTTTTATATGTTTAAAAAATGTGTATGACACAATAAATCTGATTTTGTGTTCGAATTAACTGAATTATTGGTCGATATTTGTAAAAAGACCACATATTAGCGTAAGAGGTCATCCCTCTCTCTGATTGGTCCAATATATATTGTTTCACTGTTCATAGCCTGCAGGACTAGTTGCGATATCAGGAATCCCCATTAATTTTGTTTGATGTGAGAACACAAGCCAGTGGGTGCCCGAAGGCAAGTGCTGGAATGGGGCAGACGGCTGAGGGCGATTGGGCGGAAGGCCGTGACCCAGAAGGACACATAAGGGCCCAGGCCACCAATCTCAACGACTGTGGGGTATTAGCACGGGAGTGAGAGGCGGGAGGAGGAGGTGAAGAGGAAAGTCTTGAGGAGCTTCCGGAATTTGAGGAGATCCGGTTCAAGATGTAGAATGAAATGTATCATTTCATTATTTGATTTGAAGCTACAGAAACACACAATGTCAAAATATGTGTTGCATAGAAAATGCACATTCATGCGCCTGTAAAATCAAATGGCTTTGGATCGTTTTTTTTAGGGCCCTTTGGCAACCGTTGAACATAAGCTACCCTTTATGATTTATCTCTGCTGTGGGGCTTTCTATTTCCCTAAACTTCTTCTGAACTTGTAAAACGCCACCTTTGTAAGAAATACCAAATCGCTTGGTAAAATATATGCATACTTAAACTACTGTGGCCTGCAGGTGCTTCTTTGTTTGTACTCCCCTCCGAGTTCTATTTGTGCACCCTGTTTGCTACTGGATATTGCTTTCTATAGACACCTCTGCCTCTTTGAGCCATGTACAGTATACATCTATCAGATTACGTTGCTTTCCAAATCTTTCGGACTAAAGCTCCAATTAGCCACAGCCAACATAGTGAATAATGTCTAAATAAGTCTAAAACATCTGGAACGCTGCAGATTGCAGACCCCATTAGGAGAGAAATGTTGGCTACACCGTTTCAACCAACTGTAACCCTGCTCCCACGAGCATGACGCAGAGACCTGCCTTCTGGCTCTTAAGCCACTCATGCCTGGAGTATAAACTGCAATCACTCTCAAATGAGCACCTTGGCTGTGCAACGCAGACAACGCGCTGGCTGGCTCCGCGTTATGTTGAGATTTTGATGTGAGGTCTTTTCACGATGAAGCCTTATAATGTCATTCGTTCAAATGTTTTCTGAGCAGCATAAATTAAGCAAGGTATTGCCATGACGTGTTTGGGCCCAATATTACTGATTATGTATGCATTCCCTATGGAATATATTTTATAAAAATAATGTGATACTGACACGTTCTGTGAGTTGGAATGGAAAAGAACAGCGTGATTTATAACGAAAAATGCAGGCACGTCAACATAAACACATAGTTCTCATTAAGCACAAGATGGCGCCAAACTCCTTCTTTCAAAGCGGACACTTCGCAGCAGGGCACTTCGGCGCGACCAGTTTGGCGCGGGCGATTTGGCGCTGCTTGTTCCGCGAAGGACCCGGTTCGACGCAATTTCTCGCTTAAAGCTACGTGAGCTGCTAGACGAATGCCATCTTTATAAGGACTCAACTTTGAAATGCGATGCCAAGTGAGAATGCCTTTAGTGTGTCTTTCCCTTTTATGCTTTAAGCAGCTTATCCTTCTTTTAAGTTACATTACATTTTGCCGTAATGCCAAAGCAAGTCTTAGTGACCCTAGATGTAAGATGTTGCAGTGCCACGCAATGGGGCACACCTTTTTTTAATGAAGGGGTGGCAGTGGAGCGTATTACCCTACGAGGGGTAAAGCGTTATTTCACAATTAACTCACAAGGTTGGTAACAGTCTGCGAGTGCACTTCATTTTAGCTTGATCGTCGTTTGATGCGAGCAGGCATTTACAAATGTCATATTTGAGACCTCACCTGCATTTGCATTATATACAGTTAAAGCAACGGAAAGCCACACATAGTAGCGTGAAAAACATGTACTCTAACACGCTCAAGAAAGTTCTCGTGGGCAGGCATCTACTGCTGCGCCAAAACATCCCAGCGCACTGGTCGCGCCAAATCGACCTGCGCCGAACTGGCCGCGCCGAAATGGGGTGTGCCGTGTTCACTTAAAGGAAAAAGCCCACTTCCCGCATTCACGTTGAGTGCTCGTATGTTTCTCGTATTTATTTAGACGATACAATTTCACTCTGAATTTAATACTGAGCTGAGCATGACATGTGACGAACAAGACCCAGCACAAACGGGGCATTGTGAAAGCCCGTAATTACGTGTTTTAATTTTGAGTCAATGGTGCTGAAACAAAGGGCCACAGCAAGTACGGTGGTATCAGTAAAAAGATAACAGAATCACCACCCTTTTACTGCTCCAAAGCATTACTGGTAACCAAAAATGGGCACCTTGCTGAAGTTCTTTTCTTATTCCTCATATTCGCACTCTGAGTCTTAGTTAACCAGCTTCTTTTTCAGTGGCTAAAGCACTTTAAGTCGCCTGAGTTTAGGCTGTTGCCTTCTCATTCACCATCCATTTTAAACCATTGTGGGGCTAATGAACCTGTTTCATGCTGCTTATAACGCATCCGATGTTTTTTCAGAATAGCTCGAGAAAATACGTTTTTATTGATTTTATACTTTCAACTTCGTCTCTTCAGAGGCATTCTTCCTTAACACACCTTCCCCCAGAAGTCAATGGGCCTCATTGCGAGGTAGGTGGTAAGGGATTACCGGCACTGGTAAGGACACCGGTGCCGGTAATCCCTTACAACCCTATTCCGAGGTCCCTTAGCGGGTCCCTTCCTTAACGCCTGGTTTTACCAGGCGTTATGGAAGGGACCAGTTATGGGACTTCAGAGCTAATAATGGTACCGCAAATTGCGGCACCGTTATTAGCTCCATCCCCATTCGCATTGAGCCCTATGGGGGCTCGAATGGGAATGGGGAATGGTTCCTGGAATGGGGACTTACCGGGTCCTCCAAGGTTGGAATGACCCGGACCCGGAATGCGGTAAGGGGGTAGCCATGGTGCTATTAGCACCATGGCTACCTCCTACCTCGTAATGAGGCCCAATGTCTCTAGAGCTCTGGTCCTCTCCAGGCTTGACTACTGTAACAGATTCTTCTTCGACATGCCTCTTCGCTCCGTCCTTTTCAACTAATCCAGAATAGGGCTGCAAGACTTATCATTGGCCTCAAGCCCTGGGGCCGTACCTCTCCAGCACTAAAATATCTCTACTGGCTCCCGGTTGTTGCAAGGATCCAATTCAAGACCCTCTGCATCATGCACAAGGCTTTCTGGGGCCTGGGTCCAAGATACCTGCAACTATGTCTTACTAAATACTCCCCTTCCAGACCCCTTTGATCTTCTGGCTCCAACTCTATGCTGATCAAATGCTTCTCCAAGCAGAGAGCTGGCGGTAGATCTCTCTCCTCTGCTGGCTCCCTCCCATGCAGAAGTCTGCCTCTTTCTCTCCGCCTTGAACCGGATCATCTCAAGTTCTGCAAACAACTCAAGACCTTTCTCTTCTCCTCCTCCTTCCCCCTCCCGTGCAAACCATCCCCTCTGTCGCTGAGATTGGCGGCCTGGCCCCTCAAGAGTCAGATAGCGTCCCAGCCTTCTGCCCAATCACCCCCAGCTGCACTGCCCACTGAGCCCACACCTGCCAGTCGAGTGTTTTTGCCTACGCCCCGTACTTACTTGTGCAGTAGACCTCCCTCTTCCCCAGGATGTCTCTGCTCATGCACTTAGCTGCTCAATTGGGCACCTCTGGCACTTCCTCCCCTAGGGGACCCTAAAAGCCCTTACCCTCACTACACCCCCCCTTTTTTCCCTCTGCATTCGCCTGCTCCGAATAACAAGAGGCCTAGTAGGACTGCTGTTGCTTTCTATTTATTCATAGTTATTTCCATTGTTTATATTGTCCCCATGTTCCCTTCCCTGTACCTTGTGGCACTTTAAAACACGGTCTTGCTGTATAAATGCCTTAGAAATGTCCAATAAAATAAAACAAAAATAAATGGCTTCTCACTCACCAGCAGTTTTAATACATTGAGGGGAAACTGGTCTGCCATGTGTCTTATATAGCAAAGGGTAATTTAATTTAGCAACATAAATTGGCACGAACCAACCTGCTTCCAAATGAAAATCCAAACCCCTGAAATTTCAGCTTCCTGTAGCGCGTAAACGCACCAGTCAGCTCATACATTCTCAAAACTCTGCCCTTGCCCCACCAGTAAAGGTACACACAAACACGCATGCCTATTGAACATTTCTTATAGGTCCACGCACGTACACTACAGGAACATTTCCAAGTATGGAGGAGTCTGAAACATTAAACGCAGCAATTGCGACTTAGTATCAGCATCTTTTAGTTCATTCCATCTGGATAAACATATATATTCCTGTTCTGTTATGTTACAAGGTTCTCAATGAGTCACAAGGCAGACTAAATAACTGTTAGATATGTTACATTACTTGCCTAAGGCTACAGCCAAATCTGAACCTTGGAGGAATAGAGTAACACTATTCAAGCCTATTTCAGAGAAAAAATAACTACTATTTGTTCAAAGTTGTCTAATGTTTCTCTTATCATATCTGAGGATACCCCTAATATTAGAAACATTACAAATACATCAGACGTTCGCACTGTAACTGATCAATCCCGTCCAGCAGACATTCCTTTTGATTTTGTTCAAATTTTGTGCCAGGATACTGCATCTATCATGGCTAGTCCCAAACCTAGGTACTGCCAGGGGACCCTTGCTCCTCAAAGATGATAAAAGACTGTTCTGGCATTCTGAGCACGGCAAAAGTAGTCATATTATGAAAAAGCCATAGTTCTTACTGCATTGAAACAGGCCTGGGTCACATCTTTAATGAAGACACAGAATTTAGACACTTCGGGTGCTGTGTCTGCTGAAGGTTTTTGGGCAAGGTGGCCACTAATTAACTGGGCGTTTTGTGGAACAGCATCATCTCTTAAGAGACTGTCAACCTGGCTTTAGACCAGCTATAAGTACTGAGATGGCATTCATAGATATCAAAGATTCATTACTAAAAATCATTGATGACAGGGATTCTGGACTCCTAATACTACTGGACCTGTCATCCGCTTTTCATACCTTGGACTCTAATTGAGCACATCAAAGAAGCTGCCTATGTTTCTGATAAAGCAGCTAAGTGGGTAATCTCCTTTGTAACTGTCAGTATCCGCTCTGTGCGGTTGTGGTGCCGACGCCGCAGTTGGCTTCTGCCCTGGAGGCTCGGGCAATAGCGACATCACCAACCGACCACACCGCCGCCAACCAGCTGCAACACTGCCAACCAGCAGTGTACTCAATGTAAGCATCAGGAACAGCATGACGTTAGCACGGTCCTCCAAAGAGGAAACGCGCAACCAGGAACTTCGTGCTACCACCTGCACTTAAACACTGAATACAGAAAAGATTATTGCTTTTGAACTTGTATCCGTATCAGTGAATGGCGTTATCCTGGTCTCCTGTTTCTCCATGGATTTGATTCTGGATTGACTTGCCATTTGGATCTCCCACTGGATTTGGCATGCTCGTTTGGTTTTTTGATTCTGGACTTCTTCCTGGCTTGCTTCTGGACTTCCCTTAGGCTCTGGTGTCTTCGTATTCTTCCTTGGATCTTCTTTGTTGGTCCATTGCTGCATTGTGCTCCTTGGATCCCATCTTGTCCTGGTGTTCTTGTGTTCTCCCCCCGGATCTTCCCCCTAAGTGACCTCTTTGTGCTGCCCGGGTAGGTCCCTGTGCTCTTTACTTCTCTGCTCAACAGACTAGCCTGGACAGAAGTTGGACACAGTAGAAAGACACGCTGTTGTGCCACCCGAGTTAGTGTTAGGCTTTACATCAGGGTTTCCTTCTTGTGTGGTTTTCTGATCCATGGACTACACACCCATGTGAACATACGGATTGTCTTCGTAAGTTTGACTGTCCTTGTCTGCAACTTCCAGGTAGGAGGGGCTACAGAGGGGATTGATCAAGGTGGTCTACCGATGGTATTATTTACTTACATTATTGTTATTTATTTTGGTTTTCTAGCTGTGCAGTGCTTGTTGTTTGCATACCCTACCTGGTGGTAGGTATTGCTTAACCTTTCACTCGAGCCCTCGATATCCAAGTATACTTGATCTTGGTGGTGCTCTCGAAAGGAAAGTATCCTGCACAGCGGTTCACATGTAAACATTTCTGCCGGTCCTCTGATCTTGACAGTTTGAGAAGCCCAACACTCCTTTTGGAGTCACAAAGGCATCACCTGATCCACTGGTAGCCTTGATTCAAGCAATGACATGGCACCATGCTGATATGACAGCCGCTCATGCTGCACTTCATTAGAGGACAGATGCTATCCAGAGCGTCACGCATCCTGTTACGTCTGACGAGGACCTGGGCGCAGCAGATAACTGCCCCACATCCCTCTCCCGTGGTAACTCCAGTGGTTTTACCATCTCCGTTCTCATTGGCCCTGCCGGAAAATTTTCATGGGGACCCTAAGGAGTACTGCACTTTTGTTAACCACTGCAAGCTACATTTTGTATGCCACCCCATTCCCTGATGCTTCTATTAAGGCAGTATCAGGGAATGCACTGAAGAGTCATCATTCTGCTAGAATGGTGGGCTCTTTCTTTTTATGCCATTTCTCATGTGCTTATTGTTTCTGAGGTTTTCCCCTGCCATTCCAGGTGGGCCCAGCCTCAGTGGAAGTTTTATCTTCGGCTGGAATCTTTTGTATTCTCTGCAGAGGCTCCAGAGTGTCTGAGAAGGCAGGACGCGAGGGAGGAGTCCAAAACTCTGCCTCCTTTTGACTATCACATTGCCTGAAAGGAACCAGTTCCTGGTGGGGGGCTGGCTGTCCTGATGGGGTAGCCAGACTGCCCATTTCTGTAAACTGAAGGTAGAGTTTGCAGAAGATGTGCTGTAGTTCCTGACAAATACTCTGACCCTGGAAGCTGCTGACAAGTCGACCACTAGAGCCTAATCCAAAGAGGAAGATGAAGAAAACACATCTGTAGCAATTTCCAGCAACCGGAGAGCCTTCTGTGTAACAGCAGTCTGATGCAACCCTTCCTTCCAATCAACCTGAGGATCCTGAATGCAATGACTCCTACCCAGAGGCTGGTGGGATCCACTATTCTCAAGCAGACTCTGGGACCTCGAGCCTGAGTTCGGTGCATGGTCTTCCAAAGTCTGAATCCAGCAGAAACCTTGGTGGGTTCCTGCTGGCTCTCCAGAGACACAATTTGAATCCCTGAAGTCCCATCACCATGGTGCAGGACCGAAAGAGTACAAAGAATCCAACCAGCGATATTCATTCATCTGGCTCCTGTAAAAGGGCGCCAAATGCACAGAGCCGCGAGAATCCACGAAGAAACCTCTGGTAACTGCTGCTGCATGTTTCCATCCAGTGTCCCGTTTTTTTGTCTCCAAACCAAGAAGCCAGGGACCGGGTCCTGTGCTGCTGCATCCTGAAGGCATCCACCCCAATTTTCTTCTTTTCTCCTAAGGTACTGTGTTGGCTTGGGTAATACTTATCTTAAGTCTTGTGGCAATCCTGTGAGGCTAAGTGGGTGCTTCGTGTGGTTGGGTGTTTGACTATACCACTTGCCCAGGCCTAATGCAGGAACGCATATAGTGAGCCTTTTCAGAAGTCCCTGAACACTTTTAAATAACTCTGAAGCTAATAAATACTTTTTAAAGAAGATATCCTCTGGAACTCTGACTGTCCTGCAACTGAAACCTATCTCAACCTGTCTACAACGGGCTCCTAGACCACTAAGGTCCCTCCTCTGTCTCTGATAGAACTAATGCAATAGACTAGGGAAGGACTGGATATGAAACTGATTCTGTCTTGAAAAGTATAACAAGTGTAAAAGTACTTAATGCAACTGTAATAATTGTTGGTGCAAGCCACTACTATTTAAACAGTGGAACTGTCATTTTCCTTTAACAGGTGTGGATGCCAGCCACTACTATTTAAGCAGTCACATGTGTTAGTATATAAGTTGCTTTACTTACTTTGAATAGAGTTCCACATTCTAATAAGTGTTGGTACTGTTGTATCATTGCTCAAATGAATGAGTGTAAAAGCTTGCCAACTGAGTCTACCTAACATGAATAACATGTTCTTCTTAAAGTGTACCATGGGGTTTTGCTTTCCCTGATCTGCTTTATACAGACCTAAAACAGTCTTTACGTTAATACTTGCCTTTGAGTTGATTGATGACCCTCTTAAAAGTATATGGTACTTTACTTACTGTGAATAGTTGCTGCTCTTCTAAACTTGTAACACTGTGTCGTGCCTCCCCTGAAACTGCTTAGAACATTTCCAAAATAGCCATAGGGTCAATTATTTACCTTGAATTAAATTGTGTCTTTCTTGAAGTGATTTGATTTGGATTTATAAGGTGCCGAACCCACAGGCATCAGGGCGCAGAGAACACATCAAGAGTGGGAAAAGACAGCAGCGGGTAAACATAGTGTAATTGGGGTTTGCTTTCCTTGAACTGCTTAGTGCATTCTAAAATAGTTAATGAGTGTTCATAATTATCATTGAATAGCTTAAGGCCCATCCAGAAAGTATATGAATTACTTTACTAGCTCTGAACGGTGTTCTCAAAATTAATACTGGTGGTGTAACTATATACATTCAGGAAAGAAGAAAGTTACACAAGTAGCAAGGTAAACTTGTAACAGGGTTGGTTTATTAAGTGATTTCTATAACCGAGTGTCACTCCATGATTGACAGGGTCTATTACCCTTGAAATGCTGATTGTATTCTAAAAGTATATCTAACCTGGTTTTACTCCCCAAAAATAGCTGATTGCATTCTGAATGTGTTATAGGTTTGACTCACCTTGACTAATGATTTTATTCTTAATAAGTTTGTACTTTAGTGGGTAGACCAGAAGTACTGAGTTGATTTTTATAATTGTGTTTATATGATATGCTATGATACTTACTTCCCCAAGATTTATCTTCTCCTACTTGTATTTAAATAAACACTTTATTTTTACAATGCATAGGCCCTCGTTACGAGATTGCCGCTAGGCCGCCATTGCTACCGGCGGCCTACCAGCAATCTTGGCTTATCGTTTTCGCCGCCTGAAATCCCAGTAATACAGGGATATTATGGGCGGCGGCAGAACGGTAAATTTCCATTCCCGTGGAGTTCCTTAGGACTCCACGGTAATGGCAAGAGTGAAGCACTGCCACCATTAGCAATGGTGCCGGTACTTCAGTGAAAAATATGCCGGTAGGGGCCTGAACTACCGTCAGGTCAGGCCTGCCGGTAGTTCACAGCCCCTACTGGCAGACTCAGAGTAACCCAGTCCTTTTTTCCGGACCGGGTCACTCGTAATAAGCGCCATAGGACCTCATTAGGACCCTGGCGGTAGCTGTGACCTTATTAAGGGCACGGCTGCCACTGGTAATGATTTTTTTCTGGGCTCCGGAAAAAAACATTCCCCATTCCCATTTGAGCCCCATAGGGCTCAATGGGAATGGGGAGGATGCTAAGAACGGGCCCGTTAATGTCGTGCCCGTTGTTAGCATCCTGGACCGCTAGCGGGGCCCGCTAAGGACGCCTGGCCTGACCAGGCGTTCCTTAGCGGATCCCACAGCAGTCCTCGTAATACGGCAACCCGTAATGAACGGTGCCGGTCCCGTACCGACACCATTCATTACGTGGCCACCTGCCTCCTAATGAGGCCGATAGTGTTTCAGTGTTTCTTTGGACCATATGTATGTTACAATTTCTTTGTACCAATCTGCAGCCCTCTCTCCCTCATAAAATAAGCCTGGCTGCTCTGTCTACGCTAGCAAATGTTCTCAGGGGGTACATCTGTTAGGGGAAGTTATCATTTTTATGCTTCTTCCCCTCTCCTAGTGAGACCCCCAGCACTTTTTGCTGGACTTCTGGACCTTTTTCTTTCTGTACTGAATGAGGGGAGCCTTTTTCCCCACATTCATTCTTATTTGCTTTGATTTTTTGGAACTCTGTTCTCTGTGTTTTATCTTTACTATGGAGTCTGCTTTCCTCCATATCTCTTTAAAGGCATCTGTGTTTAACTTTTGCAGCACAAAGCACCTTATGTGCTGTGTTGCTGGGAACCATTTGGGTTCGCCTTTGAGATTCTTTTCTTATCCTTACTAACTACAGTTCTTAATGATAGAGGGATACTTTGTATCCCTCCTAAAACTTTATACCATGAGAGATTAGCACACACCACTTTATGTGAAGGGCTAAGGGGATACATAGTATTCCCCCGCCCTCTGCTCCTGTGACTTTCTAGTCACATAGACAACTCTATAGTTATGGCTTGTGGCAGAGGACGTGTTCTACCAACTATTGTGCTATTTCTTTACCGCAGACTGTATTCACGGTTGTGCACAATAAGGTCACCTATGGTCTAACATGGTGTCTCCTTTCTTTTTTTTTGCCATTTCTATTGTGGTTGTTCTTTGTTAGCCCTTCTTCTATCGTTCTGGGAGCGGGAGGTATGTGTGTGTGTGTTTTGCCTTTGGCAGGAACCCTTGAGTGTCCTCGCCTAGGCTCCAGTGTGTCTGGGTAGGCAGGAAATGGGGGAGGAGTTATTCACTTCCCTGCCCTTTGTCTGCCAGAGTGCCTGAATGAAACCAGTTCCCACTGGGTGTCTGGCTGTCCTGCACCTTTCTGTAAAATGCTGAGAGAGTTTCCACAGGATTCTGTGGGAAAACTGAATAAAAGGTTAGGTTCCTGAGGTGAAAGGCAAGTCGACCACAGGAACAGAAGAACTGAAGATGACCAGAGACCCCTGTAGACCCTTCCAATATCCGTGAAGCGAGTACTGCTGTTTTCTAATCAACAGAGGAGCTCCAAAGAGGACGGCCCCTTCCCTTTGGCTGGTGGGACCACCCTGCCCTGAGATCAACTACACATTGAGCCATCTCCCAAGGTGATGTGCTTCTCCAGAGCTGCAGACCGTGAATACCAGGAGACCTCCGACCCCTTTGCAGTGCAACATCTTTGCAAGACAGAATCCATCCAGAACTTTGAGCTCCAGTTGAAACTCCAGAGGCACGATCCAACTCATCTAAGTCCCCTCACCAGATTGCAGAACTACAGAAGCGAAGAAGATCGACCGGGTGAATACCGTCCTTTGTTGGTGCTGAGAAAAAGGTGCCAAAACCACTAACCAACCAAGGAGACTGAAAAAATCCTTGCCAAAGGTCCTCTCTCGAGATTGCTGCTGAGACATCCCATTCAGAGTCCTTCCTTTCATCACCAGACCAAGCAAATGCTGTGTGATTAACCAACCCTTTTCCTTCCTAAAAGACTATAGCACTCATTACAAGTTAGGCGGTCCGGTAATAAAGTGCCGGTAGCACCATGTACAGGTACTATTACCGGACCAGCCAATCCAGAGCCAAGTTGGAAACACTGGCACCAGTAACGCCACATGCTGCGCTACCAGTGCCAGTAACACAGACAGCGGTAGTTGCAGCACCCCCAAGACACCTGACGGTAACACCGGCATCACAGGACCACAGGCACATTACGAGCATGGATATTCCAGTAATACCGGCAGAAAAATGCCAGTAGTACCAGAAAATCCATGGTTGTGTTGGGGGAGTTTACCCCCCAACACAACCCATGCCAGATACCAGGTGGTAAATGGGCCCACGTGGGGCTACTGAGGCTACTGGTGCACCAATCCCCCCCCCAGGTGCACCCAATACATCCAGGAACAGTGGAAAAAGCCCACACCTAGAACACTCCCCCAACACAACCATGCTGCCCCTCACATTAGTAGCAATGGACATGGAGGCTCTGCATGCTGCAGTGCAGCTGAATGAGCTGGGACAGCACCAATGGCGACAGGAGGATGAGGAGAAGGAGGAGGAGGATGTCTGGGATGCAAGTGGAGATGTGGAGGTGAGCTGTCATATTCTGCACAAAGGCCACACCCTGGGCCCTGACAGATGCTAGATAATACCATGTACCGGCTAAACAGGGAGACAATACATGAACTATTGAACCTAATCCAGGGCGACATAGGGAGCAGGATCGGCATTCAGGCAGCCGTACCACCGCTGTGGAAGCTGGTGTCAGTCCTGCACTTCCTCGCCACAGGCACGTTCCAGCACTCTGTGGGCCAGCTGCATGGCATATTGCAGCCTGCCTTCTCTCGAGTGCTGGTGCAGGTACTGGAGGCCCCCCTGCAGTGTATGGGCCAGTACATCCCCTTCTCAACAACCCTAGAACAGGTAAATGCCACCAAGGCCCGCTTACATGTGCTTGCAGGCATGCCAAATGTGCTTGGTGCATTGGACTGCACACATGTAGAGCTGATGGCCCCCCATGCCACAGAGGAGGTGTACAGGAACTGCAAGCAGTGCCATTCCCTCAATGTCCAGGTGACCTGTGACCCCGATTTCACCATCACGGAATGCTTATTTATTTAAATTTTAATAACGTGCCACATGCCCGTATGCCTGAGGGTGCACACAAGACAAAACAGGAAATGGACAAACAGGAAAAGGATGGAACTGGACAGGCTGATGCCAGTGCAGAAGAGGGGGACGGAACTCAGTCCAGTGGGCCTGGTTAGCTGCGCCCGGTTTCCAGGGTCAACCCACGGGTCCATGGTTCTGCGGAAAAGCACCCTGCCAGCATACATGGAACGGCCCAAAGGGCAAAGGACCTCGATGTTGTGTGAATACATGGACAAGTACACACACATTGCTGCATGGGTCACAGGCCAAAGAGGGGGGGCATGACCCACAACCACCATGCATTAACGAGAACAACCAGCGCATGCTCAATTGTCAGGCCACAATACACCGGTGTATCAACAGACTGTTGTAGTGTCAGTCAGTACACTGTCCCTCCCAGGCCCACGAGAGCATGTCCTTGTGGGGTGCATGCATGCATACACTGGGCCTCATTCCGAGTATGGAGGTAATCATGGCGCTAGTAGCGCCATGATTACCTCCAATACCGGTACCGAGTCCGCCCTCTTTCAATGGGGACTTACCGGTCTATTCCGACCTTTGCGGGACTGTTAAGTCCCCATTTAAAAAGCCATTCCCCATTCCCATTTGAGCCCCCATAGGACTCAATGGGAAGGGGGAAGGCGCTAATAACGGTACTGCAAATTGCGGTACCGTTATTAGCTCTAAAGTCCCTTAACGGGTCCCGTCCTTAACGTCTGGTAAAACCAGGCGTTAAGGAAGGGACCTGCTAAGGGAACACAGAATAGGGCGCAAAGGGATTACCAGCACCGGTGTCCTTACCGGTGCCCGGTATCCCTTTGCGCCCAACTCGTAATGAGGCCCATTGACTGTGTAGAAGCCTCAGTCACAGGCAACACCACTGCTGTGTACCATCTGCCATGAATATCCATAGTCAATGTGACAGTCAAAGGGCCTCATGCAGTGCACTACTGCCACTTGCATGAACGCTCGGTGCTCAAGTGTGACTGAAATCTGACAAGCATAAGGATAGTTAGTCAGTGGTATTGAATGGAAGATGGCCAAAACGTCCATGTAATACCGTTGCCAGGTTCAATGATGCAAAACGTGTCGTGTGTTATCCGTACCTAGTGTGCATGTACGCCATCATGCTGTGTTGATGCATGTCAGTGAATGTCCAGACTGCAGTGTGGGCATCATGCAGTGTGTGCAGACACTGTTGGGGCACTGGCATGGTGATTACCACATCAGACCATAGGAATATGCATGCAGGGCCTGTCAGTGGCTAATTTAGTCCCACCCACAGCAATCCATCCCAGGGAGTACAACACAGCACAGTATGGATGACACACATCAGCCGTATCAGAGTGCTGCATAGTGCATGACTCACATACTTACCACAGTCCAAGATGCATGATGAAGCAAAAAATACATAAACGTGCCATGAGAAGACAGTTCTGCAACATGCATGCCATGGCTCACCTCGTGTCCCCCCCCCTTTCAGGATATCCGCTAATGCTCTTGCTAATGACCCCCCACCCCTGAGGGATCCACAATCATGCCCATGTGCGAACCAGGGCAACCAATGAGCAGACCTTTGGACTATTGAAGGCAGGTTTCAGATGCCTACACCGTTCAGGGGGTAAACTTATGTACAGACCAGAGAAGGTGGGGCAGATAGTCCTGGCTTGTGCAATGTTGCATGAAATCTCCATCAGACAAAACATACCCCTGCCCCCAGACCTGGACATGCCAATACCAGAGGGCGGCAATGATTATGGCGAGGTAGCACAAGCCAGGCACAGGCACATGCACATGGAAGCTAGAACTAGAATTCATGGACAGCTTCTTCTGAGGCCCCCACACTGTGCACTACCCATTCTATAGTACTGCTTCCGACGTGCTCACTCAATAAATTCAAACACATTAATGAGGATCCACCAAATGGATATTTCTCCTCTGTGAAAGGTACAGTGAACTAAAATGTGGTTGCAGACCCTCCAGAGTGGGAACCTTCCCAAAGAGCAGGTTATCTGGCCATGTTCATTCTCGTTAGAGGGGCTACCAGACCTCTTTTTGTATGTTTAGGAATGTGGGGGTTCACCCTAAATTGCCCAGGGTTATCTAGACATGGACCCTTTGCTCACTTTGCTTAGAGAGGCACAGCTTCAACTCACTGATGAGGCCCGACTAGGCTGAAACACGTGTCTGGGGTTGCTGTTGGGACTCTTGTTCAGAGGAGAATTGCCTAGCATTTCGGTGCTAAACTGCCCAAGTGGGTGAGCCAAAGACTGATATGCAAATGGATATTTCTACACTGTGAAAGTTACAGTGAGGTAAAACCAGGTTGCAGACCCGCCCGAGTGGGCACCTTCCCAAAGAACAAGTTATTTGGCCATGTTCGTTCTCGGTATAGGGGCTCCCAGACCTCTTTTTGTACATTAATAAGTACTGTTCACTCATGGCTGCAAGTGTCGAATTAAATGTATTGAGATAAAGTACCATCTACAGAGAACACCCCGTGCCCACCTCCCGGTCCCCTCACACCCACCTCCCCCTACTCACACACCCACCTGCCCCTCCCGACAACACCCCCCAAAATCAAAGTGTCTAATGTGCCTGTGCCTTTTCATGTCAGGGCACTTGCCATGAGCGGGTGCGCCCGTAAATCACTGTGAGTGGCGCATTGCACTACTCTGGACTGAGCTAGCAGGGGTGTTTGCACTGGAGGGGAGGTCAGATCCCTGAGCCCCCATGCGCTCCTGGTTAGCCTGCAGGGAGAGCGCTAACTACTCTGCAAGAGCAGACACCCCCTCGTTACCCTCCCGGACCCTCTGTGCGAGGAGTACAAGAGTTGATGTTGTGCGGCCCAGGGCCCTCCAGCATCAGCCTGGATTCAGTTAGTTGCTGCCTTACAATGTCCACAATCTTTTCATGACAGGCCTCCATGGAACGGATCAGTTCGTCCATTTCTTGTATGCTGGACATTGGTGGCCGTGGAGGGCTGTGGAGAGTTGAGGGACTGAAGTTGGGGCTGGGATATGGGGTGTGGTCTGGTGAAGCATCTGTGCCTTCCCCTCCATCTGCTGCCTCTGCCTCATCAGAGGTGAAGCTGTGATAGGGCGGGGGCTGATGTGTAATGGGCGCATGGTATGTGTGCCTTGGCTGTGCCACTGACTAAGTTGGTGGTGGTGGTGGCTGTTCAGCCTCGGCTGCTGGCTGAGTTGGTGGTGGTGGCTGTTCAACCTGTTCAACCTGGGCGGCTGGCTGGGTTGGTGGTGGTGGTGGCTGTTCAGCCTGGGATGCTGGCTGGGCTGGTGGTGGAGGCTGTCCAGCCTGGGACTCTGGCTGGGTTGGTGGAGCAGGCGTTGCCAGGGATGTGATGGGGTTGGGCACTGCTGCCAGATCTTGCATGGGCCATGCAGGGTCCAGCAGTGTTTCTTTCAGTGGATGCGCCTGTTAGGGTGAGATGCGGAAGCGGGTGAGATACCTCTTTGTCACATCGATGCATTTGCATTACACAAATACCAAATTGTATGTTTCCTGGCCTGGACATCATGTCTGGGGGTCAATTGTGCACTGATGCATGCATGTATATGTGTGGAGTGTGAGTCCATTTCATTCGTAGTTATGGCACAGTGGCTTGTCGTTTGTGCTTTGTGCTTTGGGGATGTGCTCATTGTACAATCATGCCACTGTGCACATGGCCAGTGCTCATGTGCGTGGATGCTTTTGGTGTACGATGAATTTGCATAGCTTAATTTGACCCCGACCCTTAGCATCTATGTGTGCACGGTGACTTTTGATGTTGATGTCACATTTATTACCCCTTTCCTTGGACACATTTCCCTGATCTGTTGGGTGTGTTCACAATTTGTGTCATGCTAGGCATTCAGGTGTGGCTTATTGTACTCACTGCCGTCTCCTTGGGTCCCTGCTCCGGCCTCGGTGTATCCGACGCCCTCAATCCCCTTGAGATACACGATGGAGGTGCATTTGTCTTCCACGGCAACAGCTTGAGGGGAGAGGCTGTCCCGCCTCATGTGGCCAGGATTCCCTGCCAACATGTTGCGTACTCACAGGTCGTCCCACCTTTTGCAGCAGTCTTTGTGGGTTCGGAGGAGGGGTCCCACTGCAGTGACTTTGCTGGCCACCTCCTCCCATATGGCTGACTTGCATCTCTGGCTTGTGCGGCGGTTGTCCCGCCCAAAACAGATTCTGCATTGGCCACAATGTGATCCCTTAGGGCGATAAGTTCTGCCTCACTGAAGCGGGGCTTGCAGAGCCGGACCTCATGCAGCCTTCACTTGGACCCACTAGACATCTTGGCAGTTTTTCTGTCGATGCATGGCAACAGGGAATGCTGACTTTAAATAGACTGAGTTTTCCAAAATGGCCACCAGTGAACTTCCAGTTCCTGCGATGATGCTGTTTCCGGTGCTGGTGGTACCATTGCCAGTGTTTCCGGCATCAGGAGCAACACTGATGGTGTTTCTGTCACGATGGGTGCCAGATCCTCTGTTGCCCGCATTTTTTATCATGGTACTACCAGCATTTGCCTCTTTTGTCGGTGTTACCGTCACACCGGTAACATCCTTTCTAGAATTGCTGGGTGTGCACCCCCCACGTAGTCGGAATATGTTGGTGATTTCATCACTCCGGTAGCCGGAAACAGCACTAACGGATTGACGGTATAATTGGGAAGTCGCTGCAGGGTAAAGGCCAAGGGAAAAGGCCTCAGCCCCTCTCCGCAGCTCTGCTGCGAGAGATACCATCTCGCCAGGATGTCCCTCTATTGATGCGGCCTTGAGGGACAGAACCGACCACTGCACTCCATGCGGCATTAGAAGATCACAAAATGGCCACTACCATTACCATGACAATGGTAAACATTATCGGTCTACCCGACTCGCATACCGCCAGTGGCCCAGATGCTGATTGGCCCACACTGCTTGCCCGCCCCTCCTCTCCCGCCTTAAAGGGAGAGGGGGATGACCGCCAGGCGAAGCTCGTGCAAGGCGAAGGCCAAGGGAAAACTTCACTCAATGAAGGGATCCGGCCAGCTGTAGATCCCTCTACCTCAGGAATCACAAGAAGTTCCCATCTGCTCACGAAGGAAAACCTTACACCTTACCTCCAAGTGCCAGCCCTTCAGGCTCCTTTCTCTAGTGACCTAGACATCCTTGCGAATGCCTTCACAGCAGTCATTACACGAGCAGTTGACGCTATCGCCACACTCACCCCACGGGAAGCTAAGAGCTCCAAACATTCCAACACCTGGTTTTCCCAAGAGCTTCTGGACCCACATGCCAGGAAAAGGACGGCGCCATCCCATTGGAAAGCAAACCCAAATGAATCCGCAAAGTTAGCATTTCAGAAAATCTTTAAAGAATATAAAATGGCCATAGTCACAACTAAAGCCTCCTCATTTAATACAAGAATCGCATATGCTAAAGCGGTGACCAAAGAAATGTTTGCGATCTTCCGGAAGTTGGAAACCCCCGTTCTCCTCCATCTACCCTTCACAAAGATGGAGACTGGTGTAATAAAATCCATTCTGCTATGCTAGATAAACTTAACACCCTGCAAGATGAAATAATTTCCCATATAAAGGCACTTAGCCACCAGATCTATGACGCACAAAGTATGATGGCTGGCAACTTTCCTACCTTTATCTTCAAGGAAATGAGTGAACAGGAAGTCAGCATCCTCCTTAAGTCTATTAAACCTTCCTTCTGTAAAAGGGATGCCTGTCCAGTTCAACTTATTAAAGATTGTGCCCCTATACTGACCCCGTTCCTTACAGCGTTCATTAATGCATCCTTCCAGTCAGGCCATGTCCCCACTTGTCTTAAGGAAGCCTGGGTACGCCCCCTTCTCGAGAAACCATCACTTGACCCTACCATTCCAGGGAACTATAGACCAATCACGACGGTCCCATTCCTTTTAAAAATTCTCGACAAAGCAGCTTATCTGCAGGTCCATAAATATTTCCAGGCAAACAACCTGCTCGGCCTTCGGCAGTCGGGGTTCCGTCCAGGTCATGGTACCGAAATGGTACTCTTAGACCTAAAAAATCAACTGGACGATTTTAGAGATGCGGGCAAACCCGCCCTCCTTCTGCTCCTTGATTTGTCTGCAGCATTTGACCTGGTGGACCATAATACCCAGTGCCACCACCTTTCCTCCGCTGCTAACTTCTCCCCTAATGCTATAGCGTGGATTACCTTGTTTCTCCAAGGAAGGCTTATGAAATTTTTTTCTGACTCAGTCTGTGCCCATCTGAGCAACATTAAATGTGGAGTCCCACAAGGCTCCTGCATTTGTCCTACCCTGTATAACCTGTTTACAAGGTCACTGTTCCAACTATGCTGATGACACGCAGGTCATCAACCCCCTGACTGGTGACTATGAGGCTGACATGGTAAACCTAGAGTCCATATACTCCACCATCCAAGCATGGATGGCAGAAAACTGGTTATGCCTGAATGGGGGAAAAAACAAACTTCTGATAATTGGTTCACCTGCCACCCTCAGGAAACTGGACAAACAATACAGATCTTTTTATGATTGACAATATTCCAATCCTTGTAGCGCAAGCTGTCAAGGCCTTAGGGGTCTACCTGGACTCAGACCTCTCCATGAATGGGCAGGTCAACGCCATTGCGTCAACTTCAGCCTACCATTCCAAACTGCTTAACGCAGCAAGACCCTTTCTCTCTGATCAGAACTGTCTCTCGATTGCCAAAGCAATCATTGGATCCCGGCTGGATTACTGCAATGCCCTCTTCGTAGGCTCGTCAGTAAAAAATATCACCAAACTCCAAACTGTCCAGAACAATGCCCTGAGAGCCGCCACACGTATCTCAAAGACAGGACACATCTCTGAAAGCAGGAAGCAGGTTCACTGGCTCCCCATTATAGAAAGAATAGTCTTTAAAGCCCTTGCCTTGACTCATAAATGTGTCCATAACCTGGCACCGCTGTACCGTGCTCAGAGAATTGTCATGCCCATTCCAAAGAGACCCACTAGACTTGCCTACACTAACAGGATCCCCATTCCTAAAACCCAGAGGATTCGAGCAGGCGGGTCTAGTTTCCCAGTCCTGGCAGCTACCCACTGGAACTCTCTGCCTCTTCATCTGAGGGGTATTAAGTCGCACCTGGCCTTCAGGAAAGCGCTAAAAACTATGCTGTTTGTTTAACTATTTCTCAGGTCTCATCACCCTGATAGACTGTATGCCTTTGTTACCACTAACAGAACTATATGATGATCATAAATTGAAAGTAACTCGATATATGTTCCTAAAGTACTACCTACCCATGACTGTTCTATGACTGTTCTATCCACCAGCTCACTGTAACCTTGAGCGAAATAACTTGAATGTAACTAAGACGATTTCATGCAACAGCGCCTCGATGCCCTTGGGCTGCTAGTGCGCTTTACAAATACAAATAAATAAAATAAATAAATACTGGCATCGTTCATGATAACTCGTAATGAGGGCCTAAAATATTATTACGAATTCCTATGTGTGTTGGTGAATTACATATTTATATACCTTACTTGTATAAATATAATAAATGTATATTTTAATATAACATTCTATGTGTAAGTGTTTCTTTGGACTATTGTACTTACTGGGTTCAGTTGTTAATCAACTGTAATTTTATATGTTATATAGGCTGTTGTAGTACTAATTAGATAAGAACTCACAAACAGCTCACCTTGGCAATCGATGACTCCAACTGGGAAAATCAAAGCAGCAGTGAAGATTTCCCAGAGACAGCCCTGGCCACTCAGCCCAGGGTAACGTAACCAAGGAGAGCGGACAGGACTCCCAGGGAAACCCTCAAGGGGAAGAAAACCCTGGACGAAATCCCAGCTCGTGCAGATCAGGCTAATGGTGGAAGGTTGGACGTCTCCGACAGGAACCCTCGGGAATCACACAAGACACATTGTCTGCAGGAATGAGAAGGGAAGAAATAGGGAACAGGTTAGAGGAGAGCCCAAAGAAGGGAACGGACAGGAGAGAACAATGGAAATCCTCTCACCCGAAAAGGACTGAGGGAAGAGGACGAGAGTTCGGATCGGGAACCTGGCTGAGTAGGAAAGCTTCGGGAGAGTCTGAAAGGATAACAGGATATAAGGAACAGGAAAATAAACTCAGAGGAATCCTAGAGGAAGGGAACTTACTCAGATGGGGAACTGGCCGGAATGGGAGACAAAAAAGATTGATCCGCGGAACAAACTAAGAACGAAACCAGCGAAAGCTGAGGGAATGATCTGAAGAGAAAAAGTAACACAGGATAAGTCACAATCGTAAACACAGAGAGAAATGAGAGCACGGAGAGAGAGGATACAGAAGCGAACTCACGGAACGTCAAAAGCAGAAGCGACGCAAAGCACTGATCATTTTGTTTCCGGATAAAGGATAACGTGATCGGTCTTCCGCACGTCCAGGGAGCGTGCAACTACTAGACCGCTGCCAGTCAGTCGGGGAGAATCACCAGCTTCCAACTTGGAGATGTTAGAAATCAAAGCGCCGCACAAGCGGGTCCGTGCCCATAAAGACCACTTGCGGCGATGTGTAACATCAGTGTACTTACCTACAGCTCACATCTTCCTCCTGTGATAAGCATGGCTGCTCTGCCATTCTACCAAGATGCTTTGGGTAGTGCAGACTTATACTAAGAGTGGGGCACCTGCATGCCAAGGGATAGTTTTATGAAGTCTTACCTCAAGTGGACTTCAGGAAAACTCCCCTAAGAACAGCCTTATACTAAGAGTGGATTTATGTAGTGCTGCAAATGTAAAGTTTTATGAAGCCCTTGGTTGGACTGTCCTAACACTGGTGGCAGTGGTGGGATTTGTGTAGATTGGATTACATTGACTATTGGGATACTTTGTATCCAAGAGGAAACCATCCAGTAGGTTTGGTTTAATCAAAGAAAGTGTACTAATTGTATTTGGAATTTAAAACTACCACTATGGCTACTACTTTAGGCCTGAGGACTACTCACACTTGTCAATAGAGACCTTGTGTGAATTCTGTAAAGAATGTGGCCTCAATGATCAAGGAAGTAAGCTTCTTTTAATGCAAAGGGTGTGGGACAATAAAGTGTTATGCCCCTCACCTATGTCAATCCCTGTCAACACTGATGAGAGTGAAGATGAAAATTCCTCTGATGATGAAGATGAAGGTTCTGATGAGGAGGATGATGTTAGCACCACCCCTCTCTCCTTCTCCTTTCCCTACCTCACCCTCTAATATAACTTGTGGTGTATTCATGGAACTCAACCAAAGGAACATTCTAATGGGGCTTAACTTAAAGATCAGAAAAAATGAATAAGAGTGTAACATATCTATGGAAAAGGATTAGTTGAACTGTACTTATTTTTCAGGGTCTGATGAGTCTGAAGCTTCCAGGATCCCAGAGTTGGTAAATCTGTATGACTTGGAGTATGATATTGTTGTATGGCTGAAAACCTTTGACCTTACATGTAAAACATTTGGTTTGAGTGAGAGAGATCAGATTCCATGTGTTATTTTGATGCTTCCCAAGAATGACTATCATGTGATCTTGGATAGGAATGAGGCTGGAAGATGTAACTATAGTTGGGTGAGCCGCGCTCTCATAAATAGATATGAGGAGTGACCTTCTCCATATCTAAACCCCTTAAGGAAACATGAGACAAAAGATAGGTCTGAAAGTCCCATCTTTGTGTATCCTGTAGGGCCTGTTACCAGTGAGTGGAGCAGAAAAGCTGTTGTCTTAGATTCACCTGAGCCACCTTGTAAAAAGATAGGGGCTCTTAAATGTGAAGACAGAGAGGTTACCTTAGGGGACCCCTCCTCAGAGATAATAGGCATTAACAGCCACTCTGTAGGGCACTTGGGTGTAGAACCCATAGCTTCAAATAGGGACAAATCCCCTAGGCCCACAAAGCTAGAAGTCACTTCTGTGGCCCCACCTTTTGTTAACAACGAGGTGAAAGAGCCCCTTTGAAAAGCTACCTACAGGAGAAGTGCTTCAACCTGCAGTGTAAGGAACTCATGGTGGCAACAGTAAAGACAGCCACATGTGATCACAGTTCAAGTGTGTTTATGAAACTGTATAAATGGGTGAGAAAAACACCTAATCTAAACCTAAATCTAAGATAGGAGCAAGCTACGACCATCAAATAATAATAAGGCAGTCCTTGTGGTGTCTTGTCAAATAAAAAGGGCCTATGCTAAAAAACCTATTGCCAATCCTTACAGCTAAGTTACAAAATAGTGTGGGATAATGTTCACTAGAAAAGAAAGAAGTGTTCACAAAATATGTCAGGATGGTATTACGGGGTCTCCCTTCTCCAGCATGAGCTTACAGTTTGTTTCCAAAATATCAGAGCCTTCTGTGGCCAAGTCTCTTGCCTCAGAGAGCCTGATGTGCTATAAACAACAAACAAAAAGTTCCTTTCAGTAATCTTCCCATCAGGTGATTTCCCTTCACCAGTGGATCCCCCTCAACTGGGCTCCGATCCTTTTACAACATTGGCCTCCCTCAGTCGAGTTCACTACAGCCTTTCATTCAAGATATCAGCAACTTCTAACATTCAAGAGTCTCAATATCCTTTTAAACAATTGTTCATTGTGGACATCCCTCAGCTGGGTTCACATTTGTCGGTACAATGTTTACGGGATGTTGCGTTTTGCTCTCATTCGCCAGCATGCCTCAGACGGGTTCACATTTGCCATCTTAACAAAGTTCATGTGGTTATAACACCTTGTGGGATTTACTTCCCTTAGCTTTTGCCAGCCCCGTTCAGGCTTTCTCTTAAGCCCCAGTTAGGCTTTCTCTAAGCCCCCAGTCAGGCTTTACCTTAGCCCCCAGTCAGGCTTCACACAGTCACCGTTCACACAGCGTTTGCCTCAGTCGGGCGCAAATGCCTGTTTCACAATGTCCAAACTTTGGTAATTGGTTAAGGACCTTCGATTGTACAAGGGATTTTGGCTCGACCCTTGTATGACCACCTTAACTTTCTATACCGGCCTTTCCTATGGCCTCTTGGTTCTATAATGTTCACAAGAAAGGGCACTAGTCATAGTCTTTCGAATGGACGCCCACGTGGCACCGGCCCACTCTGCAGCTGCTTTTCCCTGGGCTTTAAAAGTTCATCAGCTGTAGGATATTTTGTCTTATTGGGGTAAATTTGGGGTTTGGCGATATTTTCTTACCGCAAAATTATGAGCAGTAGTTTGATGGTGAATTAGCCTTGCATTTAGAATGGGGTTGGCCTTATATTATTTTAGTGACCATACCTTGTTATATTATATTGGGGAATCTAGTAATATATTATTTGCGGTATTTAGTGGTGAGCATAGTTTTCTTCCCTATATTATAACCCCATCATAAAACAAAACCTTCCTTTCTATTAGACTACCTCCCAGTGTTCTATAGAGAGCCTTGGACCTATGCACATGATAGAAAACCAACAATTTTGTATAGAGCGCCACCTATAGGTTGTGGCCGGTATCACTGGCTTATCTACATCCAGCGATCTATGCGCCCCTGGTATCACTGGTTTATCTACATCCAGCGATCTATATATTATATCAGATTCCTTCCAAACAACATGCAAGGAAGGCACGCACACACACACAAACCTGCTTCATCACTGAATATTATCAGCTTATTCTGGGTTGTTATTTTTACCTGCAGGGGCAAATTGACAAATGCACTACTGAGAGAAATGGACCTCCCCTGTACTGTATACTTTATAGGTATATGAATAAGTTTACAGATGCAAAGATGACACTAAACCATTTGTTTTTATATATTCTCATTGTATTATATACAAATACAATTCACAATTATTAGTTCTTACCATAAAAACATTGCATCATCATCTGGAAAACAAAAGAAAGAGAATACAGAACAAGCAAGCCTTTTAAAACATGAGGTAATTCTTCCACATTCTGAACATGACGAAATAAAAATGCTGGGGATTTCCTATCCTGTCTACACTGTACTATAATTCAGTCATCCATGCGACCGTACACAGTGACCTCACTTATACTTATCTCCTTACCAAAAGTGTTTCTTTGAAGTTCCCCCACATGACCATGTTTCATTCGCCTCACAAAGACAGGCCCAGTCAGCACAAACTGCTCCTGTAATCTTGTGTGTCTGGGAAGCACGGTGAGAAACTCTCAAGCCAGCGCTCTGTGACACCTTGAACTTCTGTCTTCACGGCCCAGTCAGCACGAACTAATCTCTCTCTGTAAGTTTTGCTATTAGCAGAACTCGGAACCTT
This sequence comes from Ambystoma mexicanum, assembly GCF_040938575.1. Classification (NCBI taxonomy): domain Eukaryota; kingdom Metazoa; phylum Chordata; class Amphibia; order Caudata; family Ambystomatidae; genus Ambystoma; species Ambystoma mexicanum. The sequence continues at coordinate 395,819,223 of NC_090933.1, forward strand.
CCTACTTTGTCTACGTGGTATGTCTGCAGACACTTTCCTGCAATCAGGTTAAAGTATGTTTTCAGCACTACCCTTCACTTTTATACAATGGGAGCCTTGCTCACTGAGCAACTGTTTCAATTTTATTTCCTGCCTCGCATACTTTCTGCTTTCTGCAACCCAACACAGAAAGAGAGAAACATTTCTTTTTTGCCAGTGTACGTTTAAAACCGAATGATATTTTCACCTAATTTTGCACATGAGATTCCATTATAATGTTAGGGAGTTAGAATTTGTGTTTAGCAAATGTTAATTAAGTTAGTCAGTTATATGATTAATGTAGCCTCATATATAAGGCATCACAGAACAATTGGTGCACTTTATTCTCTGCAGTTTCAAGCTGGGCTTTGCTGTGTTATAAATTCTATACTTTGCATGCCACCAACATATTCACATGTTATACTGGCAACCCAAAAATAACTATATGTGTGTGCCATATTACTGCTGGCAACAACAAAAAATGCCATCACATTTAGTAAAGCGCTATATATTCTTATAAAGCGCTATATATATTATTACAAGCACACAGGTTCTTTGTTCATAACATGTTGGCGTTTGCAACCTTCGCTCAACCCTGTCCGATTTACTATCGGTTCTCCCTCCGACTCACCGGCTGTGCTGAACTCACTAGCAAACGGATCTTGCCGCCTCAGTTATCAGTGCGGGAGGGTCTCGTGCACCGTTGACATCTGTTACACTACACATCAGCTGTAGTTCCTATTCTTATGATTCCCCAGAGGGTTTGCGGGTTTGGGTCAAAAAGGCCCCCCCAGCACTCTCCTTGTTATTCTTTCCGGTATCTCTGCCTTTCTTCTCTGTTTAAACTGCCATCCTGGAATAGCTTCTTCCTTGTGCATGTGTACTGGCTCAAAGTGTGCTCTCGAGCTCTGCCTTTTATCCCAGTGGGGCAAGGAAAGGGCTGTCAGGTGTGTGTAGTTATTGTCAATTGCCTGACTCTGCCTGGCCCTTGTGTTGGGATATGTCAGGTAAACGGCTCTGGTGTTAGTCTGCTGTCTTTCACAGTGTAAGAAAGTGTTCATCTCGGGGTAGGATCGGGAAAAGATGTTGTATGGAAGGGGGTGCCGTGTCTCACCCGTCGGTGAAGAGAGAGTGAGATTCAATATAAGTATGAAAGGTTTGTGAGTGTGTAGTAAGCACGTTTGCACCTTCAGAGTGCTTTGTAATATATTAAGAGTTTTAGGTATTTAAATGTTTATATTAACTGTTTTTGAGGATTAGAAAATGTTTAGATGAATTGTTTAATACTTAAAAAAAATGTCATCTTCATAAAGTCATGTGCGATAATGTTCTAATTTTCTAGTGTTTAAGTGTATGTTTTGTTAACAGATACAAGTTTGAGTTTGTTGAGTGTTCCTCGCACTACCTATGGGGGATGGTATAAAGGCAACAGGATTCCTTAGTTTGGAAGTTTGCACAAGCCTTTTGCTAGGGGGGAAGAATCCTGGGGTCATTTAACAATTTCCCCTCAATCGTTTGTTGTACATGTGTGTCTAGCGCGGGTTACCCCCGCAAGATATAGAATGAGGCTACACACCGTTTGTTGGCTTCACCACGGGTTGGTGGTGTAACTATGGCAGCTCTGGAGGTGATAGACAAAATAAGTGCCGGATTGCTTGCACTTTAGGGGAAATAACCACATTGAGTGTGGACAAATTCGTTAAGGATGGCGGCAGAGCGCACAAAGAGTTACAATGACAAATACGTTTCAGAATTATGGCACAAGCAACCTCTTTTCTGATGAAGGGGAAGGATCACTTATCACAAACTTAAGTAACTGGGATGAGCTATTGCAATTTAAGAAAAGAATAATATGTACAGAATTGCATGGCTCTATTATGATCGAGTATCTACGATCAGGCACTTTGCCCCAGGGATTAGTAGTCTGTAACGAGCCACGCTTGATTTTGGATAATAAAGAATTTATTATCCAATGGAGTTACATTGCTAACAAGTGTGGACGTGATTGGACATTTCTTATTATAGATTCCGCTCGTGAAATGGCAATTAAAATATCCGGTGATCTGGAAAAGATGGAGGAAGAAATTTAAAAAATGAGTGCCTTTGGAAACTTTCAAAAAACTTTTAGAGGAAATCATCAAAGAGATCATGGAGTTTAAAGGTTTCTGTACTCAAGATCGGATTAGCGGAATGAAAAAAGATCTACTTCATTTCTCACATGAGAATGCTTTCCGCTATATGAAAGAAGGGTACAATCCCTTTGCAAGCCGCCAACAGCAAAGTGGACCAAACCAAGGTAGACATGTGAGTTTTAGGAACATGTCCTTTAGTTCAGGCAGCTCTAACGGGGGGAATTCCTCTAATCAAGGAGGTTATAGAGGCCCTAAACAACAAGGTAGGAACCAAGGCCGGCAAGGGAGGCCAGCACGTAATAGAAGGAATTACAATGCAGGAAACCAGGGTTTTGGAAGTGGAGGTCCACAACAACAACAACCACAACTTTTTTTAGATCCACGCCACACTCCCGATATTTGGGACGAACCGAGGCAGCTACGCAGCAGCCGACCCTATTAGTGAATCTTTCTTCGTATCTACCAAGTGTGGAAGAGGTTAAATTGATTAATAGAGGTTTTGGGTTTGTCCCCACTGTCAGCTATGATAAATCTCGAACACACGCAGAAATAGAACAGTTACTGCGTAAAATCCATTTGCAACAATTTTTTGCTGACCAAAAGTTTGATGAGGAGAAAAATGAAAGCGGTTTCCGTAATAAATCTTCCTTCAACCCACCTATGAGCAGTTATACCCCTGAAGCAGTGGTGTTTGCTAAAAGAGTGTGGCATGATTTACATCAGTTACAGAGTCGGGGTTTAAAGAACCCGTTTCAGAATATTTCTAAGTTAGAAAAAGCAGCTCTCAAAATCCTCGCTACAAATACTGACATCATTCTGCGGAAAGCAGATAAGGGTGGGGCGATCGTCATGCTTAACCGACAAGATTACATTATTGAGTGCCAGCGCCAACTGCAAGACAGACACTTTTATCAACTGATAGAGGTTGACCCGACAAAGAGACTTGCAACTTTGATCAACCATAAAGTTGAGAAAGCCTGTGCTAGAGGATGGATTTGTCAGCAAGAAAGTGAATACCTTATGGTTAGGAACCCTACTATACCCAAGTTTTACATCTTGCCCAAAATTCACAAGACTTTGGATAATCCACCTGGCCGTCCAATTGTATCTGGAACTGGGGCTATACTTGAGCCGTTATCTAAATTTGCAGACAGGTTTTTGAAACCCTACGTACATACCATGTATTCCTTTGTGCAGGGCCCGCTGGGCCGCGCATGCGAGCTTCGTGTACCGTGTACACAACATCCCTCCTTTTCCCCCAAACAACAAACACATTAAACAGGGGAGCCAACGTGGCTCAAATCAAACTGTACTTAACAGGCTTCGTTACTCAGGCTGCCGAGTCCATGATGAAATCTTGGAACCTTTGCGGTGGATGGCGTCCTTCCCTGCGCGGGTACCTGGGCGAGCCTCTCTCGAGGTCCTCTGGCCCCCGGGGTCCTCGGGCGGTTCACCGCCTTCCTGCGGTGCCTCTGCTGCTTGTCCTTCGACAGGACTGGTTTCTTCCTCCGCGGCCACGGGTCCTATGCGCTTGAAGAAGGACACGTTTCTGGTTACCGTCCCTCGCGCATTCGCAGCTGTGACCATTGACCCTTTGACATGAGTTACTCCCATTGGCTCGGTTTCGTAAGTCATCGAGAGTTTCCCTTCCGGTTTCCTGTTCCGGACTAGGACGGTATCTCCTACTGCTATCTCTTTTCCTGGCAGCCTCCGCCTTGTTGTCTCGTTCTCGTTTCTCGCTGCTCTGTCTGCTGTCACCCGTCCGCTATCGATCACACCTGGGCGTCGGTCTCCCGCTTCGGGTATCAGCTCTCTGGGTATTCGCTTGAACAGTGCCTCAGCGGGTGCGATTCCGGTGGATCGGTACTCACGGAGAAAGTCGATTAGGTTGTGTCGCAGGTCCTCCCCTCCATCGACAGAAATACGAAAAATGTTGTTTAGTGTCCGCATGAAACGCTCAACCTCTCCATTGGCCCTTGGCCATAGCGGGGTTACCTTCCGGTGCTTGATGCCTCGTTCCGCGCAGTATCTAGCAAACCGCTGTCCTTGGAACGGCGCTCCATTGTCTGAGCAAATCTCAAATGGGAACCCATGGGTGGCGAAGATTTTGTCCATCGCCAGGATGGTGTGATCGCTGGCGGTGGATTCCACGAGTTCCACTTCCGGATACCTCGACCACTGGTCTGTGACCACCAGGAAATATAGGCCTCTTCCTGTCGAGCCGAAATCTGCGTGCACCGTTCCCCATGGCACGTTGCTCCGTTCCATGGCCTGAATGGGTGGGCCTCTTTCCACAGGACTCGTGGCCTGGCAGGGAATGCAGGTCCTCACAAACTTGGCAACCCTGTGCTCCAGATCGGGGAACCAGACCTTCAGCCTGATGCGTGCCTTCATCTTGGCCATGCCCTGGTGCCCTGTGTGGGCCAACTGGAGGACTCTCATGACCAACGACCTGGGGATCACGATCTGGTTCCCTCGCAGCAACAGGCCGTCCGTGGACACCGAGAGCTCGTGTCGAGCTTTCCACAGCAGTTGTAGGTCCCTTTGTACCTCTGGGTTCCTCCTGGCGTTGTTTAGAAGGATGTCCCGCCACTCTCCTGTGGCCACCGCCCTTTTCACTCTTAGGAACGCCTCGTCGGAGTTCGAGTCGTCCGCAATGTCCTCTCTCGACAAGGCTACTGGCAGGGCTGATTCAATGATGAGATGCACAGCGTCTCCAGCGTCTGTTACCTCTACCGGACTCTGGGTGTCCCTCGTGCCTGGGTGGCGAGAAAGGTAGTCGGCTGGGTTATGGGTGCCCGGGCGGTAAACTAGCTTGACGCCGTATTCAATGAGGGATAGCATCCATCTTTCGATGCGGGGAGGCGGTTTGGATGACGTTCCCGACAGGATAGGAATCAGGGGTTTGTGGTCCGTAATCACGACGACGGGTTTGCCGAGGATGTAAATTCTAAAGTGTTTGCACCCCCACAGGATGGCGAGGGCTTCCTTTTCTATCTGGGAGTACCGCTTTTCCGTGTCGGTGAGGGCTTTGCTGGCATATGCTATGGGCCTCATGACCCCTAGTTCGTCTGCCTGCATGAGTACTGCCCCCAGTCCCACCGGGCTGGCATCGACCACAATCTCCGATTCCCGGCTGGGGTTGAAATAGGCCATTGTCTCCTGACAGGGCTTCTTTGATGGCTTTGAAGGATCGTTGTTCAATCTCAGTCCACTGCCAAGTCACGTCATTCCTCGTAAGTGCCCTCAGTGGTTCCGACAGAGAGGCTAGGTCTTTGATGAAACGGCCGCAGTAGTTGACCATCCCCAAGAAGCTCCGAACCTCCGCCGGTGATGTGGGTGGAGGCGCATCCCTTATGTCCCTCACTTTTCCAGGGTCTGGGGATATGCCCCCCGCATGGAAAGTGAACCCAAAGAATTCCAGTCGGTCTTTGAGGAATTCGCACTTTTCTTGGTGCAAGGTCAGGCCCACCACCTGTAGCCTCTCAAAAGTTTTCTCTAGCCGTTTAAGGTGTTCAATTTTCGACCTGGCGTAGACTAAGATGTCGTCGGACATGTTAATGACACCTTTCAGTCCGGACAGGGCTCCTCTGATGGCATTCTGGAAGACCTCTGCCACGGACGAGATTCCAAAGTTTAGTCTCTTGTACTGGTACAACCCCTCGTGAGTAGTGAATGTCGTAATGTACCTCGACTCGGGGTGTAGCTCCAACTGGTGGTACCCAGATCTGAGGTCCAGTTTGGAGAAGACTTTGGCACCTTGGAGTTCTCCGACGATGTCGTCTAGAGTGGGTGTGAGGTGACGCTCCCTTTTGATGGCGGCATTTGGGAGCCTCATGTCCACGCAGATGCGTACCGCCCCCGGCTGTTTCGGCTTTGGGGCTACCACAATGGGCGACACCCAAGGGGTGGGGCCTTCCACTCTTTCAATGATGTCCCGGTCGACCAGCTGTTGCAACTCCTCTTCCACTGGGCTCTTAAGTGAAAAGGAATCCGGCGATGTTTGAGGGCTGTCGGCCTTACGGACTTGTCGATGTGTAAGCGAACGGGCTCTGCTTTCAGTTTACCAATGCCCTTGAAGAGAGTTTTGAACCTGTGCAGCATGCTTTTCAGATCGGCGTGGTATACCCCAAACGTGAAGTGGACAATGTCGAGTGCTTCTGACGCCGCACAGCTCAGCAGGGAATGTGGGCTGACGCTGGTGACAAAGAATCTTGTTTTGATGGTGTTTTGTCCATGAGAAACCGGGGCAATGAACACGCCTTGGATGGGTAGGCGCGTATCCCCACCGAATGCATATATTCGTGCCATGGACACTGACAGCTCCGCTGGGCCTGGCAGGGCCTCATAATGTTTGGTGGCTAGCACGCAGACCGAAGCCCCAGTGTCAATGAGAATGGGGGTGGGGACGTCATCGATGTTGACAGTGCATGTGGGTTGGCGCCTCGTGCCAGGGCCTTTTACGATGCTGGAGATGAAGAAAACCTCTTCCTCCTCCTCTTCTTCTTCCGCGATGTCCAGGTCCTGCAGGCCCTGATCGATCGAAGAGATGCCTCTCACTCTGCGAGCGCCTCCCCGTCCAACTCTCTCCGGTCCTCTTCCTGCCGCAACAGGGGAGGCAGACCGGCACATCCTGGCGTAGTGCCCCGGTGTGCCACACCGGCCGCACGTTCTCGACTTCGCCGGGCATTCACCGCTGTGGGGGAGGTCATACCCACAGTAGGAGCACGATGAGGCGTTGCCTGGCGTGGGCGGGGTATCAGGCCTTCTCGACGCCCACCTTGACCTTCCTGCTGCTGACCGCCCCACAACAAATGCGTCTTCGTCATTCTTCGGTCACGTGGCAGCGTCCATTTTCGCACCTCTGGCTTCCGCTAGCTCATGTGCTCTTCCCAGGTCCAAAATATGCTGGAGGGTCAGGCCAGGTTCTCTCAGTACCTGCCTTCGAAGTTTGCCGGAGCTGCACCCCTGCAGTAGTTGGTTGCGGACCATTTCTTCCTCATCGACCCATCTGCAGGAGGTCGCCAGGTGTCTCAGACGGGCACAAAATTTGTCTAGGGGCTCGTCGTCTAGTTGCCTTTCGGCACCCATGACAAATCTATCAAAATCCATGTTAGCCATGGGGAGGAAATGGTCTTTGAGTGCCTGCTTGACTGCGTCATACGTGACCACGGGGATGACGAGGGAGTCGTAGATCTTGTGGACTTCTGCGCCTGCCGAGTAGATCATAGTCGCGATTTTGGTGTCATCATCGTTCACCCCCGATGCCCTGAAGAACATATCTAGTCTCTTGACCCACAATAGCCACTTTGGGCCCAGCTTGGAAGGGGGGCCAGTAGTATCGAATTCAGGCATGGGGGCTAGGGAGCTGCGAGATCTGCGGGGGATTGGGGCAGCGGCACCCTCATCGTCGGTCTCTTCTCCCATTTCTGCGTCACATACTCACAGTTGTCTTTCTTGAGAGAAGGGCGGCTTGTCCTGGTCTCGTGGTAGTATTGGGGTGTAGAAACCCACTTCTTTCTTCTTAAATGCCACAGCCCTGCGCCTGCAGGACTGTGGGTTTTCCAAAAATTGTCTGTGACCTCCAACACAGCTTGTATGTGGCGCACGAGCACCCTTTCGGGCCGCAACCACTGCCGCCACGTGTGAAGAGGGGAGTGAGTGAAATCAAAATGGCCGCCGGCGCTCCGCGGGTCCGTAATACGGAAGACTTTCCGTCTCTCCGAAGCTGTCGGAGCACGGAAGCAGTCCGTGCCTCCTCGTCGCCAGTGTTGTACCCTGGGGAAGCCCTGTGGTGGTGCGTGGGCCTCCCAGGGTCGGGACACCAGCGCGCGTAGGCAGCGCGCAAGAACACACGCCGGAGACGTCTGCTCGTTCCGGTGCTCCGGCGCGAACTGCCCGGGCACCGCCTTTATTAAATAGCGCGCATGCGCCGGCCCGCTGGGCCGCGCATGCACGCTTCGTGTACCGTGTACACAACACAATGCTCCTTCCTGCAGCAGGTAATTGAGGCGATATGTACGAGAGCACGGGAGACACAACGCGGGACGCTAAGACAATTGAAAGTAAGTGCGCAAGTATTTGACCGGGCTACGCTTACCATTCCAACTCGTAGAATGTTATTACTCTCACGAGGTGAAGGAATTTAGCGTGAGTTTGTTGTTGGGATATTGCCGTTACGAGATAAATGGAACTCAATGGTGTTTTATTGTGTTTACAGCCGTTTACAGAAGGGCAGTCAATCAGTTCCACGTAGCAATGGCAACCCAACTCTGTTGTCAGAGGGGGCTGTTTCGGCTACACGATCTTGCCAACTCAGTCAACTAATTTTCGCTGTTGAGTGAAGACGTCGCAAGAAGGGGTAGGAGCCGAATGTGGCACATGCCACAGCGTGCCACAGCATGCCACCAATCTCTGGACTGGCTGATGGAAAATGTGCAGTTTTAAGGAGTTCAAACATATTGTACAAGTGAAAAATACCCTCTCAATCATTGAGGGATTGTTTTATATTGAAACACTTTCAGCAAATGCATAGTTTAAGTACTTATTATGCCACAGCATGTCACCAATCTCGGTACTAGCTGATGTCAAATTTGCTGTTTAAATGACTTTTAAGACATTAAAAAAGTGAGTAAAAAGCCTCACAATCATATTGCGATGTTAATAAATCAAAAAAAAAAAAGTGGATTCTGACAGCTGCCTAGATCTTTCAACCGCATGCACTGTAGTATGCAGTTCTACAGTTGCACCAACGCTTTATATGGGAAATCTTTGGTGCTAGTTCTTATGACCTATTCAAACAGCAGGGCCCGACAGTCCCTTTTCAGTGTCTATTCTAACGTGGCATGCCACCTAGATATGTCTTATATCTCCTTCAAATCAGTGTTTTCATTGCTTCAAAATTACTTCAGGCATCTCACCTCTTAGTCTCTTGTCTTATGTTTCATACCTTTCAGCAATTGAATGTTTGGAAGCACTTGGAACTCCAGCATTCCACAGCATGTCACCCCTCTCGGGACTAGCTGATGTCAAATTTACGGTTTAAATGACTTTTAAGATATTAAACAAGTAAGTAAAAAGCCTCACAATCCTTTTGCGATGTTAATAAATCAAATTTAAAAAAAAATGTGGTTTCTGACAGCTGCCTCGAAATTTCAACCTCATACACTGTAGTCTGCAGTTCTACAGTTGCACCAACGCTTTAGATTGGAAACCTCTGGTGCTAGCTCTTCTGACCTATTCAAACAGCAGGGCCCGACAGTCCCTTTTCAGTGTCTATTCTAACGTGGCATGCCACCTAGATATGTCTTATAGCTCCTTCAAATCAGTGTTTTCATTGCTTCAAAATTACTACAGGCATCTCACCTCTTAGTCTCTTGTCTTATGTTTCATAACTTTCAGCAATTGAATGTTTGGAAGCACTTGGAACTCCAGCATGTCAACCCTCTCGGGACTAGCTGATGTCAAATTTACTGTTTAAATGACTTTTAAGACATTAAACAAGTAAGTAAAAAGCCTCACAATCCTTTTCTGATGTTAATAAATCAAATAAAAATAAAAAATATATGGATTCTGACAGCTGCTTAGAACTTTCAACCTCATGCACTGTAGTATGCAGTCCTACAGTTGCACCAACGCTTTATATTGGAAAGCTTTGGTGCTAGTTCTTATGACCTATTCAAACAGCAGGGCCCGACAGTCCCTTTTCAGTGTCAATTCTAACGTGGCAAGCCACCTAGATATGTCTTATAGCTCCTTCAAATCAGTGTTTTCATTGCTTCAAAATTACGACAGGCATCTCACCTCTTAGTCTCTTGTCTTATGTTGTATACCTTTCAGCAATTGAATGTTTGAAAGCACTTGGAACTCCAGCATGCCACAGCATGTCACCCCTCTCGGGGTTAGAAGAATTTGGCTAGGTGAAAAGTTAGACAAATGTTTAGGGAAGGACCAGCCTTCAAAGAGGGGAAAGTTTCACAAACTTTCTCTGTGGTCGAAAAGATTTCCGGACCGCGTTTGCACAGTACCTTTAAAGTTAAGACGAGCCGTAGCTGAGGCAGTTGTTCCTGGCAGTTCAAGCAGACCTCGCTGTTCCTCTGCTTCAGTCGTGGGGACAAGAAGGAGGACGTCGGGAGGTTCCTGCACTGCCCAGGGACGAGGCCACAAGCTTGGCTAAACGTCGGTTTAAGATATGAGTGCCTTAAAGAACACAAACTGGTATCCTTCCCACTGGCTATCTGGTTTTCCACAGCACTCTGTAGAAAATTCGACCAGGAGGGGACGGTTTCCAGGTGGCTTGTGAGTTGGTTGGTCCCACCAAATTCGAGGGAAAGAGTTAACCTTGAAGGGCTTCTCTGTCGATGGGGTTTCAGGCAATTCAGACCTGCAGCAGGGCTTCACCGGTCGTCCAGGAGTTGCAGAAGTCCTCTTCCTTCAGCTCGTCTTCGGTTCTTTCGTTCCAGTGGTCGACTCTGCTTTCTAAGTCCCAGAAACCTGCTTTTAAACAGTTTTCCCCCATTCATTCCAGCCTGGCTGTCACGCACACAGCAGGGTGGCTGTCGTTGCCGGACAGCCAGCCAGCCAATCACGTCAGAGTGCATTCAGGTCTCCTAGGAGACTAAGCACAAGGAGTTACGGGCACCTCCCTCACATCCTGTCCACCCCAGACACTGAGGCGCCAGAGGAGGGCTTCAGCACTGTAACCCGCCAAAGGACAACGAACAAAGGGACCAAACCTGGTTAAACACAAGAAGGACCTTTCCTAAAAGAAACAGCAAAAAATGTCGACCGGAGTCTGTTTTTACAGATAGGTCTTGGGCGCCATCTTGAAAAACATGGCTGACCCGATTTTGTTTTTTGCTACCGTTGTTCGTGGCCTGGTTTGATCTAAACCACTGCCACCAGCCATTTAAAGTAGTAAAGGGTAACATTTGACTGTTACATGAGTGTTTTGACTCGGGGGATGCTAGGCAACCCCTCCAGCACTCTATAGGAAGATTCTGGGTCAGTAAATATAAAGAGACTAGTAAAGTCAATTTACAGTAGTCAGTCCCAGAGAAAGTGTTTAAACCCTGGGGAGTCTGAAAGACACCCCTTTGCCACTGCACTGAAGGTTTTGTGTGGCACAAAGAAAAAGATGATGCCTATGGAGTTGTTTGAAAACACCATAACCAAAGAACACAAAAGTAAAACACACATCAAAATACATGGAAGAGTGGGGAAAAAAGGCTCACACTCTTCCCAGGTAGAAAAATCAAATCCTAGAAATCCAGCAAAGTTGCTGGGGGTCTCAAAAGGTAAGAGAAATGAGCACATTTTGAGAATTCTCCCTAAACACAGAGGAGGAACAAAGCCTCATGGACAAGGAAGTAGGAGAGTTTCTAAAGAAAATGGCGATAAGGCCAGCGCAGCAGGTGGTGCAACGCTTCCTAAGCAATGTCTTACTGGTGAAACAGAAGCAAAAGGTCAGGCCGGTGATAATCTCAGGCAATTTAACGCCTTTCTCGTGTACCGACAATGCAAGATGGAGGAAATCCATCTCTTCAGGGACATTTTGCAGAAAGGGCACTGGCTAACCTGCACAGATTTGAGGGATGCCTATCTAGCAGTACCCATTCCTGAGATGCACCAGCAATTTTTAGAATTTCTCTGGTGGTGGCAAAGGTGAGAGTTTATGCGTCTCCCTTTTCGGACTAACTTCAGCACAGTGGTGCTTCACAAAGCTACTCAGGAGTCAGACTGATTTTATACATCGAGGATATTTGTCTCATGGCGCAGGATCCAATGCGGCTGCCAGAGCAAATGGTCCCAATGACGGGTCTCCTAGAGAAACTGGGGTTTCTCATCAATTGGGAGAAATCCGACACCAGGCCACAGCAGAGAATGGAGTTCCTGCGGTTTATCACAGACTCAAAGCTGGGGCACTGTCTCTGCCCCTGTAGAAAATGAACGACCCTTTGAAACATCACACTATTGACTTTCCATTAAAGACTAAACTTTACTTGACAGTCTTATGTTTGCTCAATCACCTCTTCTGTTTAAAAGTTCTTTTAACTAACTGATCAATTTCCCATCAATCATATGTTAAAACAAGTTGCATTCGTCAGTAATTTTAGTCACTTATCTAAGAAGGAATCTGCTGAACCTCCAAGGGATCCTGACAGCAGGTGCGGACACTAAACAGGCAGACAACACACGGCGGATCCCTGCTGGAGTTGGAGGCGGTTCATTACAGGTTTTGTTCTTCGCTATATCCTGTTCGAGATGGGAGTCATTCATTAGGAAGCTACAGCGAGACAGTGAAAGAAAGAGGAATTGGGGATGAGGAATTGTGAGGTGATAGGACCATAACGTTGTGATTCATGGACTAGGACAAGTGTCATGCCTGTGGGCAATAGAGTTTCAAACTGCAAAGAATACATTGACAGAAAAGGTTTATTTTTTTATTTTTGTTTAATGTTTTTTTTCTGTTTAAGATTGCTGCTTGAGTTTCAATAAAGAAGAGTATGCATAATACGAGCCTCTGTGTCTTTAATAGAATCATGACTTTCCTGAAAGAAAGTATTGACAATCTGGACTCTACCACAGTACCAGCTGCCTCAATGGAGTTTACCATTAGACAGCATTTCTGGCTAGTCCCTTTTTTCTGGCAATGTATTCCATATCGTGTCATGGAGTGCCCCCTACATTTCTCTGTCAACAGAGCTGCCAAGTGTCCCTAAAATCGTGGGAGTCTCTAGCAAAAGGAGACGGACACCTGCAGTCTCATATTTGAGCAGGATTTTCTTTCTACATTTTCAAAGATCTTCAGCTGTGCCTCAGACAGTCCCTTTGTTTGTGGCAACACTGGGTTGAAGTAAGTAACACACTGCTGAACACAGCACTCAACAGCACATGCTGGTCTGACTTGGGCTAAACTATGTCCTGTACTCCTCGACTGCTGAATCTCCAGATGATCTCAGTGGCAACTTTGGATACAGAGGGATAAATGGGATAGATAAGATGATCATGTGTGTAATTTCAGCACAGGTGGTGTGCGAGAGGCTACACAACCCATGTGATGGTCTGACATATATATTCTGGCACACAAACATGACTGTAGTGTTTGACAGGACATATTCTTGCTTTGCTTCTAAATATTATTAGAAACCACATCCTGCAGTCTCATATGAAGCACAGTTTAGGGTTTCTAAGCCAGATCTTTCGTTTTTTAATGTTACATCAGGAAAGGAGAGGACCTTGCAATTCTCTTATTGATTTCATGTGCACGTTCATCACTACCAGGTCGGTGCTGCAGACCCCAGTCAATGTCAAGGGATAGGCTTCACGGAGGGACTACTTCACCTTAATTTCTACTTTCCTTAAGCCTCAGCCGAGGAAAATCCAGACACTTCCCAACAGACTGGTCGCTGTGGCTCATATGTCTCACACTCTGCCCGACCTCTATTGTCCTTCAAAGGCATGCATGAAATGGACAACTGCCCTCAGGGCCACAGCTTTATGGAAGAAATGGCAGCAATTATATGGCTTTTCCCCTAGTCCATGTTGGCAAGAGAGTAACAATATTCTTATACTGCAGGCCCATGTGAAATATAGCTTTCTCTTAAAATCTATGTATCATATGTTTGTCCTTCTGTAGGCTGTTGATTTCTTGGAGTCATAGATGTGTGTGATGTGTTGCATTTTGATAAGTTGTTCATTTTGTGAGGCCCATTGCTTCCGAGTCACATTTTACATGTTACTGTGTGGGATCTCAGCAGTGGGTCAAAGAATAGAAGAAAAGCATGACAGGGTTTAGTTAAAAGCAATATTTCCAGAGACACATGGGCTAGATGGAGCCTGGGGTCCCCTGCTATATTAAACAGGCCAGGCATTTCAGGAGCCACATAAGGAAAGAAGGAAGGCCCTTTACCCTGGAATAGGGGGTGCAGAGAGTGGGGGCTACAAAAGCATTGATACGAACAGAAATGCGACATTCACAAGTAGAGTGTGAGGTGTTCCTTGGTCTGTTGTAGTGTCGTCATGTCCACCTTTACATTTTTCATCACCCTATCATGATGGACCCATAACCCCTACTCCCAATTTTCCAAGGGTCATTTCTGCGCACACCACTCCCATTAGAGCACTTGATTGCAACTGTCAGATTACATGGGTCACTGTCCATGTCAATGCAGTGGCTGGCAACCCCATGGACTACCTGCTGGGTTATCCAGGTCTTCGGGCGTCGACATTGGAGGCAGTGGAAGTTGAGGCGAACGCTCTGGTTAGCGTGGTCAGATCGATGACTCCTCTAAAATATTTATCACTTTGATTGTCCTGCTGCTATTTAAATTCGTTTTCAGCTGTGTGCACATCGTGATTGTCCTGCTGGTGTTTAAATTCATTTTCAGCTATGTGCACATCTTGATTGTCCTGCTCCTGTTTACATTTGTTTTTAGCTGTGTGCATAACCTGCTTTTCATGAGAATGTATTAACAAGTCCACCCCTCTGTACTCTGTCTAGTCTGCTACCGGTTCCCTCTCCCTTCCTCAGTCCCATTGTCCCTCTGTGCTGTTATTCCCCTCAGCCATACACCCACTACATCCCCTTCCTCTGCGTGTTCACTGTTTTTCTGTGCATATTACCTCCCCCAGCTCCCATTGTTTTTCTCCCGGTCTTGTTCCCTGTCTCCCCCCCTCCTCCTTCTGCTCTCACTGGGCCTCTGTGGCCTCAGCCTGGTTAAGTGTACCTCACTCTCTGCAGTTTGCTACGGCGCTATCTATCTCTCCTATCTTCTCAAGCTGCTTCTCTATCTCTTACCCTTCACCCCTTACTAAGTCTGTCAGGAAGAACCTCAAGAAGGACATACTGAGCTCTAGCCCAGGCCTTCCAATTGCAGGCACCTATGTCATTTCCTCTGCCAGAGAGACTCTCACAGACATACTCTGTCGTTCCCTCACCTGTCCTATGGACTCTCCATATGATTGCTCTTCTCTCTCCTTTCTCTTCTTTGCCCATCAATGGTGGCACCCGCTGCAAGGTCTTTCTTGCCCTCTCCACCTCCAGGGGCATCATCAATGTCTACTGCAATGGTACCATCATGGTCTAGGGACCTCAAACCAACCTTCTACTCTTTCATAGGCTTCTCCCCCACCTTATCAACCTCCCTCAGCCTTTTGCACCAGCTCCTTCAGCTGCCCTGGCTGCCATGCCTGCTGTGCCCACCTTGGCTCCCTTGCCACCTCCTAACCACCATCCTACCCTCGCCATGGCTTTTTTGCCACCACCCCACACATTGACAACCCCATCTGCCTTCTCCTCTTGGGTGAACCAGTCACCCACTAACACTGTATCTAGGGCTCCCTTGCCCCCTGTGGTGCCTCCCGCACTGGCTCCCGCCTCACCCATTATGGTCCCGGCTCCCTTACCGGCCTTGGCTCTTCTGCCCCCTTCCACCTCTGCCCTCAGGTACTATCATCACTTAGGGGGGCCCACTGTCCCCTGTTCCCCCCGTAAGTCTTTCACTGATTGCAATCTGCTCCACATTGCCATGGTAAGCACTCGCCCAGCTGTCAAACACTCCTCTGACATCTGCAACCTCCTTGATCTCCTGGATTGTGATGTTCTTGCCATCACTGAAACCTGGTTCAAGGATTGCTCTGTCACAAGTTTTGACACACTTCTCCCGGAAGGCTACACAATACTCTCTCTTCCTAGACCAAACAGACCAGGTGGGGGAGTAGCATTGATCTTCCCAGAGTGTATCCCTGTGCCTGTCATTCCCACTCAGGCCTACTCATCCTTTGAGTGCCTGATCTGCAGGCTGTCCCTCACTCCAAGCTCTTCACTGCTGCTGTCCACCTTCCATCGTCCACCTGGTCAGCCCCCCTCTTCCTTTCGTAATGGGCTGGCCTGGCCTCCTCTCTCCTTTCCTCCTCTTCTCAACTCCTCCTACTAGGTGATCCCAACATCCATCTCGACTCACCTGATTCCTTAAGACCTTTATTTAACCTTTGGGACTCTCCCTTTCTTTCCATTTTACCGTCTGGCCCAACGCACAGCGCTGGCCACACCTTGGATGCTCTCTTCTCAACTGACATTCCGCTATCTAGCCCTCTCACTACTTCTCTCTCCTGGACTGATCATTTTCTCTTCTCTTCTCACTTGAAGCTCTCTCCTCCCGCTGCATAGGTAAGCCCGGCACTGCCTCCCGTCTACAAGGTCACCTGACCCATGAAAAGAGTCTCAGTAGCTGCCTTTGCCTCCACCTATTATGCTCCTTCTACTCCTACGACTGACTCCCACCCTGCCACAGCCATCTCAAACTTTAGCCTCTCTGGTTCCAATACTCTTTATATTCTTGCCTCTGTCATGAGGGTACGACTGAAGCCTACCAAAAAGTGCAACTCTTGGCATGACTCCAAATCAGCTTCCGTTAAACACAAGAGCAGGGCAGCCAAATGGAAATGGGATTCCTCTGGCGCACCCTCTGACAAAATGGCCTGCCGCCTCCTCCAAAGGCAGTATAGACTCTGCATCTGCTCCCAGAAAAGAGTCTTTATACAAGCCTGCATCTCTGCGGTATCCAATAACACAGACACACTTTTCAAAGTCCACAAGGAATTAGCCAACCCTACCGCAGCCTCCTCCACCACCTCGCACCACCACCTTGCACCATCCACCACACATGACACAAAGTCAGGCACGCACACAGTGTCAATGAAAGGGAAGGGGCGCCTGAAAGCAGACATGGATGCGTGTCAAAGGGCAAAATAACACATATACTGCATAGCACCTGCATCACACACAAGCATGTGACTGGAATAGTCCTTCCACAAACATGACTGATGCCAATACACAGATGGCACGTAGTATAGCCATACCAGATTGTCAACCAGCCTCAGATGGAAGTTGAATACTACTGACCATGGGCCATGTACAATGCATGTCAGATGACATTTCATGGAATTCCCTATTAGAAAACACACATGTTTCACAGGGTGCAACAACGCTAGGGTGTTGTAATACAGTGAGGGCAGGCATACGGATTCAATAATGCTAGGTCACATTGACATCACGCAAGTGAATAGGCATATTGAGGGGGATAACAGGGTTTAGAAGTGTGTGGGTGCAGTGCAGTACATGGGTACGGCCTCAACTACGAATAAAAACACAGATCCAGTAATGTCAATGTCGTGGCCTGATGGCAGTGTAAGGGTAAGTGCCGTCATCATGTGTAAAGTGTTGGTAGTGGTTGTATGGATACAGTAAACCCCACCCCCAAGGGTGGCGGGTGTCTGGGAGGCAGTGCATGGGTTTAAATGGTTGCTCAGAGTACTGTGTCGTAGCAGACAGTGTGGGCAGGTGGCAAGTGCATTCTCTCAGTCATCTGGGACTACAGCAGGGGAGAGGAGGACAGAAAGCACAACACATGAAGAAGCATCATAATGCCTGCAGACCCGGAGAAGCTACACCTCCAGTTACATAGAGGCAGGGAGGCTGTACCAGAGGGAGGCCCCAGCTCAACACAGATGTGAACCACAAACTAATTTCCTTGAGGAGCAACTGACCCTGAGAGAGTAAGAAAGGGATGATCAAAGACCATGAGAATGAAGTATATACTGGAGGTGGAGTTGAAGGAATTACTGGCCCAGGACCCATAGGGACTTGCTAAGAATGCACAGGGTTCAGGAATGAACACTCATAGCCACTGTGAGCCTGTGCCATCATCACAGTCCTAGGGAGATACCTTGCACCAAGCCTAAATGACTTTTCACACAGTCCAGGACTGGCAGAGTTGCAGAGGGAAGAGTGTAGAATCATAGAAATCCTGGTAAAGCCAGTTGCAGTAGTCCATCATAGGAATTACCAGTCCTCTGGAGACAGTGAGCTGCTGGGGGATGGAGAGGAAAGGAAGAATGCCTCTGAGGATGAGCAACTTGCAGGGTGACCTCACAGAGATGTCAGTCATGTGATGATAGAAGGCAACTGTTGAGTGGAAGATCATCACAGGCTATCCGCGACCACAGGTTGGAGCAAGAATAGGGCCAAGAGAAGCTGGACAGAGTGTCATGGAAGGAGGGAGCAGGTGTGGTGATGAGGATTGCCTCTGTGTGGAGCATATGGTTTGTATGCAGTCTGCATGACAACAAGCACGTATCAGTCCAACATCACATGGGTCACACATGACAGTCATTACAATGTAGCCTGAACTGGCAGACAATCATAACACATCACCCAAGCAACATACACATGGCCTATACACACACGGATCACCACTCACCGGACATTCCCTCATATATTGGCAGGTCTCCCATGCCTTGGATCTGCTCCACTGCAATGAAATCACTAGCGATCTCCTCATGTCCAGTGAGTTCATCGTCCTCTGGTGGTGACCCACTGCCAGTCACCATAGTAGAGGCAAACTTTGTAGCCAGCTTGTCTTTTGCTCAGTGTTGGAAGTCATTCCAACACTTCACAACATCACCAGCTGTGTGCCTCTCATAGCCCAAGATGCTAATATGGTCAGCGAGGCACTGCCAGTGGGTCATACGCTGAGCAGGTGTATGTGTGCTCCCTGCCTGCACCAGCATGTCACAGCCATGTTCCAACATGTAGTCCAGGAGCATCTCCAGTTCCTCATCACAGAAACTTCTCTTTCTCGACGTGTGGGACTCCTATGTCTGGGGTCTTAGCCTGTACTGCTGGAGCATGCTTCTGCTTCTTGTGAGGTGGTGCGGACCCTGAGTGGCGTGTACCGTTCAGGTCAGTAGGGGCTTGAGTACAGGTGGACTGGCCTATGGAATCAGCCACTAATGTAACTACAGAAGGTCAGCTTGCAGGTATCAGTAGCTGGGTGCTGTTGCCAGGACTCTGCGCCACACGTGTCTTGGCCTTAGTGACAAGGGACTTGGCCCCTGAGTCACACTGGGCCGGGACCAATCCATTCCTGGCTGGGTGACCCTGAGGCAGGGTTGCGGTTGCTACAGCTGCCCCTGCAGCTTCCAGACCTTGGCCGGTGTGAACAGCAGATGACACTGCTGCTCCAGATCCCCGGGTGCCAGTGCCTGGAACTTGCACAGCACGTGTCTTGGCCTTCGGGACATGGAAATCGGCCATTGAGTCACCCTGTCCCTGTGCTGGGACCACTACCGTCCGGGCTGGCTGACCCTGAGCCTGGGTAGTGGTACCCGCAGCTGCCCCTGCAGCTTCCACACTCTGGCTGCTCTGGACAGCAGATGGCACTGCTTGTCCAGGACCACGAGTGCTGGGTATGTCAGCAGCTGCTGCATCTCCCTGGCCCGGTTGGGTGTGGGGCATAGTTCTCCCTGCATGGTCCTGCACACCTTGCCCACGTGGACCACCTTGGCCACCTTGGCCACGTCGCCCACCTTGGCCAGCTTGGCCACCCTGGCCACGTCGCCCACCTTGGTCACCTCTGGCAAGTCGGCCACCTTTGCCTCCCTTCCCACTTGTTGCCCTCCCAGTCATGGCACTGATGGACTAGCACAATGGGAGGTGCAGCCAACAATTGTCCTGGGCAATTGGAGTGAGGGGCCAGGGTACGTGATGAAAAACGTACCACTGTGCTCCAGAAAGGCTCTGTGACCCCTGGTGAAAAAATAACGGGTCGCGCAATGCTCAGGCACCCGAAAAACAAAAATCAATGTGTACGTGACCCCTCGGTAGCCCACGTTGAGTAAAAAACATCCTGCAGTACACTGTGTCACCCAGCAACACAAAAAATGTGTACGCGAGGAACACATAGGCTACTATGACCTCGAAAATGGGGTACGCGTCACACAGGGGCAACCATAGTGGGAAAAATGTGTGCACAACTCACTGTCCGTCTCGTAGAATGAAAAAAATCACACGTGTGTGTGTGCACGTAGGCAACTCCCGCGCCAAAACAAGAAGTACGCACTGCCACAGTAGTGAACTATTTGCGTGTGAACCCACAAAAATATATAGTTCACGCATCCATCCCCACGAAAAGCATGTACAGTGCACTGTTGTCCTACGCAGACCTTTAACCCGATACTGATTGACAACGCTCAACGTCCAGCGCATGTCACGTAATTTACGCGCTTAAGGCCTTTCCTCTGATTACACGCTAACGCGCTGTTTACGCATGTGTGGAGTCACTCTGTTTACGGCTGGCCACGCGAAAGAATATGGAAAAACCACGCTGCTGCCTACAAGGCAATTTACCTGCCTCCAACTGCCAAAGCGGCCTCCTATGAGCCATCTGCTGATGCCAGCCCATTCTGTGTGCCTGCTGCCCACATGCCCTGCATTGTGGTGCCTGCTCATCAGCCATTGTCAGTGATCCTGTCGTTGTGACCACCTCTGCTGATCCTGAAGACTCCTGACTGCAGTACCACCGCTCCACAGCCCAGCCTCAGGACCACCTTGCCCACCCACACCTACCTCAGGGGTTGCCATGTCTGACACCACACCATCTGAGGCAAGTGGCAACCCCCAGCAGAGAGGCAGAGGGCTGTAAGCTTCTCACCCAGGGAAGTTGGCATCCTTGTAGAGCAAGTCCTGGGACATCATGAAGCCCTCTTCCACGGCCCATCGCAAGTTGGCAATGAAGGACGGAAGAAGATCTAGGCGGACATCGTGGGTGCCATCAATGTAGAGGGGCTGGCACCCCGCGACTACCATCATGTCCACAAGTGCTGGGAAGACTTCAAGTCCAGGACCCACAACAAGGCCCTGTGCCTCATTAAGGCTGGTGATGATCGAGTGAGGTGCCGGGGCCGGTTGACCACCGACGAGATGAGGGTCCTGGAGCCTACCCAGTGCTGTACCCCCAGGTCTTGGAATTGGTGCTCCATCTGGAGTCGAATGGTTCATGTGTTCCTGTCCACCACTGAGCATGTGCATGTTGACATGTGGCTGGAGTGTGCACCTTGGCCTTATGTCTGGCATGCCTCCTGTACAGATGTCTGTGTGCATGTCCCTGACATCAATGGTGTCTATGTTGCGCACCGGCATGTAACGATGCACACGTTTGCATACCTGTGTCTGGTCTGGGGCATGCAAGAGGTGTGACACATAGGTGCTTATGTCATCATCATGGACATGCATGGTGTACATGTGCGTGTGTCTGAGTAGTGAGTGTGTAACTGCCCAACATTCCGCACGTATGTTACTTGAGTTCTTGATTTGTGATTGCCTCACGCTGCCAATTTGCCCTTGAGTGCACTGTGACGTGATAACTCCATGGCCTGCCTCATGACTGTCAGGTGATGTGTGTGAATGAGATGTGTATGTCCCATGATGTGTGTGAGCTGAATACAGAATTATGATCTTGTGTCAGTGCCTTGTCCATGGATGTGAATGTCTGTTGTGAATGAGATATATGTGTGTGAATGGCACTTCCCTGTGTGTAGTGGAGGGTGATGATGGTTGTGATCTGATGTACATTTGCATTGTGACAAACACACATACACACATATGTTCAGTAGCCTGATGTTTGTGTTCTATGTTTCACTATCCACAGTGACGATAGAAGAAGAGGGCGGAGATGGCCCTGTGGAGCACCGCAGCGGGGATGCCTCCACCAGGCACAGATGCAGGGCCCAGTCCTCCTCCCAGGTACCGTCATCTTCCGGGAGCGAGGAGACTGGTGCTGTGTCCATGACAATGGCCTCAGCTGCTGAGGGGAGGCCCAAGAGGGTGAAGTTGGTCATGGGCACCTCAGCAGTGGGAGGGACAGGTGAACCCACACAAGGGCAATCCTATGCAGAAGACAGTGGGGAGTCATCCAGGTTGGTGGTGGTGGAGAAGCAGAAGGCCATATCAGCCCAGCACATGGGGCCCGGCTGGGGTGATGAGATAGGTGTGAGTGGTGCAGTCCAGGATCAGGGGCCGGAGGCAGTGCAGGTCACCGTGGAGGGGCCTGTGACTGATCTTGTCCCTGGAACTGCGACTGCACCAGTATGCACCTGCGGGCATGCCTCAGGCTGGACCCCTCCACAGGTGGCGGATGTATCCATGCAAACAGATTGTCTACTACCTGCGGATGAAGCAATTTGTCACAGGGTGGATTGGTTGGTAGCCATTGCTAGCCGGTATTGTGAGGCGTACAGGCACCATTCGTGATGATGTGCAGGCTTCCAATCTTGGGCTTGCACATCATCACAATGAGGTCTATCGCCTCATTAACTAGCTAGCTCAGTTCCTGGTCACAAATCTGGTACATGTGCTGGTCACTGCTGCAACACCCTCTTCCTTTTCCTCGTCTGTGCGCCAGTGTCCTCCCTGCCGTCTTCCAGCCCAGATACCACCAGGGCCCCCTGTGTACCTGTCCCAACCCCAGTGGCCAGTCTGGTGGAGATCACATCCCTGCCACAGTCGGGAGTCGAAGGAGGATCAGCAGCGGTTGTCACTGCAGCGACAGGAGCTATGGCAATGGAGGAAGTGCAGGCACCAAGAAGGAGGGCATGTGCACGACAACCCCGGGTTGTGTCATCATCCCGGAGGCTGTCCTTGTGGCGAAGGCACTGGGCATTTTGGCAGCAGCAGGCTCAGGAAAGGAGGCAACAGGACTCGGGGCGTTCATCATCAGAGGGGCAGGTATCGGCCATCGGGCAGGAGACAAACGTGGACCTTACGACAAGGATGTCTTCCATGTTGGAGCGTTTGGACCGCCAAAACGGAGAAGAGCGGCAGCTGGCACAGGAGAAGCAACTCTCCATGGCCAGGGCGGAGAATCCACTGCGTCGGGCCGAGAGGCGGGCGGAGGTCCTCGAGGAGACTCTCGGGGAGTTCGAGAGGAGCATGAAGGAGTCCCTGCAATCCCTCGAGGGGGAAGCCGAGGCCTGCCTAATGGAAGTGGATGCAGTGTTCGATGACGCCCTGGCGGAGAATATGAGAGAGCATGGTGAGGAGATGGACTAGCCTGCTGCCTTTGTATATAGTTCTTTAGGAGTAGGTTTCATTTGTTTTTTTTCTTTTTATTTGGAGTTCCTGGACTTTGCTCCGCATCTTGTATATAGTTATTTTTGTATTGTAT
Organism: Ambystoma mexicanum; assembly: GCF_040938575.1. Taxonomy (NCBI): domain Eukaryota; kingdom Metazoa; phylum Chordata; class Amphibia; order Caudata; family Ambystomatidae; genus Ambystoma; species Ambystoma mexicanum. The sequence goes on from NC_090933.1 coordinate 395,842,378, forward strand.
TTTTAGGATTTTTCTACATGTTTTGGGACCATGGGCCCTGGATCTTTGTAAATATTTGGACTTTAATTTGGAATGGTTTTCACATGATATGTGATTTCATTTGCACATAAATTAATGGATAAGGACCACATTTTTGACTCTTTCATTTTTTTACATCACATTGATTTTGGTATTCACTTTATTTTGATTTTTCTTTTGGTTCATGCATGTTTAATTTGTTGTTTTTACTGTGTGTGACTTAGATACATGTTTTTTAATATCATTTTTTGACATTGAAATCGAAGTGGTATCTGGTCTCAACGGTTTAGTGCATGTTTCACTCTTCCTTGACGCATTTGCGTGTCCCTGCTGTTCACCAATGTTGTTCATGTGTGTGCACATGCATGCATGTGTGATGTTAGGATTCACATGACATAGGGAGCATGACTAATGGATGGGTGTTGAGGTGCACCAGGGGGATGCAGCGTGTGGTGGCATTTTAGTTGGCATGTGCTGCGTGGTTGTATGTTGGTCCAATGTGTTTTGGGGTGGGGGGCAGGGACATGTGGCAGGGCCTGCCTACAGGTTGCCGTCACTGGTGAGGGTTGGGGACATGAGGCAGGGCCTGCCTGCAGGTTGCCGTCACTGGTGGGGGGGTGGGGACATGAGGCAGGGCCTGCCTGCAGGTTGCTGTCACTGGTGGGGACATGTGGCGGGGCCTGCCTGCAGGTTGCCGTCTCTGTTGGGGACATGAGGCGGGGCCTGCCTGCAGGTTGCCGTCACTGGTGGGGAGTGGGGACATGAGGTGGGACCTGCCTGCAGGTTGCCGTCACAGGTGGGGACATGAGGTGGGGCCTGCCTGAATGTTATGTTCACTGGTGATGGTGTGGGTCCCATGTAGTGTGGACTGCCTGCGGGGTATGGTCACGGGTGATGGTGGGGGTCCCATGTGGTGTGGGCTGTCTGCAGGGTGTGGTCACGGGTGATGGGGGAGCCATGTGGTGTGGGCTGCCTGCGGGGTATGTTCACGGGTGATGGTGGGGTCCCATGTGGTGTGGGCTGCCTGCGGGGTATGTTCACAGGTGATGGTGGGGGTCCCATGTGGTGTGGGCTGCCTGCAAGGTATGTTCACGGGTGATGGTGGAGATCCCATTTGGTGTAGGCTGCCTGCGGGGTGTGGTCACGGTGATGGGGGGCCATGTGGTATGGGCTGCCTCCGGGGTATGGTCCACTACTGGGGTCTGGCTGTCCCGTGAGGAGGCGTCTGCTTCCAGGGGAGTTGTGCATGTATCACAGGGTACACGCAGGCCTTTCCACTTGATTTGGCTGGTGCGAGCAGGGTACACGATTTCGCTGGGGCGCGGACAGGGTACACGCAGGCCTTCCCATGTGATTTCGCGAGTGGGGTACATGATTTTGCTGGGGTGTGGATGGGGGAAAAGCGGGCCTTCATACGCAATTTGGCTGGTGCGAGCAGGATACGCGATTTTGCTGGGGTGCAGACGGGGTACGCATGGGCCTTTTCACGCGATTTGGCTGGTGCGAGCGGGTTACGCTCTGATTTTGCACGCAATTACAATGGGGGGATGTGTGCTGGGTCACGGATGGTGCGGGGTGTTGCGCCGTATTGGGCATTTCACTGTCTTTTACCTGCGCATGGGGGTGTGCTGGGGGCGTTGCTGCCGCTACTTGATGTTCATTGCGCCACGGTTACTAATGCCTCAGAAAATCCATGAATACGCGTGCTGCGCAATTGCTGGTTTGTGCCACAGCTGGTGCACGCATGGCACATACTCCTTCACAGCGTGCAGCACTTGTGCTGCTTCTGCGCTGGATTCTATGAATTGGGCCCTAAATCTGAAGATTTAGCAACATTTGTAAATTATGTTTTCATGATCCTGTTTATACTCTGATATATAAGTTATACATATTATCAGTAGGATATGGTTGTACTGTATTTATCACAGTTCGTACAGTCAAGTGTGAAACGCATGAATTAATGTAAAAACACACACACCTTAATATTGCGACCATACTGTTTTGGAAAACATGTACACAATACATGTTTGACATTTAAAGCATTACACAGTAACAGGTTTTGGATTGAACTGTTTTTTACATTTAGTATTATGCAAGAAAAGCACAAGATGCAAACACTTTCAGTAAATTGTTTCTATCCTATAAACTTTCAGAATTGTACATGCAGTTTGTTTTAAGATGTAACTTAAATTAAGAAAAGGAGCAGCTTTGAACCATGTAAGAGTTCACATTAGAGGTAGAATTTGAACCTTTAACTTTGTGAGAAGTAATGGTGCAGGCTCATAACAGGATGTCATGAGTTCGAATCTTCTGTAGAGCTTTTCAATTTTAATTTTTACAAAAAAGGAATAAAATTGGCGTTTCGTATTTTTATTTTTAAAAAGGAGGATTATAATTTGAAAAACGAAGAGACAGACTTACCGTGACACGTGAAACCTTTTTTTTGTGGCATGGCATGTGACACCTGCTAGTGGCACGTGTCACTTGTAGTGGTGACATGCAGTGGCACGTGTCACTGGCATATGACACATGCCATATTCAGCTCAACCCCTACTCGACGTCGCTCCACGCGTGAGTGCCCCCTTCTCTGTAATTATTCTATTTATGTCCATTACAATATGTATAACATTGTTGCACTTTTGGGAGGCTGTAAATACAATTTGAAAAGGATGCAAGCAAGAGAAAAAGATAATTTTTTGTGCCTCATCAATAGGTGGATGGGCGTTAATGGCCCTACAGGGGTGAATGTCCTGGCGTACGCTAGATAGTAGATGAGATTAGACACTAGCTCTATACGGAGGTGGCAATTTGTAATGCTCTGTTCCTGCTGTTACCATTAGGATTGTCATTATAAGAAAGATTATTCTTAGGATGACACTCTTTTTTTGAACTAAGACTATTGAATGCAAAATGAAGCTTTATGAGCAGCAGTTAGAGTTGTTGTGTTTCTTCCAGAGCTGGGGCAAGACAGTGGCACCGGTGTGCGTGGTGGCCAACTACAACGGGAGATCGTTTGATTTTGGAAACGGGCCTACAATACCGTGACTGGTTAAATTACTGAAGTTTTCACGGTGAGTCAACCATGGGAGATTGGGCACTCTAATGGTATGATTAATTACAATTAAATAACAGCATTATTCATAGCTGTTTTTTATGCTGTCCCCCAGAGGGTCCTAGAGGAACACTCCCACACAAAATTCAAGAAGACCAAGAGAACCTGGTTGTCGAATTTCCCCTGAAGAAGTTCTGTCATTTGTCTCACATTGTTTTAGGAACGAAACATGTCGGCATTGTGATTGCTCTATTAAAAGGCAATTTTTTGTAAAAATGAATTAAATTAATGAGAACCCTTCATTGAAGAGGATTCGATTAACAAGGGCATGAACTGGCTGGAGGGAGCAATTCTGATTTTGAGAGCTCTCTGTTTTTGTGTATTCGACAGGAGTCTACATAACTTTGTATGGTGAAGAGAGTGAGATTGAATATAAGTATGAAAGGTTCGTGAGTGTGTAGTAAGCACGTTTGCACCTTGAGAGTGCTTTGTAGTATATTAAGAGTTTTAGGTATTTAAATGTTTATATTAACTGTTTTTGAGGATTATAAAATGTTTAGATGAATTGTTTAATACTTTTTTAAACATTTTTTTTTCTTCATCTTAATAAAGTCATGTGTGATAATGTTCTAATTTTCTAGTGTTTAAGTGTATGTTTTGTTAACAGATACAAGTTTGAGTTTGTTGAGTGTTCCTCGCACTACCTATGGGGGATGGTACAAAGGCAACAGGATTCCTTAGTTTGGAAGTTTGCACAAGCCTTTTGCTAGGGGGGAAGAATCCTGGGGCATTTTATCAATTTCCCCTCAATCTTTTGTTGTACAGGTGTGTCACCCGTCGGTGTCCCACTTCCTCTCCCCGAGGACCACCCATCCAAGTGATCCTCCCCCACTGGTCCACCCCAAAGAACTGGATCCAAAAGCGATGGGCTGTGTTCTGGCCACCTGGATGATAGATCTCCCAGGACTAGCGGGTGAGTCAACTTCAGGTTTCTCACATACCCTTTCCATATGCAAGGTGGATATGCCTGTTCTTTGTCCAGGTTCCACGTTGTGAAAACCTGGAAGAGAACAGGGATGAGAGATGTCCAAGAACTCTTGCATATTACATTTGTTTGTCGTGGTCAGTGTTGGTAGAGGTGTATTGTTTTTACTGGTCTCTCTAAAGTAGCCTATGAAGGGGGTTTCCAGGGTTGGTTCAGGTCTCCTAGGCTCTGAGTTTTCCCAGTCCCATATCGGAGAGTTTTGGGAACAGTAGTCTGCTTGCCAACAGATGTGGGTAGAAAATCTCCAAATGGATTTCTTGTAAGAGAGTAGAGAAGGTTGGGAAATCCCGCCCCAGAATGACTTCTTCGAGAAGACCAGGAATTATGGCTGACGATATTTCACAGGATTCACCCCGAATACTAATGTGCACATTTTTTTTGTGATACACTTCATTGTCTCCGTGTACACATTTCACTCTCACTAGAGCTGCATTTTCTAGGTCTTTGGTTGTAACTAAATCGGCCCGTATAGCAGTTTGCTTACTACCTGAATCAATCAGGGCTCTTACTTGCCTCCCATTTATCTAGGCCTTTTCTTATGTAAAGTCATTTCAAGATTGGCATAAACAGGTACTAAAGGTCTCGAGTTCTTCAGATTTCTTCCCATTCTTCGCCCTTTAAACAGCCTATTTCCATAAGGTCGTCCCTTAGATTCTTAGGACAGTGTCTAGCTACATGTCCCATTTCTGTACATGAAAAGCAGATAGGGGGAGATGGTCTGCTTCCTTTTATTTCCTCCCTTTTGCCTTCATCTCTGTTTTTCTGACTTCTACTTTCTCTCGTGGTATCCCTTCTTTAATTTTATACGTACACCCCCCCCCCTTGTTTATCTATTCCCTGAGTTTGAGGTCAGTGGATAGGCTTGTGGTCCTTTCCGATCCTCCAACCGATGGGCTGAGTGGAATTGTTTCGCTGCAACTGGGTAGTTTTGAGCAGTCTCAATGGCCGTGTCTAAGGTAGGTCGATTTAACTGTAGAACAGCTTTCTGCAAAAAATGGGGTAAAGAATTAATGAATTGTTCCAGGGTTAAGATCTCTGTCAGTTCCTCTAAGGATTTGGTGTTGATCCACAGGGCCATTGTGTTCTTGACATGTTTTCCCATTTCTAAGGGGCTTTCTTTTGAGTTTAAACGAATGGCTCTCAACTCCTGCCGATAAAAACTGCAGGTTTGTCCCTCTCTTTGTAACAGCCCCTCTTTAATGGATAAAAAGGTGGCGCCCTGTGCAAGATTAAGTAGTTGATAGGTTTGCAATTCAACTTTCTCTTCCCATACTAGTTGGTCCTCCAGGCTTTCGAAGGTCCAGAAAACATTTCACAAATCTTCACCTTCAGGATATGGTTGAAGTACCCCTTGTGGTATTAGGGGTCTTGCTTGCAATTCAACTAGTTTGGTCATGCTTTCTTGGAGTCTAGCCTCGGCCTGCATCTGATGGGCCGCTAACTGGGCGATCACATTGGCTAGGTCGGCCATTTCTTCCGGGGTGTAAGGGTTCCATCAGTAGAGGGTTTCTGAATCAGAAAAGAAGCAACTCTCAACTCCCTCGGATAAGGTCTCCAAGCCCTCCGATCCCTTTGACTCCGCCAAAGAAAGGGGTTCTGGTGAATTAATCTCTACCCCTGAAGGCCCCACGATGGACGACAATTGGGTGCCAAAAAAAAGGCTTAGAAGGGGGTGTTCAGAGCACTAGGTAGGTCTAATGAATGTAAAGATGGGTTGAACTTTCAGTAGTATGGGATCCCACTGTTGTATATTATAATGGACAGAACTGATTACTTCAATCGTTATTCCTAATGGTCTAAGTCCCTATGTCTACATAAATGTCCCTGTAAGAAGCATCTTGCTGTCCCAGTGTATGTTTTTGATCGTCCCTAGAGAGCGCTGGTGGGGACATGCATGAGGCTAACCCTATCCTCTCTCATTACTTTCCTACGTATTTAAAAGAAAAGTGCACACTCTTTGAGGTCGATTGTAAGTTTTATTTGCATCGCCTCAAAGGCTGTGTGTCTTATTGATTCCAAGTCCTTAATCACTATGGGCCTCATTCCGAGGTGGGCGCAAAGGGATTACCAGCACCGGTAAGGACACTGGTGCCGGTAATCCCTTTGCGTCCTATTCCAAGGTCCCCCAACGGGACCCGTAAGGTATGGTTGGTCAGACCGGGCTGTTATTTGCACCCTCCCCATTCCCATTCAGCCCTATATGGGCTCAAATGGGAATTGGGAATGGTTTGGTAAATGGGGACTTACCAGTCCCTGCAAGGTCGGAATGGACCGGTAAGTCCCCATCTCACCAAACCGAAGTCGAACCCAGTTATGGAGGCAGCCATGGTGCAAATAGCGCCATGGTTACCTCCAAACTCGGAATGAGGCCCTATGAATCAAGTTCTTACTAAAAATATTGGCAGCAGTATATCCCTTTGTTGCCAATCAAATCCGTTTGGTTATCGAAACTGGTCGACCCCACAGATCATGAGATCCATCATGATCAGGATGATCATCTAATAGGATTTGGGCAAATCATTGAAAAACCTTCTCTAGAAGGATCTTTGCTTTTAGGTTACCCCATATTGTTGGGACTTTTTAGTATCCTGGAACAAGGTCTGATGTTCTGGAAGCTCTCCACCCAACTGGTGAATATAAATGTAGGGAAATCCTTGGGGGGAATAGCTTTCCTTTGAATACAGAAGAGACAATATATAATGTGAATTCTCTACTCATGCTTGTTCCACTTGGATTTTTTAAATCTTGTATGTTTCATTAAAGTGAATAGTGTTGATGGGGGACAGTTTCTGTCATTGGTACTAGCATTTGGACCCACACCTCAGTAGCATAAACACCTGGGGAAAAGCTGAAGACACAATTAGGGGCTAGATTGGTAAAGGCTTGGCAAGCAAAACATACATTGAAGAAGTCTTAACATATACATCATTCACATAAGCTTGTTCTGGCATAGCCTTTATTTTCTAGTCACTTCCTGTACTTCTAACATGGATGCCTGTGTGACTTCCAGGAAATACAGGGAACTGTGTAGCACACTCTAGTGTTTGGGCGTGGCTGCCTATATAAACCACACCCAAGAACTGGCCCATGCTTTGTGTGCTTTCTGTAGCTTAGAGCACACGTTCACTGCAGCCCGGATCTCCAGTGGATACTTACCTGTTTCTGCTTCCTCGCAACCCAGACATCCAGTACATCCTTACCTGTTTCCGCTTCATCACAACCCGGACATCCAGTGGAACTCTCACCTGTTTCTTCTTCTTGATCGAGGCAAGTTTCTTTTTTGCTCTTCACTCCAGCGCTTCGGACCCGATCGAGGCAAGTTTCTTCCTTGCTCTTCACTCCAGCGCTTCGGACCCGATCTACAAAAGAAGAGAAAATAAGTCAGAATTAGTAAGCGCACACATGCATTAACCCCTCAGTCTCCCGCGCAACCAAAGTAACTTACCTCCGTATGCGAGCCTAGTGGAAATCTTCTCTCAGCACCCGCATCCAGCTAGCAGCCCCATGCCTGACACCTACAACACAAAGAACACAATATTACGCTCAGCTTATCCACAGTCAACAACTCACCTTTTTCTGTAACTCGCGTGCAAAGCCAGTGAAGTAACTGGCCCCATTGGACATACCTTCCACTCGTTGTTGAACTAACCTGCAGCTTCTGCTTCGTGGGCTCCCAGAATCAAGCCTGTGCATAACTTTACGAACAATTCCAGTGCTGTAACTGGGTACGTACCACAGACTACGCATTCATCAGAACCTACCTTTACCTAGTGAAGCAACTAGTCCCCGACTCCAGACTACCGCGCCCCTGCATATGCAGGATGGAGAGCGCGCCACACTAAACCAAAAGGTGAGCCATGCCCAAAGCAAGGGAATACACTACACTAGGGACACCGGGAGGGCGGAGGGAGGTTAGGAAAGCCTCAATATGGAAAACCCTCTAAACACCCATTCTTTTGGCAGGCCAGCTTCCCAGCCCAGGGGTAACGAGAGGAAGAGACCGGAGGAAACCATTGCTCCCGCAGAGAACCAGGTGAGAGTGACAGTTTCTCCTGCTATCACTATTAGATAGGCGGCGCACCACCGACCACCTAGGGAGACCTTGCCCTGACAGGGTCAGGGCGTGCTTCTCGTGAGGGACAGTCCATGTGTTCTGTGATACCAGTATGAATGAGTATGCTATTATATGTGTAACATAAATACTGCTGTGGCATTCTTTTGTGCTAAAAACACAAGAAAAGGGGAACAGCCAGAGTCTTTTGAATGGATGCCCATGTGGTGCCAGACCACTCTGCAGCTGGCCTTTCCCTGGGCTTTAAATGTTCATCAGCAAACAAGTTTTGTTCATAACGTGTTGCTGTTTGCAACCTTCGCTCAACACCGTCCGGTTTACTATCTGTTCTCCCTTCGACTCACTGGCTGTGCGGAACTCCTTGTCCTTTCTTGTTTCTGGAGTCAAGGGCGCTACCACGGTAGCAAGCTAGTCTCCCCATCTCGGTTATCAGTGCAGGAGGGTACTGTGCACCGTTGACACCTGTTACACCACACGTCAGCTGTAGTTCCCAGTCTTATGATTCTTTTCACGGATGCTTTGCAGGTTTGGATCGAAAAGGACAAGGGCACTCCTCTCCTTGTTGTCCTTTCCGGTCTCGCCACCTTTCTTCTCCTTTTGAACTGCCATCCTGGAATAGCTGCTTCCTTGTGCGTTTGTCCTGGCTCAAAGTGTGCTCTCATGCTCCGCCTTTTATCCCTGTTGGGAAGGGAAAGGGCCATCAGGTGTGTGTAGTTATTGTCAATTGCCTGACTCTGCCTGACCCTTGTGTTGGGACAAGTCAGGTAAACGGCTCTGGGTTTAGACCTTTGTCTTTCACAGTGTAAGAAAGTGTTGTGTCGGAAATTGGGGGTAGAGCTTCTAAATATCCTATGGGGTAGGATGGAGAAAAGGTGTTACAAGGAAGGAAGTACCATGTCTCACCCCTCAGTGTCCCACTTCCACTCCCGAAGACCCCCATTCAGGTGGTCCTTCTCCACCAGTCCACCCAGGATCAGGTTTCTCACAGTAGACATAAACTTAACTGTTTCTGTCCTATCTCTGAACTGGTGCAATGCTATTAAGGAGGTCACTGAGTTGACCTCACCTTTTAGTTAACCGTAAAGTAATGTGACTATTTGAAAATCTGCATACAGTGGAGACGGATCACATAGTTAATGAAAGTTTAAGTGTTTCTATTAAACTGGTCCTTTGGTGTACTAACACTGAACAGGTCACTGATATGAACACACTTTCAGCTGAGGCTAAGGTGACTAAATCCCCTGAAACCTCATAGATGTGGAGGTAGTCCTTGAATCTCAAAACCAAAACATGCACTATCACTCACAACCTGTGGAGGCAATACAGAGGGCTGGCAAGAACTTAGTTGTTCCTGTAAGAAATCAAGAGTGGTATCATACCATTCACAGAAAGGCACTTGCAGTTAACTCTGAAGTGTTTGAACCACTTGAAAATCCACATACAGTGGAAGTGGTTCACAAAACTCTAAAGCTGAATAGTCCTGAAAGTCCACTTACAGTGGAGGTGATCCAGAGGGACGACCAGTACTTAGGTGTCCTTGGTCAACCCATAGGGGAAGGATTTAATCTTAACCCCAAGGTAGGAATTATGTTTTCTTTCTTAGTTCAGGGTGCCCAGAAGGTAACTTTTAGGCCTGAAAACGCAAAAAATAAAAAGAGTTATAAGAAGTCGAAACATTGCTTTCTTACTAGGGCAGTGATGTAAATCCACCGTACACATGTAAGTATATTATAAGTATTTATTTACGCGACCCCACAAGCCTGCTCTCTGCCCCTCCAGCCAACGGCCACCGTGGAATGTTCTCTTCCGAACAATCATAACATTCCACGAGTGTCCCTGCACGAGCCCGTGCACATTACGACATATCCTCTTCCCTTGCATAACCCAATTGTTAATATCCTATGACACATACATCGCGAACATTTTGCACATGGAAACATGACCATAACTATATATATATCTCATCATTAACACCAATTGCATTCATGGATAAAGCAATATTGACCACAAAGATGCATTGTACCATAACATGTAAATTTCATGCTTAACAAATATAATCTCTAAACCTTATAGGGGGGCCACACCTCCTGGCAAGACGACCCCCTTCTTGTCCTACATCAGGTTGTTGATCAGAAGCATTTTGACCCTCCACATTCCTTTCGGCACCCCCAGAACGTGGATGTGGAACACCCTCTTCCTGTTCAAGGCTGATGCCTTGTGAACTCACAGGATCATAATCCAGCCCAGTTCCGTGACACTCCCCATCAGACTCCACACCTGCCCTCTCCCCACGTTTGCAACCATCCACCACCACCCGTTTTTTGCTCCAAACAGAACCATCCTCCAATCTCACATGGCCTTTTCCAACCCTAACAACTCTCCTTGAGGGCAAAAACTTGCTGTGACCTTTATGAACCATCCTGGGATTTCGTATGTACACCTCATCCCCAAGCTCAACATTCAATTCCTTTCTACACCTTTGTGAAGACCCCATGGCCTCCTGTCGCGCCAAAATACTGCGATGAATAGCTTGTAAATCCATATCACATGGCCCACCACCACCCATCGCCAGGGTTCTCAACATAGTACCTGCTTTCCTGCCCCTCATAAGCTCAAATGGAGATCTACCCGTACTTGTGGCTGGCGTTCTGCGATATGCAGCCAGATATTGTGTCACCACTTCCTGCCAATCCAAACCATTAGCCAAAGCTAACTGTATAGCTGACTTAATAGTACCATTGGCCCTCTCCACTAATCCATTTGCAGAAGGATTGTACAAAGCTGTTCTAAAATGGGAAATAGCATGTTGTTCCAAAAACTCTCTCATCGCTCTGGAAGTGAACTGCACCCCATTATCTGTGACTAAGGTTGCAGGTAATCCCTCACGATCAAAAATTTTCCTCAAGAAATCCATGACAGAATTAGTTGTGACGCAAGAACACGCCGCCACCTCAATCCACCTGGATGTATAGTCCACCAACACCAACATATATCTGCACTCAGGCTCTAAACACTCAAACGGACCCATGATATCTAAAGCCAATTTCGACCACACTTGTTCTGGAACCTCTACAGGATGTATAGGCTGTGTATGGAGTACCTTGCTTTTATCGCTAACAGAGCATGCCTGACAGTCTTTCACCACCTGTTCGACATCCTTGTCCATAGCCGGCCACCAGTACTCCTCCCTGAGTCTCCTCTTAGTCAAAGATCGACCCAAATGACCAACATGTGCTAACGTCACTATTCTCCCTCTCAAACTCACAGGGGGTATCAACCTACTTCCCCTAGACACACCCCATGGACCCTCGGCTAATTCATGTAAAACTTGGGCATAACCTTTCCCTTCAGGCCTGTCCTTTACCGTGTGCCACCCTTTCACTAGACCTTCCTTAATCCACTTTAACTCAAGATCGGCCTCAGACTCCTGATCCCACAACGATTTCTCCACCGCAGACGTCACATAAGCAACCTGACAATCCTGCCAGTCTTCATCTTTCCTTAAAACCGTCTCGTTGCCCTCTTCCACCATAGGCAAACGGGACAGGCAGTCTGCCACAACATTCAACTTCCCCGGAAAATACTGCAATGAAAAATTGTAATCCTGTAGTTGTACTGACCATTTCGCAATTCTCGGGGATACTGCCATCACTCCCTTGGTAGAAAACACTTGCACCAACGGTTTATGGTCCGTTCTGACAATATAAGGAATGCCCCACAAAAACGTCCTAAAGTGTTTTGAAGCCCATAACACTGCCAAAGTCTCTCTCTCAATTACCGAGTATCTAGTTTCAACATCTCTCAACGTCCTTGAGGCAAAAGCCACTGGCATCCATTCACCACTTATCCACTGCTCCAGCACTGCCCCCAAACCCACTTCACTTGCATCCACAGTCAGGGCCGTTTTATTTTTCGGGTCAAACGATTTCAGGCAAGGAGCATTTTCTACATCCTTCTTCACCAACCCAAATTCCACTGCACACTCCTGAGACCATGCAAATTTTACACACTTCCTCATAAGCGCTCTCATGGCCACTGTTTTTTCCGCATAATTGGGTATAAACTTAACATAGTACTCCGCAAGGCCCAAAAAAGCCCTTAGCTGATCCTTATTGACCGGAGCTGGTGTATCCCTCAACACCTGCACCAACTCCCTTTTGGGACTCACACCTCGTGAGCTCAGTACATGTCCCAAATATGTGACCTCTTCCACACCTACCTGACACTTGATTAACTTTACAGTCAGACCTTTGTCCTTAAGAATCTGCATGACCCTCCTTACCCTGGCATCATGTTCCTCCCTGCTACTGCCCCAGATTAAAATGTCATCTTGAAAATAACTGACTCCCATCACCCCACCCAACATCTGTTGCATCAACCTCTGGAAGACTGCCGAAGCCGAAGCAAGGCCAAATGGCATGCGACAGAATCTGTATGCCCCAAACGGAGTCACAAACGAAGTAAGTGGTCTAGAGTCAACATGCAGGTCAATTTGATGGTACGCTGTTGACAGATCAAAAGTTGAAAAATACTTGGCATCTCCTAATGTCAACAACAACTCATTAATATTCGGCAATGGGTGCCGATCCACCCATATGCTTGAATTCAGCTCCCGGAGATCTACACACATTCTGATGCTCCCATCCCCCTTTTTAACCAAAACCACGGGAAACAACCACTCTGATGACTCAATGGGCTCAATTATCCCTGCTGACTGCAATTTGGCCAATTCCTCCTTGAATGCCTCCCTCGCCGCTACTGGCACTCCCCTCACTTTATGTACTTTGGGAACCGCACCCTTCTTCAAAACAATGCGATGTGTAAAACCTCTGAGCCTACCCAGAGTGTCCGAAAACACCTCAGGAAATTCACTCATAAGCACCGTAGAAGTAACCATTTTATCATTCTGTCCTGCTCCCTCCGTGACACTGAGAACCGGTTCCTTCTCACCCGGGTGAATCTGTATTTTGAGTGCAGCCTGCTCATCCCAACCCAACACATTTGTGCCCTTTGAAGCCACATACAACTTACCCAAGGTCTGCCTCCCTTTGAAAGAAAATTTCGACCAATTGTAGCCCAGTAGGTCGATGGGACTCTGCCCATATGCACATGGTTTGATATCTGTAGCCAATAAAGTAGAAATATCTTTACCCAACACTTCTTGATACACTTCCGGGGCCACCAGTGTATAAGGTGACCCCGAATCCACCAGCATATCCACAGGGTGCTGATCCACCAACACCGACACCCATGGACCCTTCCGCCCACTTCCCTCCACATGTAATATGACGCTTTGATTAGATCCCCCTCCTGATGTCCCTTCTAATAACATGGTAGAGTCTTCTAATGCCACACTAGCAACCAACTGCCCCTTACACATACGTGCAAAATGGCCCAAACGCTTACACTTCCTGCATTCAACATTGCAGGCAGGACAAGATTTAGACTCAGCCGTGTGACTTGACCAGCCACAATTCTTGCACCCCTCCTTACTCTTAGGTGTTCTAGTCCCTTGCACCCCAGCCCTCTCCAAACCTTTCTTGTTCTTTGCTACTACAGCATGCACCATCTCCCTATTCATATCCCTCTCAGTAAGCATTTGTACACTGGTCTTAGAAGCTTCAATTGCTCTTGCAATCTCCAACACCTTCTCAAGTGAAGGATCACTCTCTATCCATAACCTTTCTCTGATTTTCTGATTAGATGTCTTCATCATAACCTGATCCCTTATGTGTTCCTCACCATTGCCAGGAAACCCACATGTAGCCATGAGTGCACGTAGTGCCGTAACATAAGTATCTATGGTTTCCGTAGAGCCTTGTGCCCTAGAGAAAAACTTATACCGCTCTAATACCACGTTAACTCTTTTACCAAAACGCATTTGTAACTTCTTCAAAGCTGTCTCATATGCACTAATAACCATTTCTCCCTCACCTCCCCCTTGAACCATTACCTTTTCCCCTGGCAGGTGCCGAAAAACTCTCAAGCCCTCAGTCCCAATACAATTCAGCAGTGCAGCCTCCTTTTCATCATCGTTGAACTTTGCCCCGCCAGCAGCCCTTAAATATACTTTGAAGGCATCCACCCACTGCTCCCAAGGAGCAACAGGCTCTCCAGGATTTGGCAGAAAAGCTGGCGGAGGCCTTGCAGCCGTATGTAACATTGCTGACGGAAATCCTTGTTCCTTAAACCCCCAACAAGAATCTTTCCCCCACCCTAGTGAGAACCTCCAGACCTCTTGTTCCCTTGAAATGATCCGTCAGTGGCACCATGTGCACGTGCACCCACACGTAATTGCAGTACAACCGTCAATATGCACCGGGTGAGTCACAACCAATCAAGAGATTTAAATTCCACTTCCAGATCACAGCCCAAACCATATGCACAATGCTCCACAGCATTCATATGCCCGACCTTACCACCAATATCCTGACTGGTGGCACGTATAAGAACTCAAGCTCCAGGTGCCCGTGTGCAGCGTTTGTATGAGGCTCCTGAACAGCAGAAGTCAGCTGATCCTTAATATACGCCGCGCAGCGCCACCGCAGCAGGCAGCAGTGATCTGCGCTTTGCGCATGCGCTGCCGGGGGCGGAGCTGTCAGCCGACATACAGTCTCCTGCGCCGAACACAACACCGGGATACAGCCCTCCGTACAACGTACCGCTAGACACGTGCTCCTCCTGCGAGACACCAACCGGATCCCCAACAGCGATGCTTTTTTGCGACTTGCCAGCGCAACGATGTGGCCCTGCTGCCCCGGCTTCTTCCCCTTCGGGACACAGGAGGGCCCGTAGCCGCCTCCCGAATCGGCTTGATGCCCCTGGTGAGCTCCTGGCCGCCAATCGCCACTGGGAACCACACGCCCACCAACGGAGCCCGCCTGTGGCCACTTCCGCCCCTAACGGCACAGGGGTAGGCGGCAGGCGGCTCCAACGAATTCCGACCTTAATCCACGTCGTCAGCTGCAACGCTAGGACGGGCAGGCAGCAGCACCCAACAGCCGGCCGATGCACACGTGGAACGGGGTCACGTAAAATCCTCGTCGCCACTGATGTAAATCCACCGTACACATGTAAGTATATTATAAGTATTTATTTACGCGACCCCACAAGCCTGCTCTCTGCCCCTCCAGCCAACGGCCACCGTAGAATGTTCTCTTCCGAACAATCATAACATTCCACGAGTGTCCCTGCACGAGCCCGTGCACATTACGACAGGCAGCTAATAAAAAAGCCTCTGACTCCAACTACACCTACAGGAGAGATGAATAGGTGTTCTGAAAAGGCTAGGGTCTCTGCTTCAAGAGACCGCTCTAAATCTGTGGGATCCTCTACTGAGGACCCTACTGAAAGTCTTAATGTTAGCAGGGTAACCTCTAACAAAGATTAATATAAAACTAGAGTTAAAGGGAAATGGGAGCCTAAATCATGGTCCACCATTTCAATTCCAATTTTAAAGCCTTTGACCCACACTGCTTTTGTGGGTGAGATGGATAGGAAAATAGAAACCTCTCTAGGTCTTTGAGGACTGTTAGTTCTCCAAGCTGGTGTCATATCAGTAAAACAAAGTCAGGATTTAAATAGCTTAAGACTGTTGGATCTTCTACAGAATACCCAATTAAATATTCTAGTGTTGGGCGGGAAACCTCTCACCAAGGTGAACTTAGATCTCAGAGCAAGTGGAAGCATGTACCATGCTTTGCCACTAATACTCACACTTAGATACCTGAGACCCAACAAGCTCCGGAGGGAGAGGCGGTGAGGAATCATGGAGACCCCTCTAGGTCCACACGAATCCCTTTAAAAAGCCTATTGCAGGTTCAGGAGCTGAAACCTCTCCTGAGGGACTGTTAACTCAGACCCCTTCTTTTAAAAAGAGCAAATAGCCTAGCAATGATTGCAGGTCCTATAGTTTATTAAGAACAAAGAACTTTTCAATTAATCTCATAAAGAGGTACAAAAAGATTTCAGATGGACTCCACGGTAGGTTTAACCGACTGCGACATGAAATCCATCCAGGAGAGGATTAGATCCTCCTGTTTCTTAATCTGGGAGGGGTGAGTCTAAGGCAAGATTTTCATATTCATGATAAATCTTCCTGACCCGTGTCAACCCCAGAACGTTTTGCTTGTACTTGGTCATTATTTTCCCTTTTCCCTAGGTGAAGGGGAATCTTTTTCCACTCTCACCTAGTCCTTAATTCTTTTTATGGGTGACCTTTCTTTGTCTCTCTCCATAGTGTATGATTGGAGTTATAGTTTCCTATAACTTTTGGGTTTAGGCTGGGTTGCCTCTTTGGGCTTCCCTTTGTAATTTCTCTTATTATATCTTTGGTGTAATATTGTTCCCAAGAGGTAAAGAAGGATATTCATCCCCTTTACATTTTATATAGTGAGCCAGCACTCCCCACCTTATGTGGAGCACTGGGGGGGATACAATGTATCCTCTTTCTTACTTACCTGATAACATTTTTTTTTAAAAAATATATTTTTATTATTTTTCCATATGTATAATTACTAGCAAGTTAACATTATCAAACAACCAACCTTGAATTACTCCCCCCTCCCAGGTAATCTGTGCACGTCTTCTCTGGGAAGTCTCTTATGCCCTTCACAGGAATAGGTCCAATATCCTTATTTTGTGTGGGCACCATTGTTCTTTATAGTCTGATTGGAGGTACTCCAGAACTATACCCCAATCGGTTCTGAACGTTTCGTGTTCTCCTTGAATGTGTATGTTAGTAGTTCCATGGCCAGATGTGACCACACCATTCTCGTCCAGTCCACTGGGAGTAGTGGGGATTTATGTTTCCAATTATATGATATTTTCAGCCACGCCCCTATCAATAGGCCCATAAAGTTCCTTTCCTGCGTGACGTTCAGCTGTTTATCCCTGGGTTCCCATAGACCCCCTAGCCACACTTCGTCTCCTATGTGTTCTGCCCCTGGGAATATTTTTTTCATTCGGGCTTTAATCTCCTCGCAATATGGTCTTAGCATCGGGCATTCCCACCATATATGTCGCCAATTTCCCTTCCCGCCACATTCCCTCCAGCATCTATCTGGGGAGTTAACGTACATCGTGTGCAGTCTCTCCGGGGTATAGTGCAATTGCAACATTATTTTCAACCACATTTCTCTAGTTTGGATGTCTCTCGTCAGTTTTGGTATCATGCGCCATATGTATTCCCATCAATCCCTGGGGAGTGTGTATCCCAGGGTTTTCTCCCACCTTTTCAGATATTGCCATGTGGTTGGTTCAGCTTGTGCATTTACATATTTGTATGTGTTGGAGACAAACTTGTGTGTACTTGTGTGTGTCATGATGTAGGTTTCGAAGGGAGCCAAATCCCTGGACGCTGCATCTTTCATGCTGGGTGTTACTTGAATGGCTGGTGGCAGTGTAGCTACTTGTATGACTTTTAGTCATTATTACTTGCAGGCTGTTAAATCAGCCTTGGTAATGCACAGAAGGGCAAGCATTCTGCTAGAATGGTGGGCTCCTTCTTTTTTCAGAATTTCTTGTGTGCTTGTTATTTCTGAGGTTTTCCCCTGTCAATCTAGGTGGGAAAGACCTCAGTGGAAATTTTGTCTTCGGTGAGAATACTTTGTATTTCAGGCTGAGGCTCCAGAGTGTCTGAGAAGACAGGAAGCGAGGGAGGAGTCCAAAACTATGTAGCCCTTTGACGCTCACCTTGCCTGAAAGGAACCAGTTCCCAGTGGGGGGCTGGCTGTCCTGATTGGGCAGCCAGACCGCCCATTTCTGTAAACTGCAAGTAGAGTTTGCAGAAGATGTGCTGCCATCCTGACAAATACTCTGATCCTGGAAGCTGCTGACAAGTCGACCACTAGAGCCTAATCCAAAGAGGAAGATGAGGAAAACACATCTGTAGCAATTTCCAGCAACCGGAGAGCCTTCTGTGTAACAGCAGTCTGATGCAACCCTTCATTCCAATCAACCTGGGGATCCTGAATGCAATGAATCCTAAGTCCAGAGTCTACTGGGAACCACTAGTCTTAAAGAGACCTGCATTTTGAGCCATCCCATGATGTGCTGTGACCTTGCTGGGCTGCAGAACGCAAATACTCTGGGACCTCAAGCCTGAGTGTGGTGCATGGTCTTCTGAAGTCTGAATCCAGCTGAAACTTTGGTGAGCTCCTGCTGGACCTCCAGAGACATGATTTGAATCCCTCAGGTTCCCTCACCAGAGTGCAGGACAGAGAGATTGAAGAGAATCCAACCAGCAACCTTTGTTCTTCATCTGGCTCCTGTAAAAGGGCGCCAAATCCACAGAGCCACGAGAATCCATGAGGAAACCTTTGCTGGAAGCCTCCTCTGGCAACTGCTGCTGCAAGTTTCCATCCAGTGTCCAGTTCTTTCGTCTCCAGACCAAGAATCCAGGGACCAGGTCTTGTGCTGCTGCATCCTGAAGGCATCCACCCTGAAGCTCTTCTTTTCTCCTAAGGTACTGTGTTGGCTTGGGTAATACTTACCTTAAGTCTTGTGTGAATCCTGTGAGGCTGAGTGGGTGCTTTGTGTGGTTCAGCGTTTGCCCATACCACTTGCCCAGGCCTAATGCTGGAACGCATATAGGGAGCCTTCTCAGAAGTCCCTGAACACTTTTAAATAACTCTGAAGCGAATACCTACTTGTTAAAGAAGATATCCTCTGGAACTCTGGCTTTCCTGCAACTGAAAACTATCTCAACCTGTCTACAGTGGGCGCCTAGAACACTAGGGTCCCCCTTCTGCCTCTAAGAGAACTCATGCAATAGACTAGGGCAGGACTGGATAAGAAAAGGCTTCTGCCTTAAAGTATAACAAGTGCAAAAGTACTTACTTAAATGAGTTAGTGTAACTGTAACTATTGTTGGTGCCAGCCACTACTATTTAAACAGTGGAACTGTCATTACTGTCATTTTACTATAACAATTGTGGCTGTCAGCCACTACTATTTAAGCAGTCACATGTAAAAGTATATACGTTCATTTACTTACTTTGAATAGAGTTCCACATTCTAAAAAGTAATACGTGTTGGTACTGTTTTATCATTGCTTAACTGAATGAGTGTAAAAGCTTACCAACATGGTTTGCCTACCTTGAATAACACTGTGTTCTTCTTAAAGTGTACCATGGGGGTTTGCTTTCCCTGATCTGCTTTATACAGACCTAAAACAGTCTTTAAGTTAATTCCTGCCTTTGAGTTGCTTGTCGACCCACTTAAAAGTATATGGTTTCTTACTTACCGTGAATAGCTACTGCTCTTCTGAACCTGTAACACTGGGGTGTGCCTTCCCTGAAAATGCGTAGACCATTTCCAAAATAGTCATAGTGTCAATGACTTACCTTGAAATACATTGGGCCTCATTACAAGTTCAGTGGTAGCCTTGCCGGTAAAACCGCCGAACTTGCGAATTTTACTGGCGCTCAGGAATGTGCAATTACCGGGTCCTTACGGTATTTGCCCATTTCCAGGCGCTGGTAAAAAATGCTCCACATTCCATTTGAGCCCCATAGGGCTCAATAGGAATGGGGAGGCCAGATGCACCGGCACCATTCAGAATGATGCCGGTGCATCCGACATGCTCTGCTCGCGGGTGCCATTCCACCCGCCAGGTCCGACCTGGCGGGCAAAAAGGCATCCGCAAGCAGAACTCGTAGTTTGCCGGTCCAGTAACTATGGTACCGGCAAGCTTAACGGTACCGTAGATACCGGACTGGAAAACTTGTAATGAGGCCCATTGTGTTTTTCTTAAAGTGTAATTGGGCTTTGTTTTCCTTGAACTGCTTAGTGCATTCTAAAATAGTTATTGAGTGTTCATATTTACCATTGAGTAGCTTAAGGCCCCTCCAGAAAGTATACGAGTTACTTTACCAGCTCTGAACTGTGTTCTTAAAAGTAATACTGGTGGTGTAACTGTATCCATTCGGGAAAGAAGAATGTTACACAGGTTGCAAGATAAACTTGTAACGGGGTTGGTTTATTAAGTGATTTATATAACTGGGTGTCACTGCATGACTCACAGGGTCTACTACCCTTGAAATACTGATTGTATTCTAAAAGTATATCTAACCTGGTTTTACTCCCCAAGAATAGTGATTGCATTCTGAATGTGTTATCAGTTTGACTCACCTTGACTACTGATTGTATTCTTAATAAGTTTGTACTTTAGTGGGTAGACCAGAAGTACTGAGTTGGTTTTTGTAATTGTGTTTATATGATATGTTATAGTACTTCCCCAAGATTTATATAAATAAACCCTTTATTTTTACAATACACAGGGCCTGGCGGTAAAAAAGTTGCTTTTTTTCCGGCATCTGTCAATAAGGAATTACTGGGTAATTCTGACATTGCCAGACCCTGTAATTCCTGCATTGCCGGGTGCCGGTGAATCCGACATGCTGCGCTCACGGGTGCCGCTCTGCCCGCCAAACCAGACCTGGCGGGCTGACAGGCACCCACGAGCACAGCTTGTAGTATGGTGTTCCGGGAACTACGGTACCGGCATGCTTACCGGTACCATAGTACCTGGACCGCCATGCTTATAATGAGGCCCATAGTGTTTCAGTGTTTCTTTCAACCAAATGTATGCTACAATTTCTTTGTACCAATCTACAGCCCTCACTCCCTCCTAAGATAAGCCTGGCTGCTCTGTCTACGCTGGCAAATGTTCACAGGCGGTACAGCCTTATACAAAGAGTGGATTTATGTACTGCCTCCGATGTATGGGTTATGAAGCCCTTAGTTGGACTTTAGAAAAACTGTCCTAACACTTTTGTGGTGATAAATGGAGTGTCTGACGCCCTTCATAATCACATGCAACGGATCTAGAACTCCTTGATCTCACTCAGGGAAAACAAGGGTTGCTTGCTTATATTGCTCGATTCCATCAACTAACGTCCGAGACTGCCTCTCCTGTCCCGAAAACAAGAAGGCTGCTGTATTCTACCAGGGCCTTTCTGAGTAACTATAGGACGTCCTTGCGGTGGTCCTGTCGATACCAAATGCTAACCCAGATCTGTTGGATTTAGTCTTAAAAATGGATGCCAGAATATCAGAGAGAAGAAGTCAGAAAAGACGGCCGAATATTCAATCTGTTGCGGTCCCCACCTCACTGAGTGCTCATCCCGAGCCAATGCAGGTCAGTGGGGATGTTAGGGAGTTTGTCTAAAGTCCACACATTTTGGACTTCATAAGACTCTCTCTCTACTTGGCAATACAGAACTTCAGCTTCTATTATAGGACTGTACCACTCAAGGTATGGGTAGCTCTGGCAGAGCAGCCAGGCTTATTTTAGGAGGGAGCAAGGGGTGTAGGAAGGTATAAAGAACGTGGTGCAAACATATGGTCCAAAGAAACACATATACACTCTAGGAGTTATATACAAATAATGGTTTATTATCTATATATATATATATGTATATATATATATATATATATACAGGCAAATAATTCTTCAGAAAGGTAAGTACTATCACAATTAGCAAACAGAATAGAACACCAATGCAATACTTCTGGTAAGTAAATCACAGTGTAAAAGACGTATAGAATGGCAGTATGCAATTCACCGTAAGAAAAAAACGAAACCACTTTGTAGTAAACTTTGTAGAATATTCTGTTTCAGGAATAAAATTAAGTTACAGGACCCAGATAAGCAGGTAAGCCGTTTTGAAAATGTGTAATACTTTCTTTAGAGAGGCCTTAGGCTTTAACAGTCATTCCCTATGTAGGTATGAGACTGTCTCAGAGTCCGAAGGGGACACTGTGCACCGGAGGCCTGTTGTAGGCAGAACAGGATAAGGCACAAGCTGTAGAAAAGTCAGAGTTCCAGAGTATTCTTCTGTAACAAGTACGTACTAAGCTTTTCTTTAGGTACAATTGGGTTCAGGGACTTAGTAGAAGGCCCCCTGAATGTGCATTAGGCCTGGGGGAACGTGTATGGGCGAACACCCAAACATGTGAATCACCACCCTAGCAACACAGGAGCGCAGAATGACTCTGATTAAGTATTACCTTGAGTCTCACAGT